>NC_136065.1:891955296-892328537 GCF_964261635.1 Lissotriton helveticus | reverse complement strand
GGATTCAGATTTCATGGAGATATGCTGAAATCTAAATGTACAGGTACTTGGAACCAGAGTCCGTTCTGCCCTTGACCCTTACCACTCACAATAATAGTGCAAAAAAAACACAAGTTCCACTAACAATAGCCACTCAGGTTCTGGTCATTTGCATTATTCCTGTGCTAGAATGTTTTTGCAGATTATTCATATAGCATAATCGCGCCGGGACACTTCCGAGTAGCCGCGCACATTATAAATGAAGGCTAACATAACATAACATAATGGTGTCATTTAGGAATTTGGTGTAACAAGTGTAATGCGAAATTCACAAAATTATTCAAGGTTCCCCAGTATATTGTAGATTTTATCTTAATTTAGTTTAAATAGCAACCATACCCAATAAGGCCACCAGTTTCAAATTGCTTTGACTATCAAGACTTGCATGTGTAGCTCATTAGACCATGAGAGAAAGGTGTAGAGGACTGGGCATGAGGGGACATTTTTACTGTGGAATAAGTGATGGATAAAACATGTGGCTGATTTAAAGGTGATGAAACAAGATTTCACAACATGAGATTAGGGAGATGTGTGTCTACTTTGTTAGGGTGATGACAAGTTATAAAATATGTTATGAGAAGGGCAATCCTTGTGGTGAATGTACAAAGGCAACATAAAATACACAGAAATAGAGTTTTGAGGGATGTTTCAGTCAGTGTCATGACAACTCTTGAAACTAGCAAAATACTGGAGAACTCAAAGGAATGTCCCCACGTACAACATTGAGTGCCCGAATGTCTGTCATCCTCAGGTGGAATTGAACAGAATCATACAACCATCAGTCCCCAGACCTGTTATTGAAGGTGAGACAGGAAAAAGTACCAGAAATTCAGGAAAACTGCCAACTGGTAGCAGTGGGGCACCGCAAGCAAGAACCGGCGGATGGAATCCACAGCTATGGAACCAGTTTCTGGGCCAATATGTCTGTTAAAGTAAAGTACAATTATGAAAAGGATGGTGCCAATGGCTTTACAACTTCTTGTAGCTTGGGAGCAATGAGGACAGTCAATTTATCATTCTTAGCTGTCTGATATATAAGTTTCTCTAGCATACAGCATCAGCCCTTTAAGAGGATATGAAACCTCTAAGTCTTGTATAATCACTATCATTGGGAAGCCCTCTAAAGCCTGACACTTCCAATGTGCAATATAGTCCCTGATTTTGTTTATGATGGAGTTGGGAATAGTAAATCTAGCTCCTCCAAGGTCCAACATTTTCCCTACTCTTGCTTAGATTGGAGTGCTCAAAGTTAATATAATCCCTACAAACTCCAGAACTTCGCCAACTGCTGCTTGGATTAGTAGCAGAATAGTAAATGTAATCCCGCCAAAATCCAACACTTTTCTTACTGCATCTTACATTGGAGTGGGAATATTAAATGGAACCCCTTCAAAGTCGAATGTTTTCCTTACTGTTAATTAGATTGGAGTAGGAATAGTAAATCTAGTGCTTCCAAAGTCCAACACATTCCCTGATTTTGCCTATGTTGGATTGGCAGTGGGAATAGTAAGTGCAATGCCTGCAAAGTGAAACACTCCCCTACTGTTGCTTAGATCGGAGTGTTGATAGTAAATCTAACTCCTTCAAAGTCCAACACTTCCCTACTGTTGCTTACATTGGAGTGGAAGTGGTAAATCTAATCCTCCCACAGTCTGACATGTTCTCTGTGTTTTCTCTCATTGGAGTGGGAATAGAAAATATAAGGCCTCCAAAGTCCAAAGCTTTTCCCGCTGTTCGCTTAGATCTGAGTGAAAATAGTTAATCTAATCCCTCCAACATCCAACACTTTCCTTGCTTTTGCTTAAGTTGCAGTAAGAATTAATATTATTATTATTATTATTATTCAGATGTGTAGAGTGCATGGCTACACAACAAAGGGGTTCACAGCGCTGCACCACAGAAGAGGTACCCAGAAACACAACGAGGGCTAGTCTCGATGCCAGAGTTAAAACAACCAGGTTTCAATCTTCTTGCAGAAGGCTGAAAATGAGTGGCAGACTCTCAGGTCGGAAGAAAGTGAATTACACAACTTTGGGTCCCTTGCCTGGATCTCCTACTTCTAGGAACTACAGCGAGATCAAGACTGCTTAAACGCAAGAACATGCTAGGTGTGTATGGCAACAACAGAGCTCTTTTGAGGCATTTAGGATGGCGGGTGGACTTCCGTCCGCCCGCCACCCTAGCGGTGGTTGGACCAGCCACCACTGGTGCAGCGGTCCTTCACCGGCGATTAGGATGCCACAGCCACCGTGGCGGTGGCATCCAGCATTGTGGCGGGCGGTGCTCACAGCACCACCCACCACAATGCTGGGAAATGCACTGCCTGCATTGTCATGCACAAGGTGACAGGCACCGCAAGGTGCCTGGCACGATGTCCATGACAATGCAGGCCCATGTGCACCTTCCACCCCCCAATACCCTGGGGGCCCACAACGGGTCCCCGTAAGAGAATTCTGCATGCCTTTCCATGGCGGCAACACCGCCACGGAAAGGCATGTTTCGGCCCCCATGTTAATATGGATGACACCGTCACCATATTAAACCCTTTTCTGCCCGGTCGACTTGTCACCTGGGCGGAAAAGAGGTAGACAGTCTTCCCGTCCGCCGCGGTACCCCCGCCATACTAACATGACAGGGGGTAAATGGGTGGCGGGCAGGGAAGGATGTAGGGTGGAGCGCCACCGCCATGCGGGCGGGGGCAATCTGCCCTACATCCTAATGTGCCCCTTAGTTCAGAGGGTTCTGAGTTTGAAAGACATTAATGCAAATAGGATAGTGCTTTTCTATTGAATGTGATGTTCAACTGGGTGCCAGTGAAGTTTGAGGAACAGGCTAGCAGTGGGATGGAACTTAGGTGGACGAAGTAGGAGTCTAGCTGCTGCATTCTGCACAATCTGGAGATGCCTGAGAAGTTAATTTGTGGCCCCTAGGTAAAGAAT
Organism: Lissotriton helveticus; assembly: GCF_964261635.1. Taxonomy (NCBI): domain Eukaryota; kingdom Metazoa; phylum Chordata; class Amphibia; order Caudata; family Salamandridae; genus Lissotriton; species Lissotriton helveticus. The sequence continues at coordinate 892,325,559 of NC_136065.1, read as the reverse complement.
GTTTCTGTAATCAAGCCTCAAAATTACAAAGCACTGGATGTCTGTTCACTGGGCCGAGGTCATGAGACATCCTAGAATTGTTTGAGCCATCTTAAGATACCGAAACAGGTAGCAGCCACTTTGGTGATTCAGTGACTCATGGATAGACTCTTAACCTGCCAGACTCCCAGATTCTTGATCACTGGTACAGGGGTCGGTATAGTACCCATTCCCTTGGTCCACAAATTTGGGCCCCACAGGTGGGGGAGGTTGCTCAACAATAAGACCTTAGTCTTTTCTCCACGTAACTTCAAGGAATAAGGGCCTCATTTATGAGTAATTGACATGGGGCATCACAGCAATTCTTCTTGTTGTGCTGCCCTACACCGTTTGGGAAAATGGAGGAATGCACCGTATTTATGAGATACAGTACATTCCTGTCCTTCCCTCCATTGCAGGCAAGATTGTTTTTGAACAGAAAGGGGTATCTTCCTGCAGAAAAACAATCCAGAGAGGCGTTTTCCTCTTTTCTATCTGTGCTGCAGAATGCAGCACACATGAAAAGAGAAAAAAAGTGAGGAGAAATTAAAATTTCTCCTCGTAACGCCTGCTCTGGTGAGGCAAAAGGTTTTGGCACTGCCCCAGGTTTTAGTGATTTTGTAAGTCTGAGGTAGCGTCAAAATCCATGGGTGTTGTGTGGGAACACCCACCACAATGCCCATGGAATGCCTCCTTGACGCAGGGTAAAACAAATCAGCACTTTGTACTTTCTTGCCTTGTGTCATACCTATGAGGCCATGCAAAGCCACACAGGGTATGTAGGGCTGGCTCCAAAGCCTGATAGTAAGGGGTGGAGCAGGCCATTGTGTTTGGTGTACTTTGTGAGTTGTTTATTCACATGCTTTTCTAGGACTTTAGACAGGGTAGGCAAGAGGGATAGCGGTCTATCATTCGACCAGATAAAGGGATCTAGATTAGTTTTTTTTTAAGTAGTGGCATGACCATTGCACATTTACATATCTTTAGGATGATACCTTCTGAAAGTGAGGCATTTAGAAGCTGAGTAGGTAAATCCTTCAAAGATAGTTTTGGTAACACTGACAGAGGGCAACGGTCAAGAGGTGAGCCTGACTTAATGATAGTGGTGAAGGATTTGAAAGTCGGGGATCCAACAGCTGAAATTAGCTCAGTGAGCACGCCCTAGCAGGGTGACTTCGGGAGGCGTGGCTTTCAGCCTACAGTGATGGCTGCAGCCTAAGCGTGTTCCTGCCCTTCCGAAGCTGTTTACCGATTTTACAGCCATCCGGAACCGAGTGAGGAGAGCTGGAGGCTGGGGGTATAACATCTAGGACCCCCTCCCTCCATATCACAGAGGAAGATCTGCCCCCTGATGTGTGGTTGGCTGGCCAACACAGCCCGGGCCCTAAAAACTCTTTGCAGAGAAAATGGCGGCCCGGCCCGAGTCGGCTGACTGCGACCGCCGGACGAGATCTCTCTTACCCCTCTACCGCCGAGCGGGGAAGTGCAGCAGAGCTCGTGCGGAGGTGGAGAGGAGGCACTCATGAGGTGCAGCGCGAGCCTGCCCATTGTGCCGGGAGCGGCCGTAAATCAAGGCCCCTGCATTTGGGCCTAAGTCGAGCCCTGGAGTTACCCTGTTTCAGGTGAGGAGTGACTGGGGCCAAGTCTGGTGGCCGGAGATTAAGCACCGGAATTGTGTGCCACGGGGGAGGGCTGCAGTCCGTCCGCCCCTCCCTTTGATAATGAAAAAGAGTGTGAAGGCCCCCAGATGGAGGCGTAGTGACGCTCCGGTTTCGGGTGGCCGGACCGCCATGCCGCAACGCAAAAGGGGCCCAGTAGAGAGACCTTGGTGGAAATCCTGGGTAGTAGCTCGATGAAGCACACTGGGAAATACAATACCGCCCAGCAGGAGGTTTTGGTGTCCAGGCTGAAGAAGTGTGGAGCCACGGGAGGTGGCCTGCCAGTGAGGTGAGGGCCGACCAGAGGAGGTCAACGTGGAGCCTGATAACCCATCCCAGCAGAAAATAGCTGTGTGGACAACTACCCGTGCACAGAGGGGAGGTCTCTTGGAGGATGATAACCGGTCTGATGGGCCTGCATGGGGATGATGAGGGGCCCCTAAATGCGGATCACAGAACTGTGCTGCGACCTACAGCGGCTCCTTCCCAAGGATCTAGGGGGGTGCAGTGACCAGTGGACCTTCCAAGCGGGCCTGGCTGAACAGCTTTCTTGAAGAGTTGGTGTGCTGGTACGAATACCACCCGGCCTCTTAGGACCAGAGGTGACGAGCCCTCAGAGGTAAAGGGGACAGATCGCTCTACTGTGAGGCGGTGAGGGTGAAAGACGGCTGGACCGAACGTCGATAGGTGGTTGACCCGGGTAGTATAACTCTACGAAGCCTGCTCTCCGCATCCAGCTGTGAGAGGTCTACGGACATCTGTAAAAATGGCAGCGGGAGGAAAAGGCGTGAAATCCAACTCCCAGAGGCAGTTAGCGAAATTTGCTTGGGCTAAGAGAGGAGAAAAAGGTGATTCGCCGCCATCGGACAAGGAGGGACCAGTGGTGACCCAGGCGCCAGGACCTGAGCCGACTCTACATGATATTATGGCGGCAATAGGTGGCGTATGTACCTCAGTTGATACAGTCACAGTGGAGGTCTCGTTGCTCAGAGCTGACTTCAGGAAAATGGACGAGAAGGTGAAGGAACTAAAAATCGTGACGAGTGCCCTGCAGGTGGACACCTCGGAGCTCCAGAGCCAGATGCTAGAGCTGCAAAAAAACAGGAAAGGATGTCGCAACAGCTGGATGATTATGAAGGGCGGGCCCGCTGCAACAACTTCCGAATTTTGGTGGTTCCGGAACGGAAGGAAGGGCCAGCGGCAGATCTATATGTGGAGGACTTAATCAAGAAGCACCTGAAGCCCAAAATGTTGTCTAGCTATTTCTCTATTGAACGAGCCGACAGGGTGCCAGGTGGACGACCTAAACCGGGCACGCATCCAAGGCCGCTGATTGCCAGAATGTTCAACTACCGTGACCGGGATATAATTTTGCAAACTTCGAGGTCAGGTCCCCCTCTGAAAGTGGATAACTATGATATATCGTTCTTTCTGGACTTCACGGCAAAGGTCCAGGCGTAGAGAAGACATTTTCAAGTGGTCAAACAGGAACTGAGGGAAATAGAGGTGAAATATGCGATGTTCTTTCCAGCGTGGCTGAGAGTGGAATCGGATGGTAAATCGTGGTTCTTTGACTCACCAGAGGCAGTGTGGGACTGGATGGAGGGCTGGAGCATGGTGGGAAATCGAAGGAGAAACCAACCTGATAGCCCTGGACTGCATAAAGACACTCGCTCAGAAACGAGCGGGCCGGAGGAGCAGGAATGAGCAGCCCCCGGAATCCATGGCGAGATCTGAACTTGAAACTATACGCAATTAGGGGGCTTAACAGTGGGTGAGACTCTGATTCATTGCAATGAGACTGTTTTTGCACTCGGAGTAAATGATGTGACTTATCTGCTGACTATATTGATGTTATATGATGTTGCTTAGCTTTAACATTACGAGGATGGCTGGGACTTTAGATAACTATATAGTGTGTCTACGGGAGGGGGGACCGGTTTCCTCTGCATTTCTAGCCTTTCTGGGGGGGTGAGAGGCACTCTGCCATGTTTGCGGGTGGGTAGTTCTAAATCCACAGGCAGGGAAGCAGGGTGGGGGGGATGGGGGTGTTGGGGGAATTGTGGTTGTTTTCAAAGTACTGGTATGTGTTTTCACGCTTATTTCCTTACTAAGGGTCTGTTAGACTGTCCTCACTGTGATTGTAATGAGATATATTGTTGTATTTCTTATGTTTCGCTTATATGTGACAGACTGATCAATGTTGCGAATTCCTTTCTATGCAAGTTGCCAATGATATTGTTGACCGTGTTTTCGACCTGGGACATGATGTATATCGGGTCGTTAGATGATGGCTGACCATGATTCCATGCACTCTGTCCTTACCTGGAATGTTAATGGTTTGGGTGATAAAATAAAAAGAGGTATTGTTCAACAATACCTAAAGAGACAAGCCCCAGACTTAGTCCTCTTACAGGAAACCCACTTGGTTGGTAACAAAAGTAAGGCCCTAAATAGATGGGGATACACGCTCCTTGTGCATGCTGACTACACCACTGGCTCTCAGGGTACAGGTATTTTGGTTAGAAAAACCGTTCCTTTGATAGTTCATAATTCATGGGCGGACCTGGCTGGGAGACTTGCAATGGTTGAGGCTCATTGGGAGGGGAGAGCCTTAAATATAGTTTCAGTTTATTTGCCACCAGCGCTGGGTAGGGCGGCCTTGGTGGAGTTGGGTCGAGTGCTAACCGATCTTCCAGATGGGGTTCTATTAATGGGGGGGACTACAATATGACCATGAACGACGCAACTGACAGGCATCCAAGATGGCAGGGCATTAGGACCAAAGAGTTTATGGCGGACTTTACCACGGCACTGGGTCTCTCAGATGTGGAACAGGAGTTACAAGGTGTTCCTATAGACTTTACCTATTTCTCTAATGTGCATGTCAGCCTTTCTCGGATTGACTACTTTCTAACGTACGTGTCCTCGGTTGGTAACTACAGGCGGCCTAGGACATATCCCCGTGGCCTATCAGATCATTTCCCACTAGGGATAGACTTTACTTAAGGGGAAAGGCAGCAGAGTCGAACTATAGTTATCAACCCATGGTTGCTCAAAATCCCAGATATCAGGGAGGAGCTCGGGGTGCCGGCGGGAGACTTTCTGGAAGAAAATGTGGGCTCGGTAGAGTCGGCACAGACGATCTGGGAGGCCTACAAGGTGGTTCTGAAGGGATATGCCCTGTCGCTGAAGGTGAAATATGTTGCGAACCGGCGTGAGATTTTGGAACAGCTTGAGGATGCGCTTAAACAGCTTGAGGCGGAATATGCGATACATCCTTCGGATGGAGCACTCTATAACCAGATGCTCAAGAAGGAGGAATACAAAGTAAATGCTCGAGAACATATGTTGGCTAAGCAGGTGGCTACCCACCACAGGCTGTATGAGCTTGGAGATAGGGCAGGAAAGACGCTGGCTTGGTTGGAAAGAAAGGAGCAAGGTGCTAGATGGGTGCACCGATTGACGCTGCCGAGTGGGGAAGTTCTTTACCGGCCAGGTGAAATAGCAGACGCATTTGCTAATTATTTCGAAAAGTATACTCGCCCTCAGCCGTATATCCCGCGGAAGACTGCGACGTGCTGACTCTTTCAGAAATGGATAGGGAGCTACTGGAGGCGGACCTTTCCGACGAGGAGATTCAGAAGACCATTGGTCAAATTACATCTGGAAAGGCGATGGGGCCCAATGGTACCCAGGTAGAATTTCTTAAGGCAGTGGCTTCCTAGGTGATCCCGCACTTGCGAGGAATGTATCAGGAAAGCTGGGAGAAGGGAGCCTTACCGCCAGATCAGTGACTGGCAAGCATTGTGGTGATACATAAAACTGGTAAACCAGTGGATGACTGTCGGTCTTATAGACCGATCTCACTGATTAATGTAGAGGCGAAGGTCTTGGCGAAGGTGCTTGCCACGCGGTTAGGAACAGTGATATCCTCCCTTTTGCAACCGGACCAGCCTGGATTTATGCCGGGGAGAAATACAGCACTAAATATCCGTAGGCTTCATAATGTTCTGGCGTGTCAGAAATATATGGAAGAGGATGCAGTCATACTGTCCCTTGATGCCTCCACGGCGTTTGACTCGATAGAATGGTCATACATGTTTGGAGTTCTAGAAAGAGCAGGATTGGGCCCTAAACTCATACGGTGGGTACAGCTACTTTATAAGGACATTCTTGGGCAGGTCAGAGTGAATAACTACACATCCAGACAGTTCTCCCTCCAAAGAGTCACCAGGCAGGGTTGCCCTTTGTCGCCACTGCTGTTCTCGCTTATGCTGGAGCCCTTGGCGGCCTGGATATGGCGTGATGCTATGATAAGGGGTCTGAGATGGTCCCAAGAGTGCAAAGATAGAATATCACTCTATGCAGATGATATATTGTTGTATTTTGCAAACCCATAGAGGTCCATCCATATGGTCCTTAATATTTTCACAAACTTTGGGAAACATTCAGGGTACGCAATTAATTGGGGCAAGTCGGTGTTGTATGTGCTTCATGGACTGCGCTTTAATGGTCCCAGATGGCGGTTTTAGATACCTGGGAATTTTTGTCATGCCGGATATGGCCCTCTTTCATAGTCGCAATTTAGCGCCCTTGTTGGCACGGTTGCGGGCTGACATCCAACATTGTAGATCTTTGCCACTGTCATTGGTTGGCCGTGCTGCCCTTTTTAAGATGCTCCCCCTTCCGTGGTTTCTTTATATTCTGTAGAATTGTCCATAAAGAGTTCCAGATGCCTATTTTACGGCAGTGGAAGGTGAGGTACATACGTTACTATGGGATGGGAAGGCACAGAGGATTGCGCTTCAGAAATTGATGAAGGGATGGTATGATGGGGGCATTGTGTTACCCAACATACGGCTGTATTACTGGGCCTCGAAACTGGTGACTGTGAATAGTCAGATATACGCCCAGCCGGATGATCCGGCATGTGCTCTGGATAGATATCTGATGGATAGTTCTGGATACCTTGGGGCACTTTACTCTAGTACTAGGAAGACACATGTTGTAGGTCCCACTCAACACACGCTGCAGGTATGGAAATTAGTCAATCTCGTCTGGGTTGGACGGGCAAGCTTGAGGTTCCGTGGTTTTCGACTCCGCTTCGTATCTAGCCGCCACTTTGTGTTCAGCCGCCGTTTTGTGTTGCCTCACTGAGGCAGCACGGTGAACACAGTGTTTTTGCTCTTTCAGCTGCTACGTGTCTCGTCTGTTAAAGAGTAACCCCCGTCCTTGATTACGAAACCGATGTCAGGGCCTGGCCGCGTTTGTTAAATCCATGTCTAGACTGATTAATCCTTGCTTTACTCCACTGTTTGGGTCCCACCATTCTTTCTGACTTTATCTTATTTGACTGGCCTTCGCTATTCTCTTTGTGTATTCTCTTGTTACATAAACTATCCTTTGAAGCATACGAACATGTTCTACCACCTGCAAATTGAATTACGGGCACTAGTGTTGATTAACTTGAGGGGAGTAGAGCACACGGGGTCTGAAAGGAGGGTGTGTTTTGGACACTCGATAGCTTGTTTTCGAACTATTCCTATTCGTTGGTTTTGTATGTTTTGGGAGTGGGCATTGTAAACATATGAACTATAAGAGATTGTAAGCCACGGAGTTAAGTGGCAGTCTCCTAAGAACTTACCTTTGTTGTACTTCTTGGACAACTGTGCTTGGCTGCAGCTAATAAATCTGATTTTCTACGCCCAACAGAGTGTCGCGTGTCTCTGTCTGACAAGGCAGGTGAACCCGGTGATATTAGGCGTGCCCTGCGCCACCCGGCCCATAAGGCCCGGTTCTCCAACTGGCGCCCAACGTGTGGGCGACTTCAGTGGTAGCGGTTCAGCCCGAGGGACGTGAGGAGCTTTGCAAGAAAATTCTGGACGATTCGCGAACCACAAGAGCGACCCCTGTATGTCGTAGCGTGGCTACTCCTTTCCGACGGCTGCTGACGACTGCTGCCCTGACTGTCGCCCTGCCTTGGCCCTCTGGTGATGATTGGTATCGCAAGACGTTAGACGGACATCTGTTGGCGTCAGAAAACATTTAGTCAAGTATTCGTGAGTAGCGCCCACTCTTTGTTTTGGTTTTTGTTATTCGATCAGTGCACTTATCGAAGCCGAGGGGTAAGTACGTTTGTGCTGTGACTATATTGTCTTAAACCCCTTGACGTTTGTAAAAGTCTAGTTAGTTACGAAATGCCTGGATTTAGTAAGTTTAAGAAATTCTGTTGTTTTGGTTGTTCTAGGGATTCCCGGCTAGAGGATTCTTGTCCGATTCCTCCGGTTGGAACTCCCACTTACGAGCTCTATTCGAAACATGGTCTTGGTCCTATTATTTTCAATGAAACATGGATCCGATACACAAAGAAAGATGGTGTCCTACAGTGGCCACAAAATGGTAGTTTTGAGCCTGATATATTAAAAAATTTTGAAGCGATTTTGTTTAAAAGAAAAGCCCGGCCGGCAATGTTAGACTCTTTCCGCCTCTGGCGTAAGGAAGCCAAACAGAAAGAAATTAAGCAAATGAAGAAAGATAAGAAGGAGCAGAATATGACAATTTTACAGGCTGCCCAGCAGCAGTTCAAAAATGATGAGACTGATCAGATGATTGAAGTTTCGGAAAGACAGCATCGTATGGCAATAGATAGATGTTATCCTGTGTTGCCTACTTCCTCAAAGAGTAAGGATCTTGACGAAGATCCTTTCATGTCCCATTTGGTGAGATTACATCCACCTTATGTATTGGGTGCTAATGCACCCCCATTACAACCTGTTGTCCAGCAACCTGCTGCTAACCCAGTTATTTCGGTTCATGCACAATTGCCTTTTCCAGTAATTCCACCTCCACCTCCTTTGCCACCGACTTCTGTACCTATCAATCAATCAATCATTTGCATTTGTAAAGCACGCTACTCACCCGTGGGGGTCTCAAGGCGCTGGGGGCGGTGGGGGGAAGGGCAGGGCTCAAAAAGCCAGGTCTTGAGCTGCCCTCTAAAGGAGAGGTGGTCCTGTGTGGCGCGCAGGTGGCTGGGAAGAGAGTTCCAGGTCTTCGCTGCCAGGTAGGAGAAGGACCTGCCCCCGGCGGTGGCCCTGCGGATGCGGGGCACAGCTGCCAGGGCTTGTCCTGTCGAGCGCAGGGTGCGAGGAGGACAGTAGAAGGAGAGGCGGTGGTTGATGAGTTTTGGTCCGAGGTTGTAAAGGGCTTTGTGTGCGTGGGTGAGGAGCCTGAAGGTGATCCTCTTGCTGACTGGGAGCCAGTGAAGTTTCTTCAGGTGTCCGGAGATGTGGTGGTGGCGGGGGATGTTCAGGATCAGTCGTGCGGCTGCGTTCTGGATTCGTTGAAGTTTCTTCTGTAGCTTGGTAGTGATGCCGGCGTACAGAGTGTTCCCATAGTCCATGCGGCTGGTGACAAGGGCGTGGGTGATGGTCTTCCTGGTGTCGGTGGGGATCCAGCAGAAGATTTTGCGGAGCATGCGGAGGGTGTTGAAGCATGCCGATGTCACCGCGTTGACCTGTCTGTTCATGGAGAGGGACGAGTCCAGGATGAAGCCGAGGTTGTACCTCAGTCTTCTGTGCCTCAGTACCTTTCACCTTCAGTGTCTTTTGCCACTAGCTCTTCTCCTGCCGTACAGAATACATTGTCTTCTGTTCTAGTGTCGGATTCCCCTACAGCCCGTCAACAATTAGTTAACACTGTTTCCGGTCTTTTGTCACCTTTTCTTGGGCCGCTTCATTTTTCTCCTGCCTCGTCTCGAAGGCAGTCTCGTAGCCAGATTCCGGATTCTGACAAGCAGATTAAGTTAGATTCTCTCGCTCGTAATTGGATCATGAGTGGTCCAAAGTATAGTGTGCGCAATATTTTAGAGACTTTTCTTCAATGGAATGCGCCCACGCAGAAGTATGTCTTTAATGTTATGTGTAATACTCTTATCAAAGGGTGGGGAGATATGGATTTGGATTTACCTCCTCAGGGTTTGTTCGAGATACAGGACCAATTTGATAAGGGACTTATTGTAGGTTCTGATGTAGATCATGCTGTTCAAAGACTTGTTACTTTCCGGTCTTCCTTTTTCTCTCAAGCTTCTCTTGAACCTGATCCTGCGGTTCAACGTAAAATGACACAATATCCTATGCGAGAAGTTCCTCCAATATGGAGAGATGCCGTTCCCCAAGTAGGGGCTAATCCGCCTATTCCAGGTCATTTCCAGCGTATATGGGTACATGACCCTTGGAAGAGATTGGAAGTGTTGGCGCTTAAACAGTCTTTACCGGACCCTCGTAAGAATCCTGCTGGGTATTATAAAGAGGTGTCCCAGACTGTTGATGCGTGTATTATGAATTTGGCAGATATTGATTTATTGATGGGAAATGTAGTCCCACAAGCTTTATGGGCTAAAATTCGTAGGGAAGACCATGATCAAGCTTTAGGTGGCAATTGGGCTGCTATAATGGCCACAGATGCAGGACAAATAGGTGGTGCTAAGCCCGATGATTTGATCACAGAATTACCTGGTAAAATAATAGCTCTTATGAAAACGATGATGCCTGCTGTACGCGTTAACTGGGATAAGTTAGCGGCATGTAAACAAAAGACGGATGAAAGTGTATCCGATTTCTTTACTCGTTTCGAAGAAACTTTCATCGACCATAGTGGTCAAGATATGAGAACTGAAAGGGGACAGCGATTATTCGTGGACAAATTTGTCTTTAATCTACTTCCAGAATTATCGCACAAATTGAAACAATTAGAGAGTTCATGGGCCGTTTCATCGACTGCCCAGATATTAGCTACTGCTCAGTATTATGAGAATAGGGATAAGGAAGAAAAGGATAAAGTGGAGAAAAAGACCAAAGAATTGAAAACGAAGATTCTTTTGCAACAGGCTTATCCCCCTCGTTCTGGTCAGCCCCAATCACAACAGCCTCCACAGTTTCAGAGATTGTTACAAAAACCTTTACCTTTTGTTCCGCGACCTCCGTTGGGTCCTAATCAATGCGCCTATTGTAAAGAGGAAGGTCATTTTAAGGTTAATTGTCCGGTTTAACTACAACGCACTGGTGGACAATCCGTGCCACGAGGCAGTGGTGGTTTTCAGTCAGCACCTAGGGGTAGAGGGTGAGGTGCATTGTCTCAAGGACAGCATTCCTTACCCCCGCAGAACACTATGAATTATTTTGATCAACAGAATTCTCAGTCTGCGCAATATTATAATGACGATTATTGTGCAGAGAGTGACAGTCCCGATTTTCACACTAGCTAGGACAGCCATAGACAAAGCAAGGGAGTCGTATCAGTTCCAGTGGATCAGAATGGACCTTATTTTGATGTTGTAGCATTGGGTGTTACAGAACCATTTCTTTTGGATACTGGTGCAATGAGAAGTTCCATTATGCATTCCAAACTCCCTGGGGCATCTTTGTCCGGCTTAACAAATGTTTCCGTAGGATTCTCTGGCGCCCCAGTTAGTAACCCTGTTTCCTGTCCTTTGCCTATTTCCATTGGTCCTTATGATTTAGAAGCTCCACTTCTTTTGACGACTGGTTGCGGAGAAAATTTGTTGGGTTTGGACTTATTGAAACGCCTGCATGCAACATTGTATTGTTCCTCCTCTGGTGTACATCTTACTTTGGGTGATAAATTGACTTCTCCGATGTATGTATCTGAAGACCAACTGCCACTCGAATTGCGTTCACTTCCTGCTACACTTTGGGCTACGGGTCCGAATGATTTTGGTTTGCTCCAAATTCTGTGATTACTGTTAAGCCTGATGTTAAGTTGCCACGCATTCCTCAATACAAGATCTCTAATGATGGCGAGAGAGCTTTGTTGGCCATTGTTTACGATTTAGTTCAGAAGGGTGTTGTTGAGGAGACAAGAGGAAATGTTTGCAATAGTCCTGTTCTGCATGTCCTTAAACGTACTGATCCTTCTCAGCCACCTTTGTATCGTTTTGTGATTGATCTCCGAGAGGTCAACAAAATTGCTGTCCCTCAGTTTCCTGTTGTCCTGGATATTGCTGCTCTGCTCACTATGATTCCTGCTTCGGCAGCTTGGTTTTCGGTTATTGATCTCAAAAATGCTTTCTTTAGCATTCCTATTGCTGAGGAGAGTAGGGATCTCTTTGGCTTCTCTCTCGGAGGGCGAAGTTTTCGATTCAAACGTGCACCTCAAGGCTATTGTGAGAGTCCCTTAATCTATAGTCAGGCTTTGAAATCTCAGCTTGACACTTTTTCTTTGCCTCCAGGTGCTATTCTTATCCAATATGTGGATGATTTGTTAGTAGCTGCTGATTCAGAAGATGTCTGTAGAAATTCGACTGTGTTACTTCTGCAACATTTGTCTGATTTACACCATAAGGTGTCACCTTCCAAGTTACAATATTGTCGCCAAGAGGTTACCTATTTAGGTCATCTCTTGTCGAAGGAGGGAAGGCGATTGACCCCAGAACGTATCCATGCAATTGCACGTATGTCTGTACCATCTACACAAAGAGAGGTGCGTGCTTTCTTAGGCATTACCTCTTATTGTAGACAGTGGATCCCAAATTTTTCCTTGTTGACCAAACCTTTGTTGGAACTTACTCTGAAAGATACACCCCAACCTCTTCCTTGGACTGATCAATGTCAGAAGAGTTTTTCTGATTTACGCACTGCTTTGTGTTCTGCTCCTGTGTTGGGTACTCCAGATTATAGTCTTTCACACTCTATGTTCATGAAAGAGAAGGTTGTGCATTGTCAGTCCTGACACAACAATTTGGAGACAAACAAAGGCCATGTGCCTATTTTTCGGCTACATTGGATCCAGTAGCCAAGGCATTAACTAGTTGTCTCAGAGCAACAGCAGCAGCGGCAATTTCTATTTGTCAATCTGCTGGATTGGTGTTGGATCAAACTCTTATTGTTATGGTGCCACATGCAGTGAAGAGAGCAAAGACGCAACATTTAACGAGTGCCGGTTTGTCTGGATATGAGTTAACGCTTTTAGCTAGTCACATACATATCAAAAGATGTAATGTTTTGAATCCAGCAACATTGTTACCTGTGCTAGATGTGAAAAATGCGCAAGACCAACATGATTGTTTTCTTCGTACAGAAGAAGAAACTAAAGACCGAATAGATTTGAAAGACACACCGCTTGTGGATCCAGATGGGATCCTGTGGGTAGATGGGTCTTGTTTTAAGCTTCCAAATGGCGAGACGACAGCAGTAAGCGTGGGCGTAAAATCCGTTCCGCTTGCGGATTTTGCAGACTTTCGGCAAATTTGCAATCTGCGAACTCTCGCGAATTTGCCGAAAATCCGCAAATTTGCACGCAGCGTATTTTTTTGCTTGGTGATACAATTTTGCGGCGCACGGCGTTCACTTACCGTCATTCAGCGTTTGCAGAGTTGTTTTTTCCATATTTTGCGTGTGCTGTGCCATTTTGGATCTTGCTGCGGGATCCCGCAGGACTTTGGCGACCGCGATTACGTCATCGCGGCTTGCCACCTTGCACAGCACGCATCGCGAGAGTTCGCAATTGCGAACACGTAGATGCGGCGAGCAGCAACAATCTCGCTCTCGCGAAATTTCTAAATTTGCAATTTTGCACAAGAATCCACCAGCAAGCAGCATAAACCATCTAAAAATGATGATTTTTATCAGAATAACTCCTGAGGTTGACATTTGCCTGCACTTTTATTGCAAGGAGTCCATTTTGGGGGGGGGTGGGAGGAAGGAAGTGCCCCACAGTCTCCAACTTCCTGTTCCTGTCCAGCAGGCTCCTCCCAGTGCTTTCTTCATGTGCTGGTCACTTTGATTTAGATCTTGTCCTGGAAGGATTACTTTTTGTGGATGCTGCTGGATATTTGGATTTGAGGCCTTTTTGACTTTCTTTGGATCACTTTTGGATTAGAAATCAACTTTCACAAGTAAGTTTGTTTGGGGCATTACAGTTGCTGCAACTACAATTTTGGAACTTTTTCAGAACATTAAATAAAAGATATTGCGGGTAGCCACAGTATCCAGTAGGACCAGGGTTAGTTATGGGTGCATGATACAACTGTTTTGTTGAATTTAAACATCATTGAGGGCATGGATGGCATGGGATTGTGCTGATTGTTGTGTGTTTTTCGATTTTTTGGCTGTTGTTGGGGCCTTTTGCACAGGGGTACTCAGTGGTGCATGGGCCTAGTCTTTCTGTGGGGTCTCTTTAATGTAAACATCATGGAGGGCATGGATGGCATTGGATTGTGGTGATTTTTGTGTGTTTTTCGTTTTTTTGGGGTGTACTATTGATGGGGACTGGCCATGTGGGTGGGGGCCATTTTGAGTGCCGGTACAGGCAGGCCCTGGCCATGTGCTTCGGGTGCAAGTGGCCATTTTGAAGGCAGGCAGTGTTCTCAGGCCTGCACCCATTTTGCCTAGCTTTCATCCATTATGCCCAGGAGTAGTGAGTGGTGCATGGGCCTAGTCTTTCTGTGGGGTGTCTTGAATTTAAACATCATTGAGGGCATGGATGGCATGGGATTGTGCTGATTTTTGTTTGTTTTTCGATTTTTTGGCTGTTGTTGGGGCCTTTTGCCCAGGGGTACTCAGTGGTGCATGAGCCTAGTCTTTCTGTGGGGTCTCTTTAATGTAAACATCATGGAGGGCATGGATGGCATTGGATTGTGGTGAGTTTTGTGTGTTTTTCGATTTTTGGGGGTGTATAACTGATGTTCCTCTGTCTTCCATTGCTTTTAGGTGCACCAGAGAACCACCAGTGCCAGGAAGAAGTCCTGCAGCGGTGTGTGCAGCATAACGTCACGCGATGTCACGTGTGGCCACAGACAAGACAACTCTGCAACTCGTGCAACTGCGGCCTGCGGTTCTGACATCTGAAGAAGATGGCCCCAAAAAAAGTTCCCCGTAGCTCCTCTAGCAAGAAAGTTGCCAGAAAGGAGCAGAAGAAGCAAGTGGCGCCACTTACCAAGGGGACTGGTGAGACGCCCGCCACATTTTTGGGGAAAAAAAGTACGCCTGCCGCAGCAGCGGGGTCCGCTGGGGACCAAGCTGGGAGCAGAACCCCCGCTCCATTGGGCTCAGTGCCACCACCACCACGCCAACTTAAGTCCAAGCCCTTGAGTGCTGCAGAGGCAGCCAGTATAGTTCTTCAATCACCATCGACCAGTGATGTTGGCTCATCGCAAGAAAGTAGCAGCATCCCTCAATCAACAGGTTGTTGTAACTCATCTGACGATGTTCAACAAACACAGCCGCAACAACAACCACCTGTGCAAGTAGTACAATCCCAAGTACATGTGGAAGGAGAGGCGGCGCAAGGAGATGCGCAAGCAGAGGTGCATGGAGCGGCACAAGTGCCCACAATAGTTGTTCCTCCCGAAGTAGGGGCACATCAGGAAATCGACATTGAAGCCGAGGTATCATTTGAGGAAGCCACTCCTCCTGATCATTCATTGTCTTCCAGATCCCTAGCAATTAAAAGATCAAGGATGGTGTCTACATCTTCTTCAAGCCCCCTTCCTTCTGATGATTTGGATGAAACTTGGGAATCACCATGGCCGTCTGAGAGTGAGGCACACCATGATCTGAGAAAGGTAGCTAAGCGTAAAAGGAAGGTTCCCGAAAGTCTCACAGTTATGGAGTGTGATGATGACGCTGAACAAGTGGCGTATACTACTGCTGGTGAAGACTCTCAGGACAACGACGCAGTCATCACAAACGTCACTGAAGCCCCAGCGGGCATGCAGCAAACAGACATTTTTACCCTAGGCCGAAAGGCTGCTGAGCGTGAAGTTGTCGACGAGGCAATGGGAGTGCGACCACCACCATTGCAGTTAACTACTAGTACACCACCACCTACCGCTTCCATATTTTCTCGCCAGAAGGGACCTCCATCCACCTCGACCTCCATTTCCTCAATTAGTTGTGCTGCAAGTGCACAACGTAGTAAAGTTCGACAACACACATCCTCCACTTCATCTGGCATTGGCATGACCAGTATCGCCTCCTCCGCCCCCCACAGATATTTGAAGTCCGCAGTTTCGGACTTCTTTAGTGTAAGCACAACAAGGGAAAACATAGCCATTTGTACCATTTGTAAGCTTGGAGTTAGTCGTGGTAAGCTTGGTACCAACTATGGTACCGGAGGCCAGAGAGGTCATCTTGAGAGACAGCACACTGTCAAATGGCATGCGCACCTAAAGGAGATCAAGGAAGCCCGAATTGCAAGTCAAAAAACTGTATCCGTTGATGTTTCATCTGATGATGACGAGGAGGAAGAAGCGTCAAACATTTCTTCACTTACACCCAGTACCCCTGTCAGCAGCACACCCCCTGCATGATATATGAGCCACACTAAGAGTGTGGGAGAGAGTGAGACACCAATGTGAAAAATGTCATCATCACCGAGCGTAACTGGGTTGAAGAAGTCATCATCTTCCCGTACAAAAATGGTCCAGCCACCATTAGAAGCATGTTGTTTTCAAATGTGCCATTTGAACGCAACCACCCAATGGTGCGTCTGTATAACACTAAGCAGGCTAAAATGCTAGCGCTGGACCTTCTCCCTTTTTCTTTTGTGGAAGGGGTTGGTTTTCTTGAATTAGTGGCAACGCTCTGCACTAAATGGAAGATTCCTAGCTGTTTCTATTTTGCCAGAGTTGCGGTTCCAGCACTATATGAAGATGTGCTGGAGGTGATTGGGGCAGCTTTGCAGAAGAGTGCTGTTCACACTTTACATCTGACAACAGACATGTGGACCATTTCCGCAGGCACTGATTACATGTGCATCACTGCACACTGGGTCTCTTTTACAGGGGTTACAGCAAAGCTAAGGGCAGGTGTTGACCCGGACAATGTTTTTAAAGCTGCTCGGAAACATGCAACACTAGCCATGTTTGGCATGGAGACAAGTCATACAGGAGAAAACATTTTGAAGGAGATTAGCACAAAGGTGGTTCAATGGCTGTCCCCAATAAAACGCAAGATTGGCTATATTTCCACGGATAATGGCGCCAATGTAGTTAAGGCCATGGATATGGGTAACTATTTCGGAGTGCCGTGTTTGGCGCACTGTATAAACCTGGTTGTCAAAAAATTCTTGAGTGAAGAAAGTCCAGTGTGTGAGTTACTGACCACCTGCCAAAGAATGTGCACACATTTCAACCATTCTTTTAAGGCCCGGAAGAATCTGAGGCGCCTGCTATATGATCGGAACCTGCCAGTGAAAGCACTCATCCAGGAGGTGGCAACACGTTGGAACTCAACCATCTACATGCTTGAGCGTCTGTTTGAGCAGTGTGCGGTAGTCGATCAGTATTTCTTTGCACAGGGTGCAGCTATGAAGGACCTGAGGATACATGCGGAGCAATGGAAGCTAGTTCAAAGCGTGACAGACATGCTTCGTCCTTTTAAGGTCTTCACGCGTGCAGTCAGCAGGGAGGACTGTAATTTGGGAAAAGCTATCCCATTGTTGCGCATGCTAGAACACAAACTGAAGGCGGTGTCTTCTAGGTTTCAAAAATATGAAGAAAAGCAAGAAGCTTTTGATTTGGCGGAGAAATTATTAGAGCGCTTACTTTGCGATGAATGTCTTCAAAAGATCCACACAGAACAGCATTACATTTGTGCTACTATTCTGGATCCACGGTACAAAAAGGCACTGGCAGGCAGAGTATTCTTTCCTTTTGATGACGCAGAAGTTACAAAGTACAAACATTGGCTAGCTATGTCAGCCACTCGGTTTGAAAGAGAACGGCAGGAAATTGAAGGAAAAGGCAGTACATCAGCATCAGCATCAGCAGGCCATCCGGAGTCAAAAGAAATGGAATCCCCTTCTCCATATGTGGCTGTGGCAGAATTGAGTGATTTTCCCTCTCAGCCATTAAAGACACCAGCAACCGGATCATCTGCACCAGACACAACAGTAACATTGTGTGGAGAAGAGGATTGGCTAACTGAGCTTGGGTTTGCTTCTGAAAAGGTCCCAGGAAAAAGTAAGCAAAGTGGAGGAACCGTGGAGAACCTTGAGTCGATGGTGCAGGACTATCTGAATGACTCAACAGAGGTCTCTCTTCATGATGACCCATTGGCGTATTGGCATGGGAAAAAAGATTTGTGGCCAGAGATCACCAACCTGGCTATAAATTATTTGTCTTGCCCACTCGCAAGCGTGTCTTCTGAACGTGTTTTCAGTGCTGCTGGTAGCATTGTAACTTGCAAAAGGACCCGCCTCTCGCCCAAAAATGTGGAGAGGTTAACAATGATCAAGATGAATCAGCACCTCATACCACCAGATTACAAAGTACGAGAATACACGCAGGAAGAAGACGAGGAGGACACCAACTTAGATGAGGGAATTTGTTCTCTGTTAGGTGACGTACTCCCGCCTGAATTCGCAGAGTTTGAGGACAAACTCTTCTTCCCTGACACCGAGCCCTGAAAATGAGCCAATGAATCAATAACTTTCTTTTTTGTCCTTATTCACTTTTATACCTGTGTGTCTGTCTTTCTTTGTTTTGCAAAATCTAAATAAAAACAAATTAATCACCTAATCACAAAAACAAGCCCATCAGCAGAACTGTCTTCACTTATTTGCATATTGATTTGAAGGTGCCGCAGTCTATTCCTCAGGTTCACAAGTTCACAAGAACATGCTCCTCTATCCTCCTCCTCCAGACTCCTATTTCCCTCAAAGCAGATGGCTGGCTTACGCCCAATGAAGAAAGACTCTGCACTTGTGGGGGTGTTCTAATTTTTTGCGGGTGAGTTGACGGGTCTGGGGCCATTGCTGGGAAGGTCTAGTACCGGATAAAAGTGTTTTGGAGAAAATCCATGAGAATTTTTTTTTTGCATTTTCTGACATTTTGCTCACTATCATGTTTCCGGGGGGCCTGTTTGGGGGGGTTCCTGGTGTTTGTGGGTGGGTTTTGGGGTCTGGGAGCAACGCTGGCACAGTCTAATTTTGATTGCATTTGTTTTCCAGGACATCCATGGTGGAAAAGTCGAGTTATGATCTTGCTGCACAGCGCGTTTGGACAGAATTGAAAGAAGGCCTGTTTGGGGGTGTTGTGCTTTTTTTGCGGGTGGGTTGGCGGGTCTTGGTGCATTGCTGGGAAGGTCTAGTACCGGATAAAAGTGTTTTGGAGAAAATACATGAGGAAAACATTTTTGCATTTTCTGACATTTCGCTCACTACAGCGTTTTTGGGGGCCTGTTTGGGGGGCTTCCTGGTGTTTGTGGGTGGGTTTTGGGGTCTTTGAGCAATGCTGGGTATGGATACTTTTCATTGTAAGTAGTTTGAAGAAAATCCGTGGTGGCAAAGGGGAGTTAGGGCCTAGCTGCAGAGCGCGCGTGGAGTGATGTTGGGAATTTGCCAGGAAAATTACTAAGTCCCCATTTTTGTAGTTTTGCTTTTTGCCTGTTTGGGGGTCTTCTACTTGTTTCCGCCTGGGTTGACGGCTCTGAGGCCATTGCTGGGAAGGTCTAATACCGGATAAAAGTGGTTTGGAGAAAATCGGAGCAAAAAAAGTTTTTGCCTTTTTGCGCACTATCATGTTTTCGGTGGCCTGTTTGGGGGGGTTCCTGGTGTTTATGGGTGGGTTTTGGGGTCTGGGAGCAACGCTGGCACAGTCTAATTTTGATTGCATTTGTTTTCCAGGACATCCATGGTGGAAAAGTCTAGTTATGACCTTGCTGCACAGCGCGTTTGGACAGAATTGAAAGAAGGCCGAAAAATATTCTAAGTATGAGATTTTCCATTTTTGCTTTTTGCCTGTTTGGGGGTGTTGTGCTTTTTTGCGGGTGGGTTGGAGGGTCTTGGGGCATTGCTGGGAAGGTCTTATACCGGACAAAAGTGTTTTGGAGAAAATCCATGAGGAAAAGCGTTTTGGCACATTAACTTAGGGCTCGTTAGGGTTAGCACTAGCAGCAGGGTTGCATGTGTTTCGGGGGTTTTCTAGATTTTTGCAACTGAGTTCTGGGGTCTTAGAGTACTCGTGGGAATGTGTAATTTTGGTTGCAAGTGGTTTGAAGAAAATCCATGGTGGGAAAGGGGGGATTTGGCCTAGTTAAAGAAAGCGTTTGCCACTATTCTTAACTTTGGGCTCGTTAGGGTTAGCAGTATTGTATTGCACGTGTTTGGGCGGGGGGCTGTTTGTGGGGGGGTTTGCGAGTCTTGGAGTGATGCTGGGTATGGATACTTTTGCTTGCTTGCAAGTGGTTTGAATACAATCCACCGTGGGTAAGGGGGGATTTTGGGCCTACTTTACTTTCAAAGTACGTTTTGTCACCATTTTCTACTAGGCCTCGTTTTTTGAGATCTGATTGGGGGGTCTTCTACATTTTTGCGACTGGGTTTAGTAAGGGTCTGGGAGCTTCACATTAGCGAGCCGCAGTTCAGCATCCGCAAGGTAGGCAGCGGACAGGGTGTCTTCTGGTCACCAACATTGATGGACGGAGCGTCAGATGGAATGGAGGAGTCCCGCTAATAAGAGGAATGGTTGGATGCATCTTACAACTTCAACAGGACAACTACAACAACATACAGATACAGTATCCGTTCTTTCCTAATTATCTTTTAAGTAATGTTATTGCTGTGAACTTCTATGAGTGTGACTCTGCATTTCTTTGATCTCTGCTTCTAAATTCATCCCTACAGCCATTGGATAGGTTTTACTTCTGCTATTTTTCAAACCTAATTTAATGTACGAAGTGTTTCTCTGAGTGCAGAGATAGGCAAGTGAAAACGCATAATTATTACTGCAGCCCTGTACTGTCGCATTCTTTCATTCACGGTTGTCGAAAGTACTACTTACTTTTCAGTAACCATGCATGCAGTAGTGCATGCACTTCCTTTATGTCACTTAAAAGATTTATGGTTAGCTTTGTACCCAAAGATTTGTTTATCTTCAATTATTGTTTGTCCATGCTGTGCTTTTTTTTTTCTCTCAACAAAACTTTCCCAAAACCCCCCATTCCCATCCATTTTCCAAACCCTAACCCTCTTCCCCCGGGCTGTGTGGTTTTGATTGATGTGTGACTAAATGACAGCAATAATTCCACACACTTGCTGGGGAGGATAAGGTCATAGCAACAGGCGGGTGAAGGAATCCGAGGATATATTCTTACTCAGCTTGACACCGAGTCACTATTGGCAAATGAAAGCAGATTTTCATGTGCGCCATCAACTTGATTGGTCATCAAGAACATCCTCCTCCTAGACATGGCAAATGAAATTATTACGCTGCTGTGTCCTTCACCTTCAGTGCTATTTCTTGTAATAGTAGCCAATGTCAAAGAAATTCAACGCAAGTAGTAGTTATACTTTAAATACTTTACCATTTGTTAGGCTACATTGTGGCACTGTTCTAGTGTACTGTCACCTGCTATATTCTCTATCGTACCGTTCTAATGCTACGGTAAGGACAAACAAGGTTTCATTTTCTTTTTTTTCAGATGCTGCACCTGCCGCTGTGTAACACCACAAGTACCACCGCAAGTACCACCGCAATGATGACATTTCATCCGCCCAGGATTGCCAACCTTAATCGCCATTTCGCGTGCAGCCAGCCCTGTGCCTAGCCCTATTTCCAAACACAAATTACAGGTAAGAAAAGCGTTTGGGGGAGGTAGTATAATGGAGCATTAGGAGAGACGAGAGAGTGACGGACCTAAGACTATTGAATTCACTTACTCTGTGAGAGGCACTTAGTTTCGAAAACATTTGTGCCATTAGTACTTACACAACTTGAATCAAGATGCCACTTAAGTTTCAGGACTGTTAAACCTCCACCCATCAGCCTCAAAAGCAGTAAAAAAAATGTGTGCTAAGATTAAGTTTAAAGTATATTTATATATCCAGTAACATAAAAAATCTCCCGCAAGACCCAAAACCCCAACGAATGTCCTTGAAAACGAGGTCCAATAAAGTAGAAAACCCAACTCCCAATTCCCACCCCCCAGAAGTCTTTAAAAAAGGGGCAAGGGACAGTCTCCTCCTACTGGCTGCTGTTAACTTTTCGGGCCAGGTCATTATGCTCCTTGCGGAGGGTCTCGAGCAGGGTTTTGGTGTTGAGGAGCTCCTACTCCAGGTAGGAAACCCTCAGGGAAAGGCGGTGCATCCTTTTTTTGCAACTGCTGTGGGGGGCAGATGATGTCTTTGCTGCTCGGTGGTGGCGGGTGGCTGCGGTACCCCGGCTCCGTACCGCTGGAGACCTGCTGCGCTGACTGGCTGACCCAGGGAGCGCGGAGGAGGATGCAGGTGTCGCTGTGGATGTTGTTGACGTACTCTGCGTGTCCTCCTCCTCCTGGGCCACCAGCCGCCGATATTCGGCGACAGTGGCCTCCAGCCTCGGTTGCCGGGCCCTTTCAGCCAGCTCCTTCCTTGTTGGTTTAGAAGGAGCATCTATATGAAGAAAGAAAGACATAGTCTGTAACCAATGCTCTTTAAGATTAACACAAAATGATTCAGCAGAAAGTTGTGTCACAGTAGAAGTAGCAACTTGCAAGCGCAGTACATAACTATTGTGTCCAGTATCTATCTAACCTCCCACTTCTTCATCCTTGCTCTAACATTAGTGGGAGTTTAAGGAATCAATTCTACGAGCACTATGGACTCACTTCATTAGAGTCGACTATGACAGTACACCAGTCTTATTCTTCTTCTTCTCTCTTGTTTAGCAAAATTGGTACGTTAACTTCTGCAAGCCGGCATAATGCCAGCGCAGTCAACTTGCACCCAAGAAAAACAGACGCCCGCCATGATGAGTGAGACAGACTTGCGTTACTGTACCAGTCCACTACATGCAGGTGGTGATGCTCTTACTTTTCTATTACGGGTGGCACTGAGAATACTCTGTTACAAGGGCTACTGCTTAATTAATTTAACTTTCATCCTACAGTGCCAATGAATAGATACTAGAAAAGGAAAATGAAGAAGATAAATAATCTGATTATCCATCAATGCACATGGTATGTATTTCCTTACATATGGGATGACTTTAGGTGCTTTGCTTTTTATTGAGTGAACAGTGATACATCCACACAAGAATGACCGAGTTCTACTAAACTTATTAACAGAGGTAGTGAGTGGCCATCGTAATAGCCGGATATATGCTGTGCTTGCAATACAAACTACTGCTACTATTCATGGTAGTATTCGGACAAAATTACAACTTCTTTTCCTTGCCTTTCCTACACTGGGACGGACGTGCGGGTGCAGTGTAACATGCTCTTCAAAGTAACACTTAGTTCATCCAGTGACCGACTACTCTCTCGAGATACACATATGCTATCTAAGAGTCAGATAGTACCATGATCCAGGCATCCATCCATTCAAACTATATGTCAATCATTCTTCTTCATGTCTCTCATCTGGACAAACCTTGCGTTTTCTCACGGGGAGCACACTATGCAGTCTGAAATCCCAATAAGTAAGGAATATAAGAGCTTACCACTGCCCGCCACTACCGTGGCAACTCGCACAGCAGTTTGGTCCGGCACTTGCACCGCCTCCTCCCCAGAACTTTCCTCCTCCACCTCTGCGCTGGGCCCAGCACCAGATGTTCCACCTACAAAGTACATTTAAGAATGTTAGATGTCATAGACATACACCAATCACTAGTATTTTGTCTTGGAATGAAGAAATGTGAATACAGAAAACAATCTAATAATTTGTGACTGTCTACTCTAAAGTAAAAATGTCCCTTTTTCCAGGGAAGGGTGTTGTCTTGCTGCACTTTTTGGCACAACTGATCAATGCTTGCTTTTTAACACGCACCATTTGTCTCATAACAGACAGAAGCTTCACTTCTAAGAACAAATCATCATCACTAGGACGGAGGGACCAACGATTCAGCACCAAAAAGAAAATTAAAGTTCAAACCAGGTGAGGGCTCGGCTAGCCCACAATAAATGTATGAAATAAATCACTATAAGCACTTTTCCATTTTTAGTCAACCGTTTATGTTTTATGACAAGCTTGATTTTAATAAATATTTTTACTTTTAATAAAGCTTTAAAACTTAAATAGACTGTGGTTTTTGGTCATGAGTGAATGAGCAAAAGGTTTTGCAATTTGCAATGCATGAGCCCGTGCCTCTGACACTTCTGGACTCTGACTCCGTACTCTTGTCCTGCGTTGGATAATCATCAGTGGGGATCAATCATCGATGAATTCGGGAGCTAAATGACTCTGCCACACTATCTAGTCAGTAAGGAGATTGGGGGTTCTTCAAAGTATGATATCACTGAGGTATGTGGAAAGTCTACCTGCGCCTCTTATAATTGATAAACAATGCACTATTTAGTGTCCATAGTTCTGTTTGTACAGATTTGTCCCTGCAACAGTAGTAGTATGGATTGTCCTCCTATCCAAACCAAAAGTAAAGTAGTATCTTATTCTTTCTTGGTGGTCATTCACCTTTTTATTGTTGGTAATTGTCAAAGCATAAACATTTAGAAGACTTGAAAAGACATTATGGACAATCCCAGAGGACTGCACTCAGTGCATAGAGCTATTGCTGACTAAAATGGGAGTTTCGTTTTACACCTTTTGCCAAATGTTCAATCTTAGTTAGCTACACAGACAGACTAATAAGAATAATCTAGTAATACCACAGGGAGTCATAGTCGAGGCAGGATAAGAATTTAGATTCAGTCTACAAGAAGATCAAAGACGATTTAGAAAAAATCGAATGAGGAAGGCTAGGAAAAAATAGGTACTCTAGTCTATATTAAAATTAAAACTTACCGGGGCCAGCAAAGGAGCCCTCGCCTGACCGATCCTGGCCTTGTTCAGCAGCAGCAGCCTCCTCCAATGTCCTCTTGCCCCTGGGGGGAGCTGATGTACAACATGAAAGAAAGAAAGACCCAAAAACATGGATGATTGTTGTCAACCAAATCAAACATTTCAATTGAACAATAACAAAATCTTTTGGCGAAATAGCAAATAGACAACTATTCAACAGGATATATTGACCTATCTCATGTGGTCTACTACGATATTAGTATTCCTTGATTTGCGGACCGTCGACTTGGAAAGTTATGTAACTCAATAAACAAACTACTAAAAAGGTTCACAAGGGAGGGCGTTCCTGCGCCGGAACGCATCCTAAAAGTGGCTGAGGGAAATCTACAAGATGTCAATCAGTCACTTTTAGGACAATGATGCGTGACTCAAACCCTGCGCCTGCTTGAAGCAGACGTACGGCTTGACGCAGCATTGGGGAGATAGGGCACCCCAGAGCATTGCTGGAGCTGCGCCATCGTTGTGGCGCAACTCCAGCAATGAGCCGCCTTTACGGCACAGATGCGTAACGCTTCCGTGACGTTTTGGGCCCATAGTGCGCCGCATTGTAAATACGACGCACCATGGGTGGTGGTGGCGTGGCGCACAATTACTGGTGCATCCCTGCTACTTTGCAGGGATGCACCGGTAATTGAAAATCTGACCCTTAGTGTCTAGCATTACGCAGTTCTTTACAGTACACTCATACATATCTCTCAGGCTAATGAAATGAACACAAAATAGAAAACAAATAAACATAGTAGCAACGCTACTGAGAAGGAGAGCAGTGCACAGAAGATTTTGAAATATAATTTATCTACAATGTAATCGGCAGCATAATTGCTCTTGGTAAAAAACAAAAATTTGCAATATAATAACACACAGAGCGGGAGAAAACAGAGAAGTGATGAAATAGTTAGAAATAGCTACTACTACTCACCAAGCCCGGGGATCTCGATGCCGAGCACGTCCAGCAAGTCGCGTTCCCGGTCCATGAGATCCGTCCATCGGTGGGTGGCCTGGTTGTAGGTGCGCCGGACCCCAGAGTGTTCAAACATGGCCCGGCACACCTTCTCCCACCGCTTCCGGCACTCCTGGATCCCGTAGCCGGTAGTGATCTTGCCGCCTCCCATGATGGTCTTGGGAAGGCGGCGCTGGACATGAAAGACTAGTGCGGCCACCTCCTCCGCACTAAAAATCTCCCGAGCTATAACTTCCTCCCCCTCAAACGCCCGCACGGGAGTCGGGCATGGGGTGCGGGACCCTTCCCCTTCGCGGGCTGCTTCCCGGCTCCCTTTACCATGGTCTGGGCAGAAAGGAAGGTAAATAATAAAGAAGAAATAGAATAGGGAAGAAGAAAAGAAAAGAGTTAAAAAAAAGGAGTTTAAAATTAACCCAAAGTAGCAGAAAACACACAAATATAGAGCTAGAAAAATAGAGGGATAGATAATAAGTAAAATAGAACAAAAAAAACTTCAAACAAGCAAAGGTTGGCAGAGGATACAGAAAGCATGCCCAGAACCATAGCAATGAATGAAAAACAAGATGGCCGCGCCCGTTGACGACCGCGTGGGTAAGTTCGCGCGAGATTTTCCCCGTGATCACACGCGAACATGTACTAGCGAGCCGCACACTTTGCGAGATTACACATAGCGCCCGGAAACGGAATTACGTCACACAAACAAGATGGCCGCACCCATGTACGACCGCTAGGGTAACTTCGCAAAGTTGCACTACAAGCGGCTTGCGAACACGCAAAAAATCACGCGAACAAACATGCCGCAAAAAAACAAATCATGTATTCGCACGAATTTGCGGCTTCCGAAATCGATCTCGCACGAATTCGCGCCCCGCAAATCGTGCGAAATTGCAGAAAAACGATTTTTGCAAAACTGAAAACACTCAGCAGGTGCAAAAGTTCAATCTTAACATTAGTAACCATTCCCTCTAGTGCTTCCTGAGGGGCCCCTCCAGAGTTCAGTTGCCTACTTGCAACTATTCTATGACCCTGCTCTGACTCTCACAGCAGGCTCAGAGAATAGCTACAAGTATGCCAAAGGTCCTGCTAAAAAAAATTAGACTGCAACAGACTGGAAGTTCAAATTCAGTGACACATTAATCAATCAGCCCCTAATTCATTCATGTCAGTTGAGGCAGGGAAGTTGTGCTTTTCCCCCCATAATCTACAGTGATGAAACAGAGGGTGGCATGGGTGAGCCAGAGGGTGGCAGTGGTGAAACAGAGGGTGGCAGTGGTGAAAAAGAGGGTGCTGTGATGAACCAGACGTAGAAACAACATGGTCGCGACCGTTGCTACCCGACAGGTAAGTTCGCGTTTGCGAACTGGTAAAAACCCTCGCAAAATGGCAGAAACACGTGCGAACCCAAAAAAAAAAAAATCCGCAAAATTCGCGAGAGTTCGCGGATTTTGCGGATTGCGAATCCGTAAATACGCAATTTCGCGGATTGCCAATTCGCAAATTTCGCCCATACTTAGACAGCAGCCTATGCTGTTACTACTTTACATCCAGTAGTAGAAACAGCACACATTACCACAGAATTCAGCGCAAGCTGCAGAGTTAATTGCATTAACAAGAGCATGTGTGTTGGCGAAAGGGAAAAGAGTGGCTGTTTATACAGATAGCCAATACGCCTTTGGCATTGCTCATAGTTTCGGCCATTTGTGGAAGGAAAGAGGATTCTTTACTTCCCACAGCAATAAAATACAGCATGGTCAGTTGGTAACTGACCTTCTTGAATCACTTGCCTTGCCTGCTCAAGTAGCGATTGTGAAGTGCAGCGCACATAAAAGGATCATTGATGATGTGGGTCGAGGGAATGCATTTGCGGATGAAGTAGCGAGAGAAACAGCGAAAGATGTTAAAAGTCACATGTATGTTGCAGGCCCTGCAAGATGGGTCGCAGAAGGAGGTATGTGTGAAGACACAGTAGAAAGTGTGAAAATGATCCAGAAGGAAGCAACTGAGAAAGAATTGAGTAAGTGGAGAGAGAGTACGGGAATGTTGGACACGGCGGGATGTTGGACGGAATTGTCAGAGCACCAGCGGTGGTTGTTACCAGACGCGTATGTACTACCTGTAGTTACTATGGCGCATGGTCCAGCTCATATCAATGCAAGGGGTATATGTAAACTTCTGGCTCCATTATGGCAGAATGAAGGTATTCCTAAATGTGCAGAAAATGTGGTGAAGCATTGTATTGTCTGTTTGATGCACAATCCAGGAAAGGGAACACCAACTCCGGCAGGTCATTTTGCTTTCCCTACGTACCCTTTTGAGGTATTGCAAATAGATTACATTCACATGGAACGTTTCAATAATCTCAAGTATGTCCTGGTGGTGGTTTGTGCCTTTTCCAGATGGATAGAGGCCTACCCCCTAAAGGACAATACTGCTTTGTCCACTGCCAAAGTCCTTTTGAAGGAATTCTTCCCGAGGTTTGGTTTGCCACGCATTGTCTAGAGTGACAATGGGAGTGAATTTGTAGGCCAAATTATGCAGAAGGTGTGTGTTGGTCTTGGTTTTAGACAGAAATTCCACGCGGCAAATCATCCTCAGTCAGCGGCTTTGACAGAATGTTATAATGGCACTCTCAAGCTCAAATTGGCAAAGATTCTGGCCAGCACAGGTCTTTCCTGGCCTGATGCCTTGCCCTTGACACTTCTCTCAACAAGAACGACAGTTCATTCTCGTTTAGGACTTAGTCCATATGAAATTGTTTTTGGACGCCCAGCTAATGTTTGGGGAGTCCCTCGACCAAAGAAATATTCTAATGTTCCGTATCCATTGTTGGTTGATTATCTGCATGACCTCACCACTAAATTAGGTGTTATTCGTCAACAGGTCCAAAACGCTTTGCCGGAGGCTTCTTCAGATCCAGGTCATTCCATCCGACCTGGTGATTTTGTCTGTCTGAAAAATTTTCAGAGGAAAAGGAATTTGGAACCTCGTTGGGGGCCGCCGCGACAAGTGTTGTTGACGACTCGTACAGCCGTGAAGGTTGTGGGGAAAAAGAACTGGGTCCACGGCGTGCACTGTAAAAAGGTACCGTTGCCTTTACCTTATGACCTGAGGGTCCAAGAAGGTGTAGGTGATGAAGAAAGTGAGAAAGTACCCAGATTTATACCATTCAGTAGTGCACGCCTGAACTGGACAAATTCTGAGAAAGAAGACAACAACGTGTTACAGGAAGCTGTACCACTGCACCTGCGACTGAACACATCAGATCCAGAAACTCTGTTCCGGGATCAAGTGATACCTGGCAAGGCACGGTACAACCTGAGACTGAGGTTGACCAAGGACAATTAAATTCTGCGTTTTGTAATTTTTTTATTTTTTTATTAAAAGACATTCCTTTTCCACTATCCATCCAGTTGCAGGGTCACGGTAGGAGTCTTAGACTGTGACCTGAACAGTGACTAAGTCAACAGGACTTGCAGTATCATAGGATGGCTAATAATCACAGCCAAGTGATCAAGGAAGATTATCGTGAGCAACACCTTTAGAGTAATGGATAACGAAGTGGAAGGGGGTGATATTAAGATGATGAAAAGAAACCATTATAAGAAGTTACTGTTTAGTCGTTGTGGTGTAGAATTATGCATTCTAGTATGTTTAGGTAGTTTATTAGCATGTGTAGGATGGATTGTCCAGATTATGCAGCCAACACCTGCTCCTACTTCTGTCTCTTTGATTTCCTCCACTACTATTTCTCGGCACAAATTCTATGCACTCCCAAACCATGAGCAAATGAGGAGAACATAATATCTCAACAATTCATTCATCCAGTTGTTACATCAGCATCAATTGGTAGTCAATACTACTGACTGTTGGGTCTGTGGGCTCATGCTCCATAATACAGAAAGAGGGATGCCATACTTAGTTCTCCCGTTTTCATATGAAGGTTCTGCTTGGGCTTATCTGGCTATGTTTTCTAATGCATACCAGAATCAACTTCGATAGCCTCCTGATGGGTCATATAATGGTGGAGTAGATTTTAGTCACAGTCCTTTGATAAAGGGAATAGTGACTATGGCAAAAATTGCTGATATTAGTAAGATTCCCATTGATGAAAAACGAGTATATGATGGTTGGAATGTGACTCGTTATATTACTAGCCTCACTGATAAGGTTAAACAGAGAAGATCTACACCGATTTTGACCATACCTCATAAAGGCAATTTGTGTTTTCAAATAAATGGCCAGAACACTAAGATCAAACAGGAAAAGAGTAATTGTTCTCATACATACGTTTATACACCCTTGGTTTCTTCACCGTTAGTACCATCTCAAGATACATATTTTATCTGCCACGATAGAGCCTACACATGGCTTCCCACCTATTTCTCGGGAACATGGTTTATAGCTTTTCTTCTTCCTCCGACATATACTGCTCCTGCAGATCATCATAGAAAGAGATATGGTAGAGGGGTTATTGATTCTGAAGACACAGCTGTACAAGAGGGAGGAGATTTTCTGAAAGGGTTTCTTCCCGATGGGGTCCAATAGTTAATAGAAGAAACATTAGACGTCTAGTCCGTGTGGTCGATGCTACCATAAATGTGACTTCTGGAGCACTGAATAATTTGACAGCTGAACTTCAGGCGGATCGTCTTATGATTTTACAAAACCGAATGGTTTTAGATATTGTCTTTGCAGATAGAGGAGGAGTCTGTAAATTAATTGGGTCTAGTTGCTGTGTTTACGTTCCCGATAATGCCCCTACAGTATACCAAGCCATTTCTAAGCTACATGTCATTTCCGAGTCCATTCATCAGGACACCGGAGATTGGTCTGTGATGGGATGGTTTTGGGGACTACTGTCCACATGGGGATGGAAAGTGTTAACTTTTCTTGAAATGATTCTAGCGATCATCTTTTCTTGTTGCCTCTGTTTACAGTGTGGCCCATCCATCTGTGGACTTTTTGCCACTGTATGTGTTCCAAAGCCGGTGTCACATAAAACAGAGAATATTAGAATGATGTTACAGCAACAACTCAATGACCTCATGACCATTGACATCGACTCAGACTAACAAGAGTCCTTTGTGCTTTGCCTGAGTATGGCAAAAGGAGGGTCTGAGGTTCGGTGGTTTTCGGCTCCGCTTCGTATCTAGCTGCCATTTTGTGTTCAGCCGCCATTTTGTGTTGCCTCACTCAGGCAGCACGGTGAACACAGTGTTTTTGCTCTTTCCGCTGCTACGTGTCTCGTCTGTTAAAGAGTAACCCCTTGTCCTTGATTACAAAACCGATGTCAGGGCCTGGCCGAGTTTGTTAAATCCATGTCTAGACTGATTAATCCTTGCTTTACTCCACTGTTTGGGTCCCACCATTCTTTCTGACTTTATCTTATTTGACTGGCTTTCGCTATTCTCTTCGTGTATTCTCTTGTTACATAAACTATCCTTTGAAGCATACGAACATGTTCTACCACCTGCAAATTGAATTACGGGCACTATTGTTGATTAACTTGAGGGGAGGAGAGCACACGGGGTCTGAAACTCGATAGCTTGTTTTCGAACAATTCCTATTCGTTGGTTTTGTATGTTTTGGGAGTGGGCATTGTAAACATATGAACTATAAGAGATTGTAAGCCACGGAGTTAAGTGGCAATCTCCTAAGAACTTACCTTTGTTGTACTTCTTGGACAACTGTGCTTGGCTGCAGCTAATAAATCTGATTTTCTACGCCCAACAGAGTGTCTTGTGTCTCTGTATGACAAGGCAGATGAACCCAGAGATATTAGGCGTGCCCTGCGCCGCCCGGCCCATAAGGCCCGGTTCTCCAGGCTTACCAAAATGACACCGCTGTGGTATTCCCAGAAGCTAGGTATGCTTTGCCAATACCCGGGATTCGATAAATGGGATATGATATCTCGACGGTTGGTGACTTGATCAAGAAAGGCAAAATCCTTCGGTTTGAGGAGCTCCAGAAGGCATACTAGTTGGCGCCCAGTGAGGTCTTTTGCTATCTACAAATACGGCATGCTTTGATGACGGTGTTCAATAGCTGTGTAGATATACCGGAGTCGTCCCCTCTGGAGGACCGTCTGTTTGACGGGCAGCTGCACACCAAGGCGACCTCCCTCACTTATAGGAAACTTAGTAATAATGTGCCTGACTCCTTCGGGAAGCTTAAAGAGAAGTGGGAGGGGGACGTAGGGACAAATGAGGAAGAGGATTGGAGGCAGGCGTTAATGTCTCCCAGAGAGGCTTCCATCACGCTTAGATTCCGCCTTATCCAACTCCGTATTTTCCACCGTTCATATCTGACTGGGGTCATTCTTGCGAGGACTGGGTCTAGGCCAGACGATCTTTGTCTAAGGGGCAGCCGGCAGTCAGCCACATTTTACCACATGATATGGGAATGCCCGATGGTGCAGAGCCGTTGGGACAGAATTATGACACATATGCATTCCGCGTTGGGGAAGCCGCTTACTTTGACGCCACGACTGGGCCTGCTAAACATATGGGAGGCGACTGATCATACGGAGGTAGAACAGCAGTTTGTAACATTAGGTTTCACACTATTTAAGCGGGAAATTGCTAGGAGATGGGGTGGAGTACGACCGCCTGCAGTGGCGGTTTGGCAGAGGGAGCTAGATAGGTGCATGACAGCTGAAAAAGAAGTGGTTATTGCAAGGGGGTACCCGAAGAAGTGGGACAGGAAATGGTCCAAATGGAACTTGTATAGGGGGGACATCTGTGTATCGCCTGTGGTGGAATTGGAGGTGCGAACGAACAGAGATAGGGAGCAAAACGTGTAATATGTGGGTCTAACTGAACTTGATTCCTAATGTGATGCTAAATGTAACTTGCTTTGTGTATTGTATGAGTAACAGTGTATTTGTCTGTCATCTTTCAAATAAAAATATTATTAAAACACTGGGGTTGTGAGAGCGGGACATCGGAGGTTGTGTTTGCAGGGTCGGAAAGTGTTTTACAAGTTAAAAGAGTGTTTTTGAACAGTTTTGGGCCAAGCAGCTTTTATCAATGAAAATGGAGTCTCTAGCTATGTGGCTGCGTTTGTGGTAATCTTTTAGGGCCCTCTTATACTTTGCTCTGTCATTTGCGCTGTAGGATTTATGCCACATTCTCTCAAGAGAATTACAGATATTTTTATTATTATTGTGCAGCGTATCATTGAACCAGGAGGGCGGTAGGTAGGTTCTGTGGTGCTTTCTAGTCGTGACAGGAATTTAAAAGTCTAGCGCAGACCCGATCCAACCATAAATGATGGAAGCGTCAGAACACATTTGTTGTGCAGCGTTGGACAGATGGATTGATGAGTTTGTCTATTTTACAGATGTGCTGTGTTTTGACAATTACTGCAATGCTACCCTTTTTCCACTCTGAGGATATGATAGTCTAAGGGCAGAGCCACAATAATGTCTGGAACTGAGGCCTCATCTAGTTATGTTTCTGTTCGAAAAACATAATCTGGACAATGATGAGTTAAGAAATTGAAAAGTTCATGCTGGTGTTTCCCTAACGAACAACAATTGATTCTAAAAACTTAAGATGGGTAGAGTTGCACCTTTTTTCGGAGGTGAGCGATGACCTATAACATGGGCTTAAGGTGTTGTGTAAGAATCTGAGATCACAAAATCGCAGTGTGGGCCTTTTATCCTCCCGTGCAGGGGTTCCAGGAGGAAATGCAGCCTCCTGGTATAATGGAGCGGAAGGCAAGCAGCTATACTGAAGAGTAGGGCATCCTACCTGAGGGCAATTTGTTAGCATTCCTGTAACTGAGGTCCGTACGGGCGCAGATGGGATTTCCTTAGGCACGCCTTTGGCGCATCCGTGCCATGGCCGTGATTTAATAGGCAGGCCGGGTGCGAGAGAGAGGCTGCAAATGCACTAGAGCACCAACCGCTCTTAAAGGTGACACTGTTAGAAATGGGTGTCTCTAGTTGGCAGAGGTGGGTACCTTTGTCTCAATAGGGACCCTTGCTTCTAGTCAGGGTAAGGGGGATACACACTTTAGATAACCCCTGCTCACCTCCTGGGTAGCTTGGCACGAGCAGACAGATTTATCCCAAAGGCGATGTTTAAAGTATTTGTACTACAAACAAACAGTAATACTGTGATAACACCACAAATGGACACCACACCAGTTTAGTAAAAATAAAGTATCTTTATCTAAACTTAACAATACCAAAACAACAAAAATCCAACATACATGTGATAAGAATATGACTGAAAAGGTTTAAAGCAACTGGGTCCATTGAAAATTATGGATGCGGTATTTTTCCCAAAGTCCCTGTAGATGTGTTTAAATTCACAAGGCCAAACGGTTCACTAACAGAATGCCAAAACCTAAAATATATCCATACCACAATGTCACAGTGGCCAACCAGACATGGCCATATGCAAATCAGTCTGACCCTGTGCCTCATGGGAACAGGCCAGCCCGAACTGCCAAGCCATGGCTGAAGACATCTGAAATGCCAGAAACCGGTCCTAGGAAGCTTGTTTCCGGTCCAGGGAAGGCATGGCTTGGCAGTTCGGGCTGGACTGTTCCCATGAGGCACAGGGTCAGACTGATTTGTATATGGCCATGTCTGAACTGGGGTGGCAGAGTGGGCTAAAGAACGGTGATGGATTAAACCCAGGTCTTTTGACTGGGTGTGAGTGTTTGATTGGTTCAGATGCTCCGTCCAACACCACCCCCTTTTGTACCACTTTGTTCACCATAAGTTGGCAGGGTATGCTCAGACGTGAGTCCCTTGCTCACTTGCCACTGGATGCAAGCAAGCCTGGCTGAAGATGGCTGAAATGCCAGAAACCGGTCCTAGGAAGCTTGTTTCCGGTCCAGGGAAGGCATGGCTTGGCAGTTCGGGCTGGACTGTTCACATGAGGCACAGGGTCAGACCAGGGGCGTAGGAGACACTAAAATTCTGGGGGGGACAGGGAAAACCTTGTGGACTTCCCAGTGACCCTATACAAATCACCGCCCGTTAAACAAATACAATCACATACTTTCAAAGTGAAATTGTGAGAAAAGCAGGCATGTTGTCACAGTTTGCATGTATCTTGTTTGTTATTTCATATAGTAATCAGACTAAATGTTAAAAAAACATGTACATGAATTTTGCATCTTCATGCACCAAGCAAACAAAGGTCCCTGACTTAGGATGGGGACATCGTGTTTGCAAGTGCATTATGGTTTGAAAAATACCTGCTGCTGCATTCCTGGTCTCCAGCAATTTTCAGGCAACAATAAAAATGTGAAGATAACTTTGGTGATTAATAACCTTTATTGAGAGAGATCGGAGGTTTGTCTAGTGGAAGTTTTGACTCATGGTAAGGTAGCCACAGTGGGGTAATATGCCTGCAGCAAGGAACGTGTACCACGCAGATCACAAAATGCATATCATGTAAATAGGTCAGTGAGTTACTGCTTTTATCTGAGAGATTATTTTGGTATTTGCAGTTTAGAAGTTAAAATCCTAACATAGAAGAGTGAGCTATTAACCATCATCAAAGAACTGCATGAAAACTTCAAGGTATAGATTAGAATGTTATGATTTTTCCCCAGTCTTTACTTATCCTAATGTTGGAAAATGGGTTCATTAGGATAGAAATCAATTCTGATTATTAAAGAGAACCCCACAACCACGGTGTTATGTTTTAAATTCTAAGTTTGTGCTTCTTTAGTGTTGCATAGCCATCCTGTGCCCTGGGCACTCCCCAACGTTTTGCTGACTGGTACTGGTGGTACCTGACCCTGGCCTCTGCCTGAACAGGCACAGGGCCAGTGCTATTCCTAAAGAGACACATAAAGATACTGTGAAAACACCTACATACACTAGCGTGCACTATGGGTTAGGGTACCCTTATGATTAGCATGACCTCTCCTATAAGGCCCTAGTACATAATAGGGCAGGGGGATTAGAACTACCTTTAAGTCCCTAGAATATAATAGGGCATGGCAGTTTTGAGGCCAGCAGCCCTTTCTGCGTTTGCATGTGTGCACTGCTGAAGCCTGAGTTTAAAAGTAGCCCTGTGTTGTAGGACTGCTTTTAAAATGCAAATTGTGCCCAAACTCGACTTTTGGGTTTGGGGAACTTGCAAATTGATCAACTACAATGCTGGGGCAAAATTAAGTTAAGTGGAAAAAATCTTTCCACTTTACTATGGCGGTATCATATTTGCAACATAATACATCATCAGCTGCATAATCTAACGATTTGACCCAAAACAATTTTGTTGCTCAAACGGATCAAAAATTACTAAATGAAATGTGACTTATGTTGCTGTGAAGTGTAGGGCCCTTTGCAAAGGTTGACAAGTCACCTTTCCCACTGCTGCATTTGTATGTTACACAGGTAGTAATGAGGCAAAAGCTTTGCGG
Source organism: Lissotriton helveticus (assembly GCF_964261635.1). NCBI lineage: Eukaryota > Metazoa > Chordata > Amphibia > Caudata > Salamandridae > Lissotriton > Lissotriton helveticus. Next base: position 892,289,736 of record NC_136065.1, on the reverse strand, counting down.
AGGGTGTTAGTATGTATAAATATGTCAAAATAATAAAGTATCATAAATGCACTGCATTACACTGCAGCCTTTTTATTGTTGCATAATTTAGTCAACACTGCAACATCTTTTTGGCCTCCATTGCTGCATAACTCCAGTTGCCCGAAAGCAGGCTGCACATGTTAAAAGTGTTTGTGCATGAAGCAGAGACCATGAAGTTTGCAAACTTAGGGGCTGACTACGATGGCAGGCGGACTTCAGTCCGTCCGCCATCGAATCGGGGAATGGGACAGCTGGCCTTGAAGGTGGCGGCCTCACGATAGGCATTACAATGCGACCGCCACTATGGCATTCGCAAGTGCCTATCTTTTACATTGCAGCAGGTACTGCTGGCTGCATCATCTGCCGCAATGTAAACAAGCATTTGCAATGCAATAGGTCTCGCATTATTAAAGTTTGAGCTATTGGCATTGCTAATAATAATGCAACACCAGTAGCTCAAACTTTAATAATGCAAGACCTATTGCATTGCAAATGCTTGTTGGTATGGTCCACAAGAGGCTTTGGCCTTCAGACAGCGAATTGCTGTATGTGAGGCCTAAAAACAGAGATAGAAGTATCAGCTGCAAAATCTTTGCAGCATGAAGACACAAATAAGGTACCATTGGGTAACGTGGCACCTACAGAAATCTATCTCTTACCAGCAGGTCACCAGCCAGTTACCCAGAGACTGACTTCGTTTTTCATCCTCCCAGGATCTATAAATGATGTACTAGTTAACGGGATAGTTGCAGCAACTAATATTTAAAGAACCATGCAAGCACGAATCATCGGACAATGGCAGCGAACATAATATCAACTAGATACAAAGATAAACAAGGTGATGAATGAATGGCCGAGAGATGGATGGACGGAATAAAGTGATATATGAATGGATGCAGTAGGGTGATGGGTGGATGAATGTAAGAAGGCGATGGATGAATGGGTGCCTGGCAGATAGATTAACCAAGTGGACGAATGGAATAAGATGGATGGATGGGTGGAATAAAGTGATATATGAATTGATACAATATGGTGATGGATAGGTGAATGGAGCTGGCTATGACTAAATGGGTGTCTGATGGATAGATGAAATGTGATGATGTGTGGACGAATGGAATAAGATGGATGTGTGGGTGGGTGTTTGGGTTGGAGGAAGGAAGGGTGGGTGGATGGATGGGGATGGATGGATGGGTGGACAGGTAGATGGATGGATGGTGGGTGGGTGGATGGATGGATGGGTGGGTGGATGGATGGGAGGATGCGTGGAAGGGTGGGTGGATGAATGAATGAATGGTGGGTGGATGGATGGACAGGTGGGCGGGTACGTGGGTGAGTGTATGGATGGGTGTATGGATGGGTGAATGGATGGGAGGATGGACAGATGGGTGGATGAATGGATGGTTGGATGAATGGATGGTGTGTGGATGGATGGACAGGTGGGCGGATAGTTGGGTGGGTGGATAGATGGATGGGTGGACAGGTGGGCGGATGGACGATGGATGGGTGGATATATGGATGGATGAATGGAGCAAGTGTCTGTCACACACCGTGAGCTGGGTGCATATTCTCTTACCTTGCATTTCAGGGCCGCTTCTTCCAGGGGTACCGCCTCGTGGGACCGGTGCTCCTTGGCCTCTCTGCACACCACACAGATGGCCGTCTCCGCCTTCCTACAGAAGAGCCACAGCTTCTCGCAGTGACGGATGCACCCCCCCTCCACCCTCAGCTGCGCCACCTGCTAGCACAAGTCCTTGGGGATCTGCACAATGTTGGCTAGCTGCCGGTTGGAGCTCAGGGCATCCTTGGGTGACGCCTTCCGGCACTCGGGGCAGGGGAAGTTTGAGGCCACTCCTGCACAGCATCGGGCGAGGCAGGGCCGGCAGAAGTTGTGCCCGCACTGCGTGGTCACCGGGTCTGTGTAGTAGTCCAGACAGATGGAGCAAATGGTAATGACGCATGCACTTCCACTCGCCTGTTGATGTGAGCTGAGCTTCTCCATTCCTAAGTCCTGTGGGAGAAGCCTAGGAAGTTGTCTTTTGAAGTGACCAGACATCCATCTGAATTTTCATGGTGAATTTCCAGGGTGGATTCCCTTGTGATTGGGCACTAGTTCTACACCCGCTTCGCACATGTGTAGATATACACTGCAACCCATGAGGGAGATTGAGCACCTATTGACAGCTGAAGAAGCTCTTTAAACTTGCATTGAGAAAAGGGGTAAACATCTGAAGTTTCCTGCTTTGCTACGACCCAGAAAACAAAGATTATACCTATGACTACGAGGACCCCCAGCTGCTGGGCTCTGTGTTCTGAAAGGAGGTGATCTGACCATGACTTTGTGGAGCAGGCTCAATGCTAACCTGCTCGAAAAGATGGCGCCTTGCAAACACCTTGATTCTGTGCAAAGGCCTAAGTAGCTGCTTAGAACTGATGAGTCAGCCAAAGCAGCTCTTAAAGGCCGCTGGAAGTTATTGAGTCAACAGATTGATGGATAGCGCCGTGTCCAGGTCCAGTGATGGCACTTCAGTGAGTCAATCCAATGGGTCCTTTCCTGGTGTCGCAGGGTGCACAATATAGCAGTAATCCCGCCCCACACATGCTGAAGTAGATCTTCAGGTTCTTGATCACTGTTGAAGACTCTGCATCTTCATGTATGTTGTGCGGCTGCCAACAGGCACTCCGCTGCTACCAACATGCATGTGTTCAAAAACAGCAATGAATTAATACACATGACTAAAGTGAACTTCTGTGTTAAAAAATCTGGTTGATAGCGGCTCTCAATGTGATGTTGCCAAGACATTGAAAGAGACGGTAGCGTTGCATCTCAATACTATTCTCTGCTTCGCTTTCATTGCTTTCCTTCCATAGTATATGCCTCACGTTTTTCTTGCAAGCAATTTTAAATTGACCCAGGAAAGTGTGATTAAGTTCTCAGGCCCTCTTCTCTCCTCTCCTTCTCTGATCTATGCGATTAATTGTGTCCAAGATTGCAAATAACTACAGTCCCACCAAATCGTAGAAAAGGTCCTCCTACTTTAACTTGATATATGACTGAAACTTTTGAGGGATTTCAAGCCTTGCAGAAAAAAAACTGTGCCCCATCTCTTCTGTCATCCAAGCAAAAGACTGGGCTGTTACAGGCCTTTCAGAGGCACTTGTTGCTTGTGACTGACTAGCCTTCATTTCATAAGCGTCTTTCAGGTGTTGCACTGACTTTGACAATGTCCTACCAGCCTCTCAGAGCAATGCTTGGGCTTGGATGACACTGCTCCATCACTTGCAAACTTTCAGAACCTGGCTAGCTCATGGGGCTAGTGGGTTTGTTTGAGTTTGTTGGCCCTGTGCTGCTCCTACACACCAAATGTCAAGTATCTTCCTGAGACACTTTTTTGACAAAATTCAGCAAAGTTATGTGTATCTATACCAAATGTGCCCTAATTACATTTGGTATGACATCAATAAATATGAAAAGCAATAATTTCAAACAGATACACAAAAAGTGCAATAGGTTGTCTTGCATGCTTTTCTAATGATTTGCAGTATTCCAGCGTTTAGCTTCAGCATGAAAACACTTCCTGTGTCACATTTTTTGGTAACTACCAACCCGTGTTTTGCCGAATATTTCACTTTACCAAGGCTACAGAAAATACTAATGGTCTTCCTATTGGACACTGATTCATTCATTGAAAATGTTTACGCACGACACCTAATCAGTGGTCACACTGCCTTTTACAAGCCTTGTCATTAGGGATTACTTTAAAATCCGATGAACATTACAGCCATATGCCTGAACAATCAACCATGTTAATCGCCCACCATCACAAGCCTTTTGACAGCGCAGTAGTTTGAAACATAAAGGGTGCCTTGTAATAAATGGCAAGCCATGTCAATCCAGGAATCAATCTCCAATTGAGAAGCCAATTGTCATATTCTGTAGCCTTGAGAAAGTGGAGTGTTCAATGGCATCTGTGTTGGCTGTCACCACACATTATGACATGTAAACTTTTTAAATCTGAAGAATAAAACCGTCGCTCTACAAATCACAAGAAAAATCACACAAAGCAGTATCTTGGACTTTTTGTGCATTTGTGTGAACCTATTATGTGAAATATTTTTTAATGTCATGTCAAAAATAATAAGGACAAATTAGTTATAGGTGCACTGAAGTTTCTGAATTTTGTTGAATTGTGTTGAAAAAGTATTTGAGCTACTCCATCCCACATACCAGCTTTTCAAAGGGGGGGGCAGTATTCCCTCAGCATGCACACATTTCAACCTTCCCTCCTGCACATTCCTCGGTATGTGCCAGGCACAGCTGTCGATGAACTATAAAACGGTGATGCTCGTGAAGGGAATGAGCTCGGATTGTGTAAGGATGGGCCTTTCACCCAACCCATCTGTCGGGTTATCACACTCACACATCAATCCACTGGGGGTAGAGTGTACGTGGGAGTGGGTATAGACTCCTCCTTCTTTTGTTGATATGTGTACTTTGGGTGGGGGAGGCGTGGCTTAAGATAAGCACAGTTTAACATTAAGCCTCTGTCTGACTCAGAGAAATGTCCACCACGACGCACTGCTTTCGCGTTGTAATCGCCAGGTGCGAGACCTAAAAAGGACATGTTACATATATCACTGCACTACGTGGCAGGCATAATGAGGTGCCTGCCACATGGTGCAGTGATATGTAGGGGGGCATCTTAGATACCCCCCAGAGTCCCATGTCTGGAGGCTGGGGGGACAGGAGCCTGCTACGGGCCCCCAATGTCCTTTTCCACCAACTTTTCCATGTGTTGTTAACCGCCATGGATAGGCTGGTGGGTAAAGAGTATCGTAATCCCTACTGTGGTGGCTGGTAGGCACCACCAGCATTGTAGGAACCACGAGGCCTTCCGCCGCACTGACGGGCTCAAGGCGCCAGTTGGATGTGTGGCTGGGGTCTTTCCGACCGCCAGGGAACCACCCGCCATTGTAATATGGCTAGCGGTAATGCAATCACCGATGGTGGTGGAACCGCCACTGACGGGTGGACATGGCGGTCCCACCTCCCATTATAATCACCCCCTAAGTTTGGTGTGCATGCAAATCCTTCATTGCTGATTCCTAAGTTTGGTGTGCATGCAAATCCTTCATTGCTGATCCCTGGTGAGTTGCACCACTACTGCTGAAAAAGGCCAATGGAGGTACCAATGGGTGCGGTGGACTGGCCTCAAGGATCTTGTGACTTCAGTGACAGTCACTGTCGATGGTGTGTCTAGGGTGTGCTTGTATGCCTGCTCGCAAGACTGGAGGTGAACTGTGGTGGACTGTGGTGGACAGGCCTTCAAGGTTAACTCACACTTGCTGCCGTTAGGGTCCACCTGCGGGTGCTAAGACACCAGGGCTTCTAAGGTTTATTGGGCCTTCTAAGGTGTAGCATCAGAATGAGCTCTATCAGGAGTGTAGTCTGGTGGACTGGTCATGAAGGCTGAAAATGGTGCTCAAATTCCAAATTCAATAGCTCTGGCCAGCGTGCCACATCCTCTCCCACACTGAACACCATACTGCCCCACTGAGAGAAACTTGCACTGCCTTCAGCTACATCTCAATTGGGCTGCGACTAAATTCAAATTATGCTCTAGACAACAGTAAAATGCTGCCTGAAAAAAACGAATAACACCCTGGAGAAAGCAGACACTCATAAGGAATGCAAGAGTAAGCAAAGCATGTGAAATGTATTCAGGAACAACATGGTTACCTTAGCAGTTTAAACTCATTATTCAGAAATCAGTAAGTGATTTTTCCTGTAAAATTCAGGACATGGCTACAGGACCAGGCAGGAAGGGACCTGTTTCAATGTCCATTGCTTACATCCTTTCAAAATGTAAGCAGTTTGGTTTAAAAACACCACATCCCCTAACAAAGAGCCGCAGTACACATTTTATAAGCTAAAATAATTAAAACAGTTGAAAACGATCATATTAAATGTTTCTACTCCACTCAACCAGGTATTGCAGTCCCTTTAGGAATGTAGCACTTCCCCACCCTGGAAAAACAATGTTGTTCAAAGAAAGAAGAAAAAAAGAAAGTAGCGCTTTCACTGGCAAACTCTGTAAAGTTGTGCTGATGTGTGTGAGTGTAAATACCAATCTGGTCTGTCTGTTGACCACTCTGTATCGCTTTATTTAGGTATTCAATAATGTTTTCTCTCCGTCCCGAGGTTTTTCTTTGGAATTATAAAACGATCATCAAATGAGGACATTTTCAGCCAAAGTGTTCTTACTATTTTGGATCCATTTCACAAGGAAACAAATAAAGACAAGGAGAGGCAAGAGAGAGTACTTAAGAGCTGTCTCTTGAAATCAAAACTTAACTAGGAGGGAGACAGAGACAGAACGAGATAGAGAAAAAAGAAAGAGAGAGGGGGAGGAGGGCCGCTGCTATTGGCAGATCAGGAGAAGTTGACACGGTGCTTGCCTTCTCTGGGTATGAATGAAAAGAGACAGAGTTTTTTTCCTTCTCTTCCCTTAGGACGCCGAGCCTTCTTGCAGCATAACAAAGGGCAGAGGGTGGGTGGCCTCTTTGACTCCTGGCAGGTAAGTGCAGGGCCATTAGGTAGCGCTTTCGCGCGCCAATGGCCCAGTGAATAACAGACGGGTGAGGGGAAATTCTTTTGTCCCCTCGCCCCCCATGCTTGTCCCCCGTGTCCCCCCCACTGTAAATCTGGGGGGGATATATCCCCCGCGTCCCCCACGCTTCCTACGCCCATGGGTCAGACTGATTTGCATATGGCCATGTCTGAACTGGGGTGGCAGAGTGGGCTAAAGAACGGTGATGGATTAAACTCAGATCTTTTGACTGGGTGTGAGTGTTTGATTAGTTTAGATGCTCTGTCCATCACCACCCCCTTTTGTACCGCTTTGTTTGCCATAAGTTGGCAGGGTATGCTCAGACATGAGTCCCTTGCTCACTTTGCCACTGGATTCAACCAAGCCTGGCTGAAGACTGCTGAAATGTCAGAATCCGGTCCTAGGAAGCTTGTTTCTGGTCCAGGGAAGGCATGGATTGGCAGTTCGGGCTGAACTGTTCCCATGAGGCACAGGGTAAGACTGATTTGCATATGGCCATGTCTGAACTGGGGTGGCAGAGTGGGCTAAAAACGGTGATGGATTAAACCCAGATCGTTTGACTGGGTGTGAGTGTTTGATTAGTTCAGATGCTCCGTCTATCACCACCCCCTTTTGTAGAGCGATTTGCCACGGTCGGTTTCGGCTGATTTTGTTACAAGGGCCGATATTGCAGCTATACTGCAAAAATGGCCCTGTAACAAAAACGCCCCCCCAGGGATCCAAAACCGGCACCAACCCTGGTGGGCCACCGGGGAAATGCCTGGTGCCCGTTATGGGCAGTACGGCCCTGCATGAAACCATTTCACAAACCGATTGATTGAATGTCAAATACCAGCAATGGATTCAACAGCACAGTTATAGGGCTTCTTGCTCATGCTCAGTGCCACTTGACTGTGCTCTACTAGAGAGTATACAATGGGAGAGTTTAGCAGTGATTTTTGTAAGGAGGGATTTTGTGTATCATGTGGACCTTGTGGATCCAGGTTGCTCAGTCATTTCTCTAAGGGGTGATATTTTCAATTGGTAGACTCTTCTAGCAGGTTTGATGGCTTTCTAGGTACTGAGAAGCATAACAAAATGTGCACGGATGCCTCAGATTCAACAAGCAAAGAGTTCTTTTGAGTCATGGAAAAAGCAAAACAATGAATAGTGCCTTCAGGACAGTTTTTGCAGAATTCCCCAGCTTTGTGTTTTGGAGGAAAAAATTTTTCATTGAAGTCAAATAACTGAGACAGACTGAGATAAGAGAGGTATCAATCAGTATGGTGTACACATGGAAAAAACTACAGAGCAAGACATATAGGACAAGTCAAATGGATAGAAAAGTTATAGAACTTACAAACATGTTTAGGGGTATATTTACAAGGAAATGGCGCAGTGCGGCGCTACAAGCAATTTAGCAGTGCCGCTCTGTGTAATTTCAAAAACACATGGGTGCGCTGTATTTGCAAGAATATGGTGCCTTGTGCTGGTGTGAAAAAAAGCTGACTAGCACTAATACAGACACCCATGCACCATAGTGCAAGGGTGCCTGCATTACGGGGAATCATGAATGCACTGCAGGCACTCCTGCACAATTGTTTATGTGCAGGAAGGGACACTTTCCTGCACATACCCAATTTAAGGCGATTTGATCTTACTCTGTGTGCTGCAGAAATCCAATACAACACCTCCTATTCAGTGGCTTTAGTTTTTGGCGCTGCCTCAGACTTACAGACTTACAGATACTTGTAAATCTGGGGCAGCGTCAAAAAGCAATGAGTGTTGCAGTGGAATGCCCACAGCAACACCCATTCCATGCCCCTTTCATGCAAATACGTGTGTGAAAGGGGTTGATATTTACAAAGCGAAGTTAAGCCACAGAAAGTAGCTTCACACCGCTTAAAAATGTTTCATTGATGTTTAATTAATTAAAATAGTTACATCTTGCTAAAAGTAAAAGATTGGGGCAAAAACAAGATCAAAAGTGTGCAAGCAAGGTAAAAACATGCAGTCATGCAGTAGGCAGAGAGTCCTGTCCTAAAAGCTAAAACTTAGAATAGTGTGGCCCTGCGCATGCAATAGTATTTGACTCAGAAAAGGGCTTTGTGCTTTCATTGGTGAAAAGTAAGTCTATAAAATTCATATTTTTTTATGATGCATGTTCTCTCTATAATTTTTTTAAACATTTTCTATTATAATTTTTTTAAAGTCCACCTCAGTGACAGTCAATCTAATATGGTGATTCTTGCGGCATGCAATTTTTTTTCTCCATGAAGGTATCATCAACAGTATGTTTCTGGGCATCTTGGGTTTTCAACTTTCCTGTTACTAATTTCATGACCTTTATAAAGCACCCAGATAACTGGCATGATTCTCCTTGTTGGCAAGTGAATACAGCAGACAAACAAGATTTTATGTTTAGAATTAAAAATATTGGTCGTAGCCTTTTCAGATTTCAGCATTTCATGTGTGCAAATTACGTGCGTTAGGGTTTCTTCTGTTTTACAACACCATCTGCATTGTGTGTCGGCTACCCCCTCACTTCACCCATACCAGTATCCTCTTTGGTGGATCATTCCAAAGCGCATTCTCATTAGAGCATACCTAGTGTGATAGGGAAACGACGAGCATAGATAGTCAGGAAGGGTGCCAGGCTGATAATGTTTCGCAGGACACCTGCCATGGTGGTTAGTTTTTAAATCCATTAAGTCCAGTTAACCTGAGATTATCTTGGCTTGCTTTGATATCAGTGTTGCAACCGTTCTACGTGGTAGGCTGCTTTTTGTAGGTCTCTTGCGCATAAGGTCTTAATGGAACTTTCTAGGAGCTGGCCTCATGTGGAGCCGAGTGACTGGCACTTCTCCCATTGCAGATGTTTCATCGTGTCCATTGGGGCAATTTGTAGTGTTTTGCAGTAGTTAACACATTTTGCCCTTAGGGCTAAGTCCTGCTTTGTCAGTTTAGATTCAAGCCTTATTTGTGAATGGCTAGTGCAATCTGGCAGAGAAAAGATGCAGAGTTAGCAAATACATTGTTGTTTATTTAGCCACTCGTGGAGGATATCTTTGAACATCATTGCACTATATGTAAGGGCCAGCATGTCCTTGGCAGCCTTCACCGTTAGGATGGCCTATGCATTTTGGCTTGTCAGATTTCTTTTAAGCTATCCCATCTTACTGGTCAGGTGTTTTGCAGTTGTTCACAAGGTACCCAGCTGGGCGTTCTTGCCCCCTCTTCCGTTCAGTGTAACCCAGAGGTACTTAAAGCTTGCCATTCTTTTTAATCTTTTGCCTCCAATTGACCAGGTGCCCATTTTAATAACTGTCTGCCAAAGATCATTGTTTTCTGTTTTATGCAGGCTGATGTTTATTTCATTTGTTCCACAGTATTCTTCTAATGTGTCCAGTTTCAATTCAATTCAATGAAGCTTCATTTGATTTCTTAAATAAGAAAATCTTAAAGGCAGATAAAAAACAACATACAACATACACCTATTTTAAAATAACAAAGTATTCAACTTTCAGAGATCAAATATTTGCATTATCAGTTGTCCATTCTCCTTGTTGTGCGCTTAGCTGACTCACATCAAAATAGTTAGAGTATGTAGACTGTTGTGATAGGTCATCACATGGAAATTTACACATCAGTCTTGACCAATTGTTCAAATCAGGAAAACTAATTGTTCTATGTATGATGCCTAATCTAAAACGAGTAAACAGGAATCTGTCATGTATAGAAAAGTGGTCACCCTGTGTTCCTCAGAACCTGGGTAATTAATGGTTAAAGAAAGAAATGGTTCTGTTGGGTGAGACAAAATTACTTTGACAATGCTATTAATGCAATCTGAGATGAACGCTCTCTAATAAACTCAGCTTTTAGAAATTAATACCTAACAAATAAGTCATGAGATCAACTGGTTGTACTGTGTTTTTATCAGAATTACTTAATTCAATGATATCATACAATATATAGGTAGACTGTCAGAATTAGTGTTAAAGTGCAATTGAGTGACATTTGTGTGTAGTGTTTAAAAGGTGAAAAATATATACAGTGGAAAGAATTTCATATATACAGATATATACAGGTGTTTCAGTGGCCAGCAACTGATTTATAACCAAAGATTCCTATTCTTCCTATTGGAATTCTGGTGGTGCTGGACCTATGACAAGCGTCGACGATTCGACCCTATGGTGCCCCAATGGGTGGTCACGGCAGGTCTTTCTCAAGACAGGAGTGTGGGGCGTTTGACAGTCTGAAATTAAATAAGAGGCTGTGTATCAGAGAGGCTATAGGGCACTGAGGTAGCCCCTAAATTAGAGGGAAGCATGTGTACTCACTCTGTGTTCAAGGCCGGAGACCCTCAGCCTGAATCGGTATGGCACAATGGCCAATGTATCTGTGGGAGAGGAGTGAGTATGTCAAAACTTTGCATGATAGGCTGCAAATGGAGTTGCTCACATGAATGTGATTTGGTATGAGTGTGGCTGACTGAGAAGGCAGCACATAGGCTTGCATGCATTGAGAACCACAGATACATTGGCCATTGTGCCGTACCGATTCAGGCTGAGGGTCTCCGGCCTTGAACACAGAGTGAGTACACATGCTTCCCTCTAATTTAGGGGCTACCTCAGTGCCCCTACAGTCTCTCTGATACACAGCCTCTTATTTAATTTCAGACTGTCAAATCCCCCCACAGTCCTGTCTTGAGAAAGACCCTCCGTGACCACCCATTGGGGCACCATAGGGTTGAAACGTCGATGCTTGTCATAGGTCCAGCACCACCAGGATTCCAATAGGAAGAATAGGAATCTTTGGCCACAAATCAGTGGCTGGCCACTGAAACACCTGTATATATGAAATTGTTTCCACTGTATATATGTTTCACCTTTTGAGCACTACACACAAATGTCACTCAATTGCACTTTAACACTAATTCTGACAGTCTATGTATATATTGTATTATATAATTGAATGGAATGAAGTAATTCTGATAAAAAGACACAGTACAACCCGTTGATCTCATGACTTATTTGTTAAGTATTAATTTCTAAAAGCTGTGTTTATTAGAGAGCGTTCATCTCAGACTTCATTATTAGCAGTGTCAAAGTAATTTTGTCTTACCCAACAGAACCACTTCTCTCTTTAACCAGGAATCTGTCATAGCCAGCTTCGATGTTACTTACGTCTGTCTTGGTACTAGATGTGGTCAGCATAAGTTGATGTGCTTGTACAGAAGATTTTGCCATTTCGGTACTAGTTCTCTGTGTTTCCAGTAAAGACAAACAACTACTTTTAATATCTTACCTGGCTACTGCATTTAGGGTGTTAGGATCACTGTAATATTCTGGGTGACCAAGATTAATTGAAAAAACAAATTATGTAATTTAGCCAACTAATATGCATGGGCCCCTTGTAATCTGCGGCTATTGTTCAAAATTTGACGATTAAGTAATGTTTTCTCTGTTGTCCAGATCCTGTGCCACAATAGGACTGGCTGAATTTTTATGATGGCCGCTATGTATGGCATGCCTAATTCTGCGTGGCAAATATGGGAAGAAGTGCTGTCTGGGACTGGCAATTGACAGACATTCTGCTATGTAAATTTGCAGCAAATCTACCAGTGGACGTCTGCTCAATTTTCTGCTGAAATTGGATAAGGCTGTCTTTGCCTTCATAAACAACAATCTCCTGGCTCTGACAGCGTGGGTCCAAGTCCCCAGTCGGTCAAACAAAATCCCTAAATAAGAGAAAGTTTTAGAGCATTCAATCCTTTTATCGTCAATATATATATCCCTGCTCTTATTACTGCCTGCTCCAACTTTCATAATGAATGTTTATGAGGTATGAACAGTGAGACCCAAATTGGACATAAATGAAGAAAAGCCTGACACAACCCTTTGGAGACTCAAAGGAGTAAGCGCTAAAAGGCCTGCGTCATCCGCGTACAAGATGGCCTGTATGGGGCATTTATCAATTATCGGTAAGTCCTGGCACCCATTCGCCAATTCCAGTCCCAAATCATTTATATAAAGGGTGAAGAGGAAAGGTGACAGGATGTAGCCTTGTCTCACTCCTCTCAATATACTAAATGGTGATGTACATTCCCCTCGTGCCCCAAATCTAACTCTTGCCTCCGCCCTCCAATTAGAGATGCCTCATGAAGTGGATGAGTGAATTTTCCACCCCATTCCCTTTAAAATCTTCCATAACTTGTTGGGGATAGCGCAGTCAAAGGCTGCGGTTAAATCGACGAATGCCAAATATAACCTGCCCCATTCTGCCTTAGTGTACTTGCCCAAAAGAATCTTTAAGTTGAGACCCTGTTCCACGGTGCCCAGACCCTTATGGAAACCAAATTGAATCTCGGAAACAATTGAGTTCTGTCGGCCCAATCCTGTAGTCTAGTTAAAATGATTCAACCCATGACTTTGACCGTCGAGTCTAACAGTGAGATAGATCTATAGCATGTGGGGTTCTCCCTATCACTTTTTTAAAATATGGGAACCAGTATCGATTCTGAACAGGTCGGTAAGAAGTGGACAGAGCAGCTAGCATTAATTACCTGTGTTAAAAGAGTTCCCCAAAGTAAAATGTTAGTTTTAAAAAGACCTACAGGAATGCCGTTGGGCCGGGCACTTTCCCTTCCAAGCTTGTCATAATAGCCTCGTTAACCTCAGCAAGGTCAAAATGTAAGTCAATTTGATGGCTCCTGGGTGATAAAGCTAAGGTATCTAGTGTAGCAACTTCTCCCAATGCCTCGTGAAGTGGTTTGTTTTTCATTTTGAAAAACTGATTAACCCATTCAGCCTCGCTAATAGCTGTTTCAATTGTCGGTAAATCACTATTAACCAGAAAATGGGCATTTACAGCCTTCCAAAAGGCGGAGTTATCCCTGGTTACTGAGGCTACATGTAAAGCTGACCAAGATTCTTCTTTTAAATCATGCTTTCGTTCTTTTAAAGCACCCTTATATTCCCTTCTGGTCTCTTTAATTTTTTCTCTGTTTTTAACGTTTTTATGTAGGAAATGCTTAAGTTTAGAATAGGCCTTGGTGCATTTAAAGTCAAACCACCCTTTTTCTTTATTAATCGTTTTTTTATTTTTCACAAAAAGAGCTTTTTTAATATGGTCCGATATAATGGAAAAACATTCTATAATATCCTTGTGAGAGGTTGTCTCATCGAGACAGGCAAGAAAGGCAGTTTCAGAATTAACCAAAGCCTATCTTAGAAACTCTTGAGGGTCCACGTTAGTCCAGTGAAGCGAATATCCATTTAGTCTACTCAGGGATATATTATCAACAATATGAGTTGAGCTATCTGAAGTAAACAGGAACACAACTTGTAGAAGGAAGTAGTTTATTCCACAAGGAGGAAACAGCTTAAACAACCACAGGCTGGCAATGCCAGCAGATCTAATAACTCCTACATTCAGAATGTGGAACATCCAGGGAAATGATAACAATTCTAGAAAGGAAGGTGAAGGGGAGTGACATCATCTAAAAGGGATACAGCATATATACAGCATATCTACAAAGCATATCTAAACAGGGATATTACACACCTCCCCCCCTTAAAAATGAAAAAAAAAAAAAAAAAAAAACTAATGAATAAATTCACGTAATTTAACAGGAGCTGATTTAACTCGGGAACTTCTTCTTAGATGTACATCAGCAAGTTGTACGTTGTGATTAGAAACAACAGTGTTAGAGCAATGTGGTGAAGACACTTGTCCAGACGGAGCTGGAACATGAGGTGGAGAAACCACAGTATTGGAGACAACAACATCATTATTTCTAGGAGAAAGTTGAACATCATTGCAGAATGTGTCAAACAGAGCAGGGTAGGAGTTGTCATCAGAGGTAATAGAGGAGGGAATTGAAGAGGGTAGAGAGTTCACTCGCAAATTAGGCTCTTTGCATAAAGAAACTCTCCGAAAGTTCCACACTTTACCACCATCCACCCTGACAGCTTTAGTGAAAACTTCAGTAACCCTACAAGGATCTGACCATTTATTCCACCTGGAACCACAAGATCTGCCGAACTTGACTCGTACTAAATCGCCAATCTTGATACCGGGTTTAGAACTCACAGGTGAATTGTGAGAACGTCTCATCTTTTCTTGGTATTTCCACACTTTGTCTTTGACTAAAGAATGATCAACAATAGACCCAGAAGGGATTTTTAATTTGATCCACCAGGGTAACAATTTTGAACTGGGTTTTCGGCCTTTTAACAATTCAAAAGGAGAGAAACCAGTGACGGAGTTGGGAGAAGTACGATACGAAAGGAGAGATGCACGTAGATTTTTCTTCCAATCTAATTTACTTTTAATGGCTAACTGTATAGACTCCTTGATGACCCTATTGAAACGCTCCGTTTGACCATTGGCTTGAGGGTTGTAATTGGACACCCTTTTATGTACCACTCCACACCTATCAAGAAACGATAAAAATTCACTACTAACAAATTGTGGACCATTGTCTGATACCAGTTCAGCCGGAATCCCTTCCCTGCAGAAAATTTCATCAAGGAATTCAATAACCTGAGATGAACTAATTTTGTCCACAACTCTTATTTCCGGCCACTTGGAGAAATAATCAATCAGTACAAGAATGAACACAGATTTATTTTCATACAGATCAAGGGGGCCAACAATGTCAATGCCAAGTTTCTTCCAAGGATACAAAGAATACTCAATAGGTGAAAAATCAGATTTGGCAGCCAATGGTTTAGCAGTTTTATCACTACTGGAGCAGGGAGAACATGAGCCAACCCAATTGTCTACCATCCTATCGATACCAGGCCACCAATAGAATTCACGGATACGTCGTTTAGTGTTAGACATCCCCATGTGACCTTCATGTGCCATAGAAATTATTTTTTCACGTAAGCCACAAGGAGGTACAATTTTATCACTCCTGGTTACAAAACCTTGGTCAAACATGAGTTCTTCTTTTATTTTGCTAAAAGATAGAACATCGCCAGAAAGTTTCCTTTCTTCAGGCCAACCTTGCTTCAGAAATTCCACAACATTAGACAAAGAGACATCTTGAGACATGGCATCCCGCCAAGCAGACTCAGAAATAACACTGGACGTGGCATTGCATTTAGCATCATTTACATCATCAATGGTTAAAACTACATCAGAATCGCAAGGAGAGTCTGTTGCAACTAGTGAAACACAGGGCAATCTGGACATGCAATCAGCATGGACATTTAGACGACCAGGCACATATTCCACAATGCATTGAAACTCTTGTAATTTAGCAGCTAAACGTGCCAAACGTGCGGTCAAAGTACGACCACCACCAGCAGCCAACATGCTTATCAAAGGTTTATGGTCGGTGCGCAAACGGAATCTTGTTCCCCAAATAAATTGCCTGAAGTGCTCCACAGCCCAGGTACACGCTAAAAGTTCTTTTTCTATGGTGGAGTAATTAAATTCTGCCCCACGTAGAGTACGAGAGGCATAGGAGACTACATATTCCTCACCGCGACACTTTTGCATCAGTACTGAACCAAGTCCCACGTTGCTCGCATCCACACATACAATGCATTCTCTACCCAAATCAAAAGGCCTCAGGAAGGGGGCATTGATGATCTCCTTTTTAAGTAATTCAAAAGCAGTTTGATGTTCATCTTTCCAAACGAATTTCGCATCCTTTTTTAACAATAATCTTAAGACATGGACTTTGGAAGAGTAATCTGAGACAAATTTGCTATAAAATTCGGTAAGACCGAGAAAAGACACTAATTGTTCTTTATTATTAGGGGCAGGAGCCTTAGTTATGCTCAAAATGTGATTAAGTTTTGGTTTGATACCCTGGGCTGAAATTTCATGTCCCAAATACTCCACAGTGCTCCGTCTAAATTTGCATTTTGAAAACTTCAAAGTCAAACCCTTAGCTTTGACAGACATAAGTACTTTGTCTAGGTTTCTGTCATGGTCCTCACGATCTTTTCCATATATTAAGATGTCATCCTGGAATGCAATGGCACTATCACAGCCCTCCAATACCTCTTTCATAAGCCGTTGAAATACCGAAGCTGCACTGGCCAGGCCAAAAGGCATGCGACGGAATTGAAACATGCCCTCCGGGGTTATGAAAGTGGTAAGAAACTTGAAATCCTCATGGAGTAAAACCTGGTGATATGCACTAGCTAAATCTAAAGTTGAGAAAACGCAAGCACCAGCAAGAGTAGAGATCAGTTCATGAATGTTAGGTAGGGGATGTCTGTCCACCCAAATTTCAGTGTTCAAACTGCGGAGATCAACACACAGACGAAGTTCCCCGTTACTTTTAATTGATAAAACTACAGGGGAAACCCAAGGGGAAGATTCGGTTGGTTCAATGATACCACGGGTTACCAAGTCTGATAATATGGTTTTCAATTTATCACGATAGGCCAAGGGAACGTTTCTGACTCTGTGTCGGACTGGTGTTGCATTTTCTTTTAAAATAATTTTGTGTTTAAAGTTTACAAATTCACCCAAGATATCGGAAAAAATCTCAGGGAACTTGTTCTTTACTAAGACAGTAAATTCATCCTCAGCAGGAGGTACTATATATACAGGTGGAGAAGCATTGGGGTCTAATTTAATTCTCAACTCGTGTTGGTGTGGCCAACTCAGAATTGAGGCACCTTTGGATGCTACATAAACTTTCCCTTTAATGCTATTACCTTTAAATTTTATATCCGCCCACATATATCCTAGTAAATCAATCTTTCGACCAGTGTATCCACCTGGACGAACATCTGATGGTAGTAGGCATGAGGAATTCCAGTATCTATTAAAAATATCACTGCCAATTATGCTATACCAAGCACAGGAGTCTATAAGCATAGTGATTTCTATATCATTAATAAAAATCTTATCCTTGGGAAAACCTTGACATTTAGAATCGCCAACACAAAGTAGAGTGTTGATTTCCTGGATTTCTTCAGGAGCCTCGTAGTCAAACTCAGTTAATAGATTTACTTTCTGTGGGGATCTGCACATTTTACTGAAATGCCCCGGTTTTTTACACTTGACACAAACTTTATTCCACGCTGGACAGCCCTTATAATTCCCAACGTGATCATTCGCACCGCATCTATAACAAATAATGGGATTTTTCTTGCCAGAGAACTTATTGTCTCTTGGGAAATACTCTTTCCTAGTTTGAGTGAAAGGAAATTTCTTTTGGTTATAGACCTCTTTTACCAAAGCAACCTCTGGGATTATTGTTTTGCTCTTTACATCATGACTTCTGATTTCATTTACAAAAAGTTCCGATTGTTCGATCCCTTTAGCTATGTTTAAAGCAGCATTTAGAGAAGACTCGGTTCCCATCCACAACCGTTCCTGTATCTTTTTGCTTTTGGTCTTCATCATTAATTGGTCTCTTAGTACCTGCTCAAAATTAATTGTTTCAAATGCACAAGTAGCAGCTAATGTGCGTAATGCAGCTACATAATTCTCAATTGATTCGTCGTCTTTCTGCGCTCGGGAGTAAAATTTAAACCTTTCCATAACTATATTTATTTTCTTACCAAATCTAATGGCTAACTGTTTTACAACGATCTCAAAAATATTAAAGTCACCTGCTCCATCAATAGGAGGTAAGTTTACCAACTCTTTAAGGCCTGCGCCACCTAAGCAATTTTTTAACAGGGCTAATTTTCTTTTAGGAGAGCATCCATCCTCCTCTACTACATCCACATAGGCTAGAAATGTGGGATACCACAGATCCCATTCTACCTTAGGATCCCCAGCAGTGGGTAAAAAATGAGAAGGAGCAACAATATTATTTGACATTTCTACTAGTAGATGGAAAACCTGAACAAAAGGAAAAGTTAAAATAGGAGAAATAAAAGTAAACAATGTTGGTAATTTAGTCAAATATTTGAGTGCATGTTGAAAATAATAAATTAATAAAATAAACGTAGTCACCGTGGTCAATTTCGTTTCTTGAGGAAAACTGCCTGCAGACAGATGCGTGTAACTGTTCGTTATAAATTGTGGAAATGAGAGAGTCAATCCGGCGTGCATACGATGTACTGAACACGAAGGTGAGGGAAAAAAATGGAATCAGAGAGACGAAGGCTGCGTGATGCTTTGACCTTTGCGCAGCTCTGGAGCGTTTGAGCGTCGTGTGAGATGCTGGCGTAGAGCAGGCGCACAGCTGAGGAGTAGAACGCTGACTCAGAGTACAATGCAAATCATGGAGCCGGCGCGGGCCACACACGCAGCCGAATGTCAGGTCAGTTTTGAAAATGTACAGCTTGTGTGCTTACTGACTCAAATCGGTAGTTTAAAGTAAAATAATCCCATTCATGCTAAAAATAGCACAGCGTACATTGAAGCCAGAGTCACAAGAGATTAACTCTAATTGTACACGTCGTAACACGTTGATAGATTGAGAGGGAAAAAAAAACCGGTAATGACGTTAACAGCAGCGCAAGTCTGTGAACAGCCGCGGGTGCAATCAAAGCACTAAAATGATTACTGCTGCCGCCGGTGCAATCACTTTTACACTAGGAATAAAATAGAAATAATAATACCTTGAAAGATACGTGAACGCTGTCCCTCCGTTGTGTTATTTTTTTTAAAATTTTTTTTTTATATTTCTTCTGTCAAGACGAGAGTGAGTCCTTTATCTTCAAGATATCCCGATCGTCGCCAGTCGTGAAGTAAACAGGAACACAACTTGTAGAAGGAAGTAGTTTATTCCACAAGGAGGAAACAGCTTAAACAACCACAGGCTGGCAATGCCAGCAGATCTAATAACTCCTACATTCAGAATGTGGAACATCCAGGGAAATGATAACAATTCTAGAAAGGAAGGTGAAGGGGAGTGACATCATCTAAAAGGGATACAGCATATATACAGCATATCTACAAAGCATATCTAAACAGGGATATTACACTATCCCTTCTATTTATTATGTTGCTCTGCACTAATAGAACTACACTTAATGGAAAATGGTCACTCAGGGGATTCATGTGGGTACAAAAGTCATGAGCTCTAGAAGAATGTCTACTTGACATTAAAATATAATCGATAGTAGATGACATGCCATGCCCATTAAAAGTGGGGCTGAAGGAAATAGGAGGAGAACATGGATTATTTACAAACCCTAGATCAACATTAAAAATGATTTCATTTAAAATATCCCCATGAGCTGTATCCGGGAAATGTGTAAAACTGTTAGCTTCATCAGTCGAAATTCCACAAACATTCCCTTCAGCATATTGACACAGTGCGGAATTAAAATCTCCTCCCCAAATAATAAGTACATCTTTTGTTTTGGTTTCCTGCAAACCATTTAGATGGTTACATATTTTCCTTAGTCCCCCCTCAATCAGACCATGAGATACATTATTATAAAAGTTAATTAAGGCAATACAAAGTGAGTTATCAACATCAATAGTAATGAGTTGGAAATATCTATCTGTGACTTCCAATACGATTTTGGTTGTGTTCACACAATTTGATACAAAGGTGCATGGGCCCACCTTTGATCAACCATGGGTCGAGGCAACTGCCGCTGTATGATAGGTTTTATAGCCGTTGATGTGGATAGGCTGCTCCACCCAAGTTTCCTGCAAACTAACTATATCAAACTTCCCAACAAAGTCCAACCATAACAGATTATTTATCTTTGATTTTAAGCCTGTGACATTCCAAAACAATAAATGACAGTAGTCTTTCCTATTTCGGCCTTTAAACTTCTCTGCCTTGGCATCTGCGAATTGTACACTAAGAGTATCTAAAGGCACTGGTGGTAAAGAGTTATCTTCATTTACATTAGTGTCGTCGGGCAGTGATAACATTTCAGGGACCCTGCAGGTAGATGATAGAGAGTTAAGAAAAATAGATGGTTTGTTGGATAATGTACTAAGTATTACTGAAGTCTGAGTACAAGGGTGTATCACTTGTGTGAGTAAATAGGTTTTCTCCCTTTTTTCCAATAACCTAAAACCAACTGGTGGTAGTCAATCAACTTCCTCTAAGGTTGGGAGCAAGTCAAAACGGTTATGAACTGGAACATTATATAAGGGGCAGGGGTTAGCTTTATTAGGCCTGCTAGCTATCCTGGTATAAATATTGTTTATAGGCTGGTAAAAATATTGCAAAAGGACTAAGTTAATGCCCTGGGCTGAGATAGAATAATGTCCTGCTCTATTTAGGATCATTGGCACTAGCTGCAGGGTTCTAAAAGTCAATAAGACACAATCTCCGTGAAGTTGCTTGCAACCTTTGCCTATCCAACTCACTCTTCTGGCCATTTTGAACTCGGCGAAAAGCGTCTCTGTTAAACCGGTTTGTGAACCCAGCCAGAATAAATACTTATTTCCTAAAGTGTCCCATGACTCTAACACCCCAGGGGGGATGTATGAAGTTACCACGCGATCAAAATGATCGCAGTACATCACAAGGCAGCTTTTACAACGCACGTTGGCTAGCACTACCGTATACGGGGTAGCAGCAGGTGGTAGGTCCAAAAAAGTGCATTTGGGATCTTTTCTATTTGATAGCATAGGTAAGTTCAAGCTCTTAGCACCTGAATCGGACAAATTATAAACTCCCCGAGTATTACCCTCAGACGATTGCACTATGATGTCATCAAGTGGGAGTTAGTGCTTAAAGTCCTACCAGATGCTGATAATAATGAGGGGTAGGGAGTAGAAAGTTTTACCTTTGATGCCTGTTGGTCCCTGTTATGGGAAACCCCTTTGGAATTTGGCAGATTCAAAGTTGCTATACATGAAGGACAAATGTGTGTCCGACTATTACTCTCTAAATGAGCCGGGTCGTCGTTATTTGTATTAGCCGGTTTATTGACCGTTAACTGGCAATCATCCATACATCTCCTTAACGTCTCTTCCAAGATACCAACTCTTCTACTTAAGTTGGTTAAGGTATCTCTGAGATAGTCGTCTAAAATGTCTATTTTAGCTTTTAGCTTACAAAAATTGCTCTGCATACAAAGATTTGTACTAGATAAAGATTTTTCCTTGCTACTAAACTTAGAGGTGATTGGGTTTTACCCTTTTTTGGTGGCTTTTTGCATGGTTTAGTAGGTATCTCTCTTGACTCTGATGTTACATCCTCAATTGGGAATGGGGGGTGTCTGGATTTCTCGGGCGCTTTGAGGGCAGTTGGGAATCACTCTGCTGGTCACTCACTGAAATGTGCTCAGATATATTCAGTATGCAACAGTTTGAGTTCAACTGTTTATTATGCACTTTTTTAGTGAAGGGGAACATATACCCTGAGCAGCCTCCCCCTGTGTTTAACCCTTGGGCAAGAACTGTTTTATCGGTGTTCATGGCCTCTTCAACAGATATGATCTACTGTTCGATTGCCCCCTTAGCCGCCATTAAATAATTCAACAAAGTCAGATGAGGGCCTCCACCTGTCTTAGGCTGTACTTTAGCCTGAGGAATTGCTTTCCTCTTAACCATTGTGCCTAACTGTTACTACCTAGGCAGAGATAATTTTATATTCTGATTCTGTTATCTGACTTAATCAGTCTTAAACAATGAGTATGGAGTATTCTCAATACTTTGTAGTGGTTGTTCACACAATGACCTATACAGCGTTAACAATATGAATGTTTTTTGATGGCCCACCACAAGATATTCCAGAAAACTAACCAGTTAATTAAAAGTCCCAGGCTCAAGACAGTCATATATGCGGGAACCTTATGTCATGAGATCACTAGTCCTCAGAAAAACAAAATCCAAGAGCGGTGGCATAGCCCGACCTGTTTCGACCTATGACGGGCCCCTCCTGGCCCGTCTTGGCCCGGTCTTCACCCGGGCCAAGCCCGGGCACACCGTGTGCTCGGCCCGCGCTGCGGGATCGTGTTAAAGCTTTTATGGGCTCACTCTGTCTCCATTGGCCTGGAATAGAGTGCTCTGTGCGTGAAGGTTAAGGTACAGACAACAAAGTCCAGATGCCAGTGCAACCGGTCTCCAGTGATCTTTGAAGGCCAATTTGGGTATTGTCACAGATTACCATGTAGTCAGCATATTGCAGAATTTGTATTTTCCACTTTATCAGTCGGGGGGCAGATCCTGGGGACTGTTAAGTGCTCTCCCATGTCTGCCATGTAAATGTTGAAAAGAAGTGGGGGGCAAGAATGTAGCCCTGTTTTAGCCCTTTATTCGTGAAAATTGTTTGTGAAGTCGCCAGCTTTGCTGTTAATTTGACTCTGACCCTTGTTTTGCTGTATAATGTAATAATTGCATTTAGTAAGTTTGGTGGTATCTGCTACGTCTTTACCTTTTCCCATATCCTGCCCCTGGGGATATTGTTTAAGGCTTTGGTAAAATCAATGAAAGCTGCATTTAACAGAAGGGCCCTGGTTCTCAATGCTTACTCAATCAAATTTGAAAGCATTAGTATATTGTCTTCTATGTGGCAGTTTTTTTAAAGCCTATTTGGAACCATAGTATCAGTTTTTTCTCCTAGACCCACCTTTCTAGTTCTTCATGCAGTATTTTGGCATAGCACTTCCCTTCAACATCGAGAAGTGCTATTATTCGGTAATTTCAACATGAGGTTCAATCCCTTTTTTATGTATGAGCACTAGGGTAGAACCTCTCCAACTTTCCATGACAATTTCCATACTTTGGCATACCGGGAATAGTTGGGTTAAAATTGGTGGCCCTACTCTCTAATAAGATTTTAAAAGTGAGGCAGGTAGTCCGTTAGGGCTCGGTGCCCCGGTTCTCATGGCCCTTAGTGCTGTCTCAACTCTTCTTGGGGCGTCCAAGCGTTGCTGTAAGTCGATGTTATTTCATTAACCTTTTCCTGAAACCCAGTTGACACTTCATGTTGGCTGGTTGGCTGCGCTTGTCTGAGTTTGTGTTGGTGCCCCTTGGTAATCTCGCTAGGTGTAGTAAGTGAGCTGTTGTCTTCTTTGGGGCATAGGCCGTGTGTGTTGTTCCCACTGGGGAGTCCTCTTCAGGGCCAGGTGTGCAGCAGTTAAGCTTCTTTATATGGCGGCCCATTGGTTTGCTGTAATTTAGCAGACGTTCTGGCTTCTAGTTTTGGTGAGCTTATTCGTTATGCCCCAAGATTTCTTAGAGTCTTTTTTCTGTGGTGTAGCGTGTAGCTAGGCCCAAATGAGATTGTTACCTGATCGATTGGTCGCTCGTAGCTGCCCTTTATATGTATGCCTTAATTTTCTTATTATTTCTTTAGTTCTTTTTGGATCCTGGGTTTTATATTTTAGGGAGTGCAGTGCTTTATTTAACCCCTTCTTTAGCTGTTTTATTTTCAGGCTGTCAGCCTGCATTTCTCTCACTTTTTCAGATCTTCTTTTACAGCCTTCTGCATATTCATCTTGGAGTGAAGTGATGAGGGAGGGCCATCCTATTATTATGTCCTCTTCCCCCTTCACTTCCTGTAGGCCTGCTATTATGATTGTACTGTGTCAATTTGAAGGTTATCCAGTTTCCAATTTATTCTTTTGATTGAAAGTGAATCTTCTGGTTGGCCTGAAGTCTTTCTTTCCTGTAGCTTTTCTATCCTCAAGTTAATCTGTTTGCGACTAGTGAGTGATCACTTATTATTCTTGGAGTGTTCTGGAAGTCATTGGTGTTATAAAAATGTGCAATTAAGGTCCAGATGTGACCAGGGTTGCCAATCTCCATATGTAAAAGTGGGTAGAAGCGGCTGGGTGGTCGGCTGTTGCTCTGCCGTTAATGCTGGCCATTCCCAGAGCTTCTTGGGCATTCACCAAGTTGGAGGCAAATTTGTCCGGCCTCTGTTCCTGCGTAGATACTTGTGGGATACCCCATTGTGCATCCTCCTATTCTTTCCATTCCTTGATAATATTGGTGTTTATGAGAAAGAGCAATCCCCTCTGATTAGTAGGATATTCAATTTGCACGTTTTCCAGTTGGCCCAGTAATAGCTTTGCTGTCTCACTTTTCCTATCCAGTGTTGAGGGTAGATAGGAGAGGATTTGTAAGATTACTTTTGCTTTTGTGTTGGTCAATTTTTATTATAAGAGCATCTCCTTTCCTGCTCAGATTATGGTGGAATTTATCACTAGATCTATCTTTATTTGTATTGAGACCCTCCACTGGGTCGTCCACCTCATTGGGTTGAAGGGCGGGCGCTGAAAAGTTTGCATTTTCATAAATATCTCCTGGTCCAGGCACCGGAATTCCTGCAGGCATATTATGTCATACTTAGTTAATTGCTCAGGTTCCCTTCATTTATCTTCTTGCTCCGATAGGTCTCTTACATTCCAATAACAGGCTTTTATCTCTCTCATAGGTGGACTCTCTCTGTTTATGTTGTGCTGGTTAGGAATGGTTATTTAGACACATAGCCAGGCAGGCCCAGTTTGGAGGAGAAGTCTCCACTTTGTTTATTTCCTGTCCTGAGCTGCATCCACCTGTACCTCTTCTGGCCAGCTTTACTCTTCTTCCCCTGGGTGACCATTTATTGATTTTGGGGGTGATTCAATCATTGCGGTGTGGTCATTTGCTTCTTTAGCATTCCGTAGCACTGATGTGGTGGTGGGGCAAGATTAGGAGAGGGCAGGTTTAAGAAAGTGGGGTATTAACTCGGCTGGGTGTACAACAGATTTTTCCCCACCTTGACAGTTGTTCTTTATGTTTTATGAAGCTTACCACAAACTTCTCCCCTTTGAAGCAAATCTCACAGCATTCGTTCCTTTCCCCTAACCCTTGGGAGTTAAAGGCAACATATTCCATATCCTTTGTGTTCAAGCTCTCCAGATCAGGTAGTTTGGTTGCCAGTCTTAGGATGTTTTGTCTACTTAAAATGTCCGACTTGCCTTGAGATACATATTCTGGTTATAATAGGATTGTCTTTATTCCTATCATGGACGCCTCCGTTTTAATCCTCTCTCCCGTCCTCTGCAGATTTTTGATGCATCCTTATGTTTGGAAGTTGTTTGGTGGTATGATTGGGGCATTCATGCCCTTTCTAGTCCCATGTATAGGGCTGGATAGTTTCCCCTGCTGAGTTCTTGGGATATCCTTCTTTACTAAGCATTGAGAGGGAAGTTTCCCTTGCCTTTATATGTTTACATTTTCTATTGTGTTTTCATTTAGGATGTTATCTGAGGTAGTAGCGACATTTGTTCCATGACTCCCTTTCTTGTAGCTGGGTCTCATTTTGCAATTGTTGGTTAAGGGGGCTGGTCTCATGTGCGGCACCGGCAATCTGGTGCTCGCTTCCCATTTCTCTTATATTGCTTTGCTCTATGTGCTTCAATCCTACCTTCTGTGGGGCGAGTTTGGTTTTTGTCACTGTACCTATCGACTTCCATGATGGGTGCTGGCAAGTCACTTATTAAGTTGGAATTGTTCTTGTCAGGCTTGTTGTTTTTTAGAAAGATAGGAAATGGATTTTGTTTTTTATTTAGTTGGGCTACTTTAGGGGATGTAGAAATTGTATGGTCTGGGAGGCTGGTGGCTATTATGAGCCTTTCATTCCTTTTTTTGTTTTTGTTTAGTTTCCTTAGGTGTTTTATATTTTTCCTGACAGCTGCCTCCAATGCTTAATTGTATTCTCATTTTTTTTTTGCTTGCAATGGGAATGCATCCTGAGTGACCACCAGTTGGTGTGAAGCCCAGTTTAAACTGGGGAGCTTCGGCTCAGCAATCTTCAGCACAGCCATGGGGATTACGGGGAAGTCCTTTTCAGTTTCTTATGTCCTGTGTGTTTACCACCACTTTTTAGTTGGTGTTTGTTTTTATATTGTGTAAAATAGTTTTTATTATTTCTGATAGGGTGGAAAGTTTTTCCTCTATCGGATCACATTGGCAGTATATAACGTTATCCTTTACAAAATCCTGAGCCTGACTTATTAATGCGTTTAAGGGATCTAGTTTTGCATCAATTGCCAATGTGACTGTTACCAGAGTTTTGAAACCCATTTATCTGGACATAGTTTAGTGGGTTTTTAGAGCGTCACCTCTTACAATTTGTATGTCGCCTGGCTATTCTATCGCCAAATACTCTGTTGATTCTGGAAGATGGTAAGTTAGATATCTTCTGTAACTTTATCCTTTTCCACCTTTGGCAAATCTTGAGGAGCTTGAAGGTCATAGTCAGCTGTTGCTGCGGCAATGGTGAGGTCTTCCTCCACCTCCTCTTTTGATTTTTGTTTAGAGGCGCTGCATAAGGGTACATTTTGCTTACCTTTTCCGTCAGTTTTGGTGACTGTTGTTGTCTCTAAAATCCTATTAATAATAGCCAGAGGACTCGTCTTGATAATGATTCTAATTTGGCCATACCTAAAGTTCGCCGCTTTATAAATATCGAGCAGGGAAATGCACCACAGATCGTCGGAAAACATTATGTTCCAGTGGCATAACATCCATGTAAAAATGCCCTTTAGTGTCTTCATCTGTGGAGAGATTGAAGGTACAACAACAATGAAATAAGCTATCTGTAAACCCAACATAGGGGCTTACATCCTCACTTTTATCCCAAAGAGTGTCCTCCCTTTCTCAGTGTTGCTACATGTTGATTATCACAGTTGGGCCCCATCTAGAATGGTATTCCTAAAACAGGGTGATCTTTGGTAGGTTGTACACTTTATTTATTTAGTTATATGTATACATTTTGTATAGCACACTCCTAAAATTAATTGCTTCTAGTTGCTTGTGAAACAGCAAGATGCAATCCTGACCAAATGGCTCAGAGATTACAAAAAGGAAGGATTTCATTAGTTTTTTTAATTCCAGGAGGTTGTTGGAGAGAGATGTGTTGAGACAGGTTGTTCCAAAGTTGAGATCCACTACTGATAAGGCTTGCAGCTTGTTTGGACACTACAAGTAGATTGAGGTTGTTAGATTGAAGTGGCATGGGTGTATTACTTGATTTTGTTCTATGGGCACTTAGGTGTTGAGCCATTAAGTCATTCTGCATGTGAGGCATAGTGTATGGAAGGTGATCTTGAGCAGTACTGCCAGCCTGTGGAGATTTATGAGATGCTCAGTGATATTTGAGCTTTTGCCTAGACCACAGATAAGTTGTAGTACAGCAGTGTACTGGCCTTTTTGCAGTCTGTTAATTTAGTAGGCAGACTAGTGAACAGAGGGCTGCAGTAGTCTAACCAAGGGTTCACTAGCGCACTAATTAACAAGGAGTGGTATTGATTGGATATAAATGGTGAGGATTTCTGGAGCAATGCAGTTGCTGGAATGAGGACTTGGCCACAGCTTTGATTTGGGAGTTTAGGATTAGTTCAACATCACAAATGGCCCCTAGGATTTTAGCCCTAGATGTGATTTCACTGACTGGAGAGATTAGATTGTGTTAATCCTCTCCTGGAGGTTGGGAGGACCTAGCACTCAGATTTATATTTTAGCACAGTTGATTTAAGGCTATTGTGACACTTCAAGGTTTCAACTGCTTTCTGGCCACTAAAAACAGTTCATAAATGTTCTTTGAGCCTGGGACTTACAGTTTTATATTCATGTCATCTGTGCAGGAACTAAATTGGAGGATGCTGGTAAAAATAGGACCCTTGAGCAGATTCATATAAATGTTGAAGAGTAAATGGCACAGTGAAGAACCATGAGGTGAGGTAAACTTCCCAAGGCTGACTTTTTGTGATCTGTCTTTGAGGAAGGATTTGAACCATGTACTGGGCCAGCAACTGACATTTACGATTTTTGACCTCCAGCAGTGGCTGAGAACATGGCAAAGTCTCATCACAATAAAGAAGGCAAAGCTAGACAATCCCAAATGAAGAAGTGATGACTGATTCAAGTGTCAGACCAGAATCTGACAAGAGACATGAAGCTATGGGAAGAGGTAGTCTCTAGGGGCACTTCAGCAACAGGAGTACTAGACTGAAAAGATAAGGAGTGCATTGGAAACATGGCCTTCCAGTAATGGTCACGGTGTACCACAGAGTGAGAACCTTGGAGACTCTAACTCAACTTGGATAATCTATGAGTATGGGTATGAATGTATCTGGGGAACCTTACACAGGGAGATGTCCAAAACTAGTTGGCTGAGGTAAGAAGTTGTAGAACTTCACTGGCTCCTCCCTGGTGTTGGTCGGAAAAGCACACATTTTTCTTTCCAATTAGTTCTAGTAGTGGGTCAATGAGATGGGTCAGGGTGAAATAGTGAAGAAGACACACACTGCAGGGAGGAAATAGGGAACTCTGGGCTCCCTGGACTAAGAAAACACAGGTGTGTGGAGAAATGCCTACCAACATAAGCTCTTATATTCTGTTGACACCCTTCGGCTAATTTGAGTTTGATGAACATGGTGGAGCCTTGTCAGACCTTGCTAACACTGCAGCTGTGGATTGCTTTTGTCTTTTTATCTTAAATGCACAAGCAGGAAAGGAGAGTACATACTTGGCAGAGGGTCATTATCTAACAGGGATGTCCAACATGGGACCAAGTGGAGCAGATCAATGCCTGATTTTCAAGATATCCACATTTGATATATTTAAATAAAAGGAATCTCCATGGAACTAATTTACATGACTGTTGGTTATCATGAACCTGTAGCATGGCTAAGACCTCCTGATTTACATTGACAGTCAGCCACAACGGCTAATACCAAGAAAAAGAAGAGTTCACATTCCTGTGGAGGTTTGAGCATCACACTTGAACTGTCTTCAGTGTTTCATATGATGACGGTGAAGTCTGTAGATCACCTCACTGCAGGTGTTCTGATCCTCCTCTGTTCTGAAAAAATTAATTGATGTATCTTTAACAAATAACTTCAAAGGCCAATACAGACCTCTCTTGGATTGAGAGAAAGGCTTCAACATTAGCAAATAGAAGCAGCCTACTTAGGCCCACTGATCTTCCTGATATTAGGCCTATGATCACATTCAAGCCCTATTAAGGGGGTGCAGTTCATAAATGTTGTGGCTAAGTTAGTTCCTTTGTTCTCCACTAAGAAACCATGATAACATCACATTTGTTTTCTGGTTTAATGCTTGGTTTTGTGTGGGAAGGGCCATACCTGATCTCTTGAGGATGCCAGATACTGCATGAGGGTCTCGTCTAGAACCCACTTACTTCCATATATGGAACAACACCCATCTCTTCCATCAGACTATGCCAACCAACTCCAGGAATATGGGGAGAGGCTTCTAACTTGAATACTCTCTACCTGGAAGTACTACCTAATGTGGAAAATCTACCTCATGCCTGGTGGGAGAGGCCATACATTACATGGACCCATACACCGACTGATGCGACAGAACTCGAAAAGACTCTTGAATATTATGCAGTGAAGTGAAACTGAGAACTAAAATAAGACTGCAAGTGCAGAAATGATTGAGATTCGTGGATGGTTCATTTTTTAATTTGAA
Source organism: Lissotriton helveticus (assembly GCF_964261635.1). Classification (NCBI taxonomy): domain Eukaryota; kingdom Metazoa; phylum Chordata; class Amphibia; order Caudata; family Salamandridae; genus Lissotriton; species Lissotriton helveticus. The sequence continues at coordinate 892,259,788 of NC_136065.1, read as the reverse complement.
GGGTTTTATTTTTACATTCTTTGCACCTATTTTATGCAACGACCTGGGTTGCAGTACAATGTTCTCATAGAATAAATACATGGTTGACTTATTCAGTGCAGGGAAACGGTGGCATCATAAAGAAATAAAATGTAAGTGCAGTTTACGGACAAAAAAACAAGAAAATATTCCATGACATTAAGAGAAGTACATTTTAATGAAACACACCAGATCCAGTTTCAAATATAGACTAGTAAAATACTTCAATGAGTTTTTTTTGGCCTACAGGTCAGGCATTTAATTTCTATTAGTGCCGTCTCACCATTTGTCTTTTCAGCATTGAGTGTTGAAATAGCGCATATTATTCAAGCACCAAGTGAAGTCAACTAAGGGGTCAGCATGGGTGGCATTAATGGTCATGTGCCCAAATCATGAAAATTAGGACATAAATTTGCAGGGTGCAAAATACCTTTCATTTAATACATAGATCCTGATTCACAAGCAGGCCATATCATGAAGGGTCTTGCTGGTGCAGTGCAGAGTCAAGTGCCTTGTATTATGTGCCTGCAGTGTGTGCAATGAATCCATTTAAACCAATAATTCTCTGAGATAGTGTTTTATTCTTAGGTAGCACAGCTCAGAAACAGAAAGAGGCATACCTTGGTCACTGTTTCCGAGCTGTACTGTCTAAAAATAGAGCACTAAAGAGAAATATCGAACTGAATGAATTTACTTTACACACTGTAGGTTAATTAAAACAGGTACTCAGCCAGCAAAATGCATTATGATACGTCCCCAAGACCTGCAGGCAACGGGGGAGATGACCAGGAAGCAAAGACACTGCTCTTTCATTAGCTGCTTGGACTTCGCTTGTATAACATAGAAGGTGTTATGGTCAACTTCTCTATTATGCATTGCATTAATTCCATAAGCTATGCCAGCATGATCATAGCAGACTACTATTAGCAGCGCAATACTGTCCAATACCCCGTCATACAGGGACGCAGCTTTGAAATATAAGAACCAGTATGTGTAACTTCTCCTAACTCTGTTTCCACCCATACTTTGGGAATGGAAATATAAATCTTAATTTCACCATTCATGTCCAATATGGGTTGTAGAGTTCATGGTCTGTTTGAGAAGTGTTGTTGTTGGTTGACGGGGTTGTAAGCAACAGCCACAATCCCTTGCAGAGTGAACAACAGAAAGCCACTATATTAACCTGTGGGTTACCTTGGGTGCATGGCGCAAAAAGCAGCCAGGCTTAAATTAGAGGCAATGTATAAGGGGCCTCATTTACAAGAGGGATGTTCCACCGGAGCATCCGGTAGCACAGGCCTCTCAATTATATATATGAGGTGATGCAAAACCAGCCTGCGTGGCTTTGCATGGCCTCATACAAATGGAGTAAGGCCAGCCTGCTCTTTGGCGCTGCCTTACTCTACATCAAGCAGGTGTTGCTGTGGGTTTTCTCACGCAACACCCATGGTTTTGACACATTCCCAGATTTACAAGGCTCTGTAAAGCTGGGAATACCTCAAAACTGAGTGCCACCCCAGGCGAGGTGTAACGAGGAGAAACAACTTTATTTCTCATTGTTTTCTCCCCTTTCCATGTGTGCTGCATTCAGCAGCACACATAGCAAGAGGAAAATGGCTCCATTGATTGTTTTTGTGTTGGAAGTTGTCCCTTCCTGCTACAAAACAATCAAGTCAACAATGCAGTGAATATTTCCACATTCGGACTTTGGGCTTGATTAAACTTTGGCTGTGCTGATCTGGTTTTGTGCTGGCACAGCACCACCAAACCGTGCATAGATCGCTTGCCAGATTACGAGTTCAACTTGTGTCTGGCAGGATTTTCTTTTGCCATTCCCACTGCGGTACCCTAAAATGGGGCAATGCAATGGGAAAGCAAAAGCAGTTCCAGTATGGCCTGGACTATGAAGTCCATGCTGTGTTGGAACTTGGGGTGCATGCAAATAGGGGGGCACATGTTGTGCCCCCCTGAATGCATCCCATGGCAGAGTGGGGATGGGGGCCTGTGGGGCCCCCTTTGTTTCCCCACTGCCAGACTTTTCATGGTGGGCCCACAGCCACGAAAAGGCTGGGGGTGGGAAATCTCATATTATGCTCGGCCAACCTCTGTGGTCCCGCCTTGCATATAGTATACTCCTGTCTGCTGCATCACTGCCAAGCAACGACAATTCGCTGGCACAGCTGGCGCAGTGGTGGTGGTCCTAATGGCCACATCGGAATACGGTGGCCGCAGGGCCGCCACAGCTGTGCCACTGCAATTCTGGCAGTCCAAAACCTTCAGAATGGTAATTGGCCTTTAGCCTCTGAAATAAAAGTCAGAAATCTCCAGTGGGACGAGGCAGAGGTATGTAGCCAAAGACATTTGCATGAGACCGGATGCCGGTCGAGTGGACTGCTGAAAGGGATTTGCTGCTGTGGAGAAGAACGTGGTACAAAAGGGGGTGGTGATGGACGGAGCATCTGAACCAATCAAACACTCACACCCAGTCAACAGATCTGGGTTTTATCCATCACCGTTCTTTAGCCCACTCTGCCACCCCAGTTCAGACATGGCCATATGCAAATCAGTCTGACCCTATGCCTCATGGGAACAGTCCAGCCCGAACTGCCAAGCCATGCCTTCCCCTTGACCGGAAACAAGCTTCCGAGGACCGGTTTCTGGTATTTCAGCCGTCTTCAGCCCGGCTTGCTTGAATCCAGTGGCAAAGTGAGCAAGGGACTTACGTCTGAGCATACCCTGCCAACTTATGGCGAACAAAGTGGTACAAAAGGGGGTGGTGATGGACGGAGCATCTGAACCAATCAAACACTCACACCCAGTCAACAGATCTGGGTTTAATCCATCACGTTCTTTAGCCCACTCTGCCACCCCAGTTCAGACATGGCCAAATGCAAATCAGTCTGACCCTGTGCCTCATGGGAACAGTCCAGCCCGAACACGACAGGGGAAGCTCTAGGTGTATAATAATGAAGGCTTCAGATGCAGCGTATGTGCTCCACAGAGAGGAGATTCATCAGACCTGGTCGGAGCCATGTGCCTCCCACGACAGGGATTCAGTGCTTAGGTGTAGGTGCACGGCAGCAAGGTATATGTAACGGGCTCACCTGTGTCCAGCACACAGCTTTTGTTTCTTCATGGTTTCGCAATGAGGCCCATTATCGGCCGCCCCTCGTGCAGTCAGCATCAGAGGCCACTTCTTGGGTCCTGGTAGGGCATTCGCACCGGAGCAGCTGCCTTAAAGGAGTCCATGCTCAGGCCGCGTGATCTAACTTGCTCGCTCTCTTACCTCTCCCTGCAGTCAGCAGGGGCCGCGCTCCAAGCAACTGCTCCGGTCAGTGGCTCAGGATCGGCACGCTCTCCCAATTCCCAGCAGCAGCAGGTAGGCGCGTAGCTCACACACCAGGCATCAGGTCCCTCAGGTCGGCAGTAGTTCACAGCCAGGGTATTGGGCCCAGGCACTCAAAAACTGTCACCACTGGTTGCCGCTTTCAGTACCGCTGCCAGATCACCATCTCTCCGCACCTCGTTTTCCAGGGGGGTTCAGTGTCAGCGCGGGGTTTGGGAGGGGCAAAGGCTGCAGGTGCAAAACTCACTTAGGCAGTCACGGACCGGAATAGGTTTGAGCCGCGCAGGAAGCCATCTTACTTAACTTCATGGTTTTCTGTCTTTCACCAGCTGTACAGGCTATCTCGCTCTTCTCCTGCTGCAGTTGGGATAGCAGCAGCGTCTTGTTACACTATCCATGCTTTTTGTATACTTTTGTGGCTCATCATAGTAGGATTATGTGGGATGCAGCGTTCTGGACTGCCAGAACCTCCCTATGGTGTGGACACCTTGTCCGCCGGCCGTCTATCTATTCTTTAATGTGATAAACCTTGATAACTCCCAACAGGCTTGTTTTATATAAAGTGATATATCCTTTACAGTGTGATATCTACCTGATATAGATGTGGGGGCTACTGTGATTTTGAGGGTCATGAACCTTTAGGAGTCAAAGGTGATTTCGTAATATAATCTGGGGTATTTCTATCTGATTTAGGTATATACTTGTTTAACTTAACTTGCAGTATTTAGTAGTGTGTGTGTGTGTAATAAATGTACTTTTCCTTTTCTAAAAGCAAGCACCAATTTACCTGGGTGCATTACGCTCACTTGTCTTGGATACAGGCAAGACAGACGCTGCCACAAATTACTCGGTTTCCCCTCTCCTTGTGTATATTGCATAGTAAAATAGGGAAGTCAAGGGTATACCCTTACCCTATACTTCTCACTCCTCTTCGGTGTATAAAAGAGGTTAGCACACCACACCAGCACCTCTCCTGCGACACCAGAATAAGTGTCAGGCAGTTGTGGAACTGGTGATAGGGCCCCAGGCATATTAATGCTTGCCCTGCAGCACCCATGAAAGAGTCATATGGGTGCACCAAGTGGAACTAGGGCATTCATAAAAAAATCAAGAAAACAAGGTGCAGAACTGCTTGCAGAAACTCAAACTAAATGCTTTTTCTAAAGCAGAGAAGATAACAATTATTATGCACTGCCTTAGGTACCAATTAGCGTCACTAAAGACCAAGGGGAGACTGAAAAATGTGCATATTTGGTTCTTGTGGTGCCCCAGAAATGGGCAGAGGAAGCACCAATATTATCTAACGTGTTTTGGGGCTGCCAGGGGCACAGCAGCCCCCACCTGAGCCCCTACAAGACAGTTGCCCCAACTCTCCCAGGAATATTCACCCAACAGTTCAGTCTCTATTCTGGCTCTAACATCGTTACCATAATGCTGTATTGTAATGTACCTTTTTTGATTGCTGTAACTACTTTAATGAGGTATTGTTTATGCTTTTTTGACTGCGTTTGACACACACAAATCCTTGCGTAAAGCTCAAGTAAACCTATGCACACAACTTGTAAAGCACTCTGATACCTTCGGGTCTAGCTACCGGTATTTAAAACTAAACATTTTTTAAATATATAATATTGAATCCATGACCCCAGGAGAGACCTTCCATGAGTACCCCTTCAGTCTGTAATTTGCACATAGTTTCTAGAGTATGGAGACTGCTGTTTTGTTGGTTATAATGCAGCACCAGCACCAGCATAATATAGATAAAATAAACAAAATGTGGACACATTATTCGATACAATGCTTTCTAAACAATGTTGACAATGAAAGGTTTTGCATTGAAAAAATAGTAGTGTATATTGGACTATTCCCATTGATTAAAATGAGGGATTTGCTTTTCTTAACATGATGACATTCTGACATAGCCAGTAGGTCTGTGTTATTGATACTAACACCAACTGATCTTGCACTATTGTATATGTGAAGGGGATTGTGATTGTGGATTTAGTGCTTGCTGGGAGTGTAAACTGTTCTGGAGGTGTCACCAAGTAGTTCCATCTACCTGATTTTATATAATTGTCATTAATTTGTAGTATTTATTATTGTGTATGTAATCAAAGTACTTTCCTATTTCTGAGAATAAGCACTGACTGGACAATTTAGTGTTGCTGTTGTATACCAGTGAACTGGGGGTAATAGCCCAAAAACCTTCCTTTGAGTAGGCCTTGGGCTGCTCTGCTTCACTACCCTGAGAGAGTCAAGGGCTACACTGGGGGACTTGGTTCCCATTAAAGGGGAGGCTGCCAGCTTATTACCTTTGAAAGACTCACATCCTTCCCAACTAATAATCCAATGTTTTACAATGAAGAATTACCATCAAAAAATATAATTTCAGGTCAGATTCCCCTGGTAATTCCACATTTTGGGCTAGACATTCACCCAGAGATTTAGACTGCTTTTAGCAGCTGAAGACTCCAGGTGAATGTTAAGTGTGTTAAGTGTGGTGGTGCCACAGATCTCATCATTCCAATAGAGTTGGTAACTGCTGTTTCCAGCTCCATCGGAAAAATGTAATGAATGGAATACTTTTTATATAGCGCAAACAACTACGTCAAAGTAGTGTCTAGATGCTTAACAGTATTGAGACATTGATCAGCAGATTAGCCTTGATTAAACAGAAAAGTCTTCAGGTCTTTTCAAAACTGAGTTTCTGAGTCCATTTTTTAACCCCTAAAGGTAAGCTGTCCAGAGATTAGAAGTTCGATAAAGGAAGGCCTGACTCACTGATCATGCTCGCTTTACACCTTCTTGTGAATAGCTCTATATGTGATCTGCAGAGATTTAAAGGGGATCTGTTCCATCACAGGAAGCCAATTCAGTTGAGACCCTGTCTAGTGGTGTGTCTGTTTGTGATCCTTAATATGAGCTTCAGCATTTATTTATTTATTTTATTTTATTTTGAAGGTTTTATATAATGCTGACAAGACCCTTGCAGGTATCAGAGCGATTTACAAGGTCAATATTGAGGATACATAAGTATATAGTAAATACCATATAGTTCCATACAAATCAAGAGTGATAATCACGATAAACCTAGCTCAAGTGAATTAAGCCATGAGAAGGGATTTAACTTCATTTTTGAAAGCTGAAGTAGAGGGATTCAGTCTAGTTTCTGAGGGCAAAGCTTTCCAGATCCTAGGCGCTATCCCTGAGAAAGTTCAATTGTATGTTTTCTTCTTGATGAATCTTTGTGGTTTCAGTAAAAAATTATTGGCACTTCTGGATGCTTTGTTACCACATGAGGGCACCAATTTGTGTGCCAGGAAGGTGGGAGTGTTGTGATGATTGGCTGTCGGAGGGACGGTCAAAACCAGAAGTGAGGAGGCTGTATACGATTAATACTGTGGTGTTTATTGATGTATGTCACACAGTTTAGAAGAGAGGGGGCAGAAAGGAAGGTTTTAGTTCAGGTTGGGAAAAAGAGGACAAAAGTTTAAGGCAATCCTGTATCAGCACAGTGTCCTGTGGTAGGGTGTCCGTATGGGATTTGTATTCCGGGATATCACCAGGTTCTTCTTAGATTTCTGTGGAATAGGTAGGATCCCGGAGTTCAGGCTTGTAATCTCAAATAAAAAGAAGCAAAAAGGTAGCGGTCAGTAAACAGGTCCTACTCAACCAGGCTATCCATCACCACACCACGTGATACTTGGCTACATACAAAAAGGTGAGAGACGACGGGGAAAACACACAAAAAAAAATAAGGAGGAGAGGAACAAACTAAAGGCAGATCAATCGATCGGTGAGTCCCAAAGGGAGTTGCTAGTCGCGCCCGCTATACAACTCTCCAGATGTAAGGGTGGAGATTTGGGTAAGACATGAAGGATGGTGAGGGCAAAAGGAGGGCTTTGTCAAAGAGGGAGACAACACGGTGAAGTACCAGTCCCCACAGTCCCCGCCCCCCTGTAGATTCCCTAAACCCAAATCACGTACCATTGGTTGCCACAACTCTCCTGAGTTGTTGCGGCTCATGAGTATCCTCTGGAATCCACCATTCCTCGGTCCAGGTGTCCGGAACCTCTGGATCTTCTTCCTTGGCGTCTACGGCTCTGTCGGCCGCAGTAGTCTCCGGCAGCGTCTCGTCTCCTCCAGCGTCGACTCAGTTCTCTACTTCCGGCTGTTTCTGCCCAGCTGACACACCAACAATGCCATTTCGCTGCCTTTTCTGCCAATCCTGACCTTTCCTGGACATTGCTGATTGGTCACGTAGGACTTCCGTCCCGCCTCCCTCCGGACGGACTGTTTCTGGGTTCTTCCTTACGAGCTGCGGGGCGAGGGAAAAGGCGTTTATTATTGCTGGAGTGCAGCCCACTTTTCTGGAGTCATCTTTATACTCGCTAGTAAGGTAAGGGAGCCACATGGTTTCTATTGGGGGATTGGCGGTGGTATCGGGGTCGTTCCCGGGGTCTTCCTCACAATGGCTTTATGCGTGATGCATGCAATTTTTTGTTGAATTCTGGCTTCGAAGGGTAGCCAGTTGAGGGATCTTAGGTCCGGGGATATGTGAGCATTTCTTTTGGAGCCAGTATTGAGTCAGGCTGCTACGTTGATTGACACTCTTAAAGGGGCCAATGAGGATCTTGGAAGGCCGCAGAGTGAGACACTCCTATATTTCACTCTTGGGATAACTAGAGATTGTACTGCCAGTATGAAGTCCTTTTCAGGGAGGAAATGTTTTAATTTTCTCAATGTGTTCAAATGAAAGTTTGCTCCTTTTGTTGTGGTGATATGATTCTGATTGTGTAGATTTCTGTCCAGAGTTACTCCCAGTGATTTCGCTGAGTTGACGATAAGAGGTTGGCAGTTGAGTGCTGTTAGGTGTTTGATCCAATCTTGAATTATGGGTACTTAGGAGGGAGGAGCGATTAGGAGGAATTTGGTTTTGAGGGTATTCAGTTTTAGATTGTTTTTGGCCAGCCAGGTCCGAGGTTTTCCTAGAGTTGTGTTGAGATATTTGGTGTCTTCTAGTGAGTGGATCTTTAAGTAAAGTTGTGTATCGCCTGCGTACATATGAAACTGTACGTTGGAGGCGTTGAGAATTTCTGTGAGTGGTTCCATGAATAAATTGAAGAGTGTCGGAGAGAGGGATGATCCTTGTGGGACTGCTAAGGTGACTCGGACGGGTTCAGACAGGGATTGATTAACCTTGAATCACTGAGATCTGTTTTGGAGGAACAAGGTGAACCATTTTAGCACAGTTCAGAAATCCCATTCTGTGTTTCAGAAGGTCTAGCAGGTTGTCATGTTTGACGGTGTCAAATGCCGAGGAAAGGTCGACCAAGATGAGTAAGCAGGCTTTGTTTTGGTCTAGAATTTGAAGTGCATGGTCTATTTTGTGGGTCATAGCTGATTCAGTACTCTGTCCTGTACGGAAGCCGGATTGGTATTCCTTGAGCAGATTGAAATGGTCAATGTGTTTACCAAGCTGAAGATGTACACACTTTTCAAAGAGTTTGACAAGGGTAGGGATGTTGGATATTGGTCGGTAATTATTTAGGTCTGCTGGGTCAAGTGTTGGTTTCTGTAGGATGGGGAATACCTGCGTGGATTTGAGGATTTCAGGGATGGTTCCTTGAGGGAGAGAGGTATTTATAATCTTAGTCCAAAAAGGCAGTATCAGTGGGATGAAGTCTATTATGCAGTCTGCGGGAAGAGGGTCAGTGAAGTGGTTGGTGGGATTCAAGTACGTGAGTATTTTGAATATAGCTTCTTCGCTGTAAGTACTGAAGGAGGACCAAGATGCATTATTTTTTAGGTTGAGCTTTGGTGAGGTCCAGTGTTGATAAGTCGTTGAGTAGGTCCTTCTTTATGTTTTTGGTTTTCAGAGAGAAGAAGGAGGCACATGTTTCGCAGTTGGGCGATGTGCTTGTATTAGCTTGGGGGGGTGAGGTCCATCCTTAGATTGTTTTGATTAGCTCGAAAAGTTTTTGGGGATGATTCTTGGCCTGGCAGAATTGATAGCTGAAAAAGTCTGCTTTATATCGTCTAATCTTTCTGTAGTAGGCGTTTCTTTTCATTATTAGCAGCCCGAGGTGGTAGGCGGATGGTGTAGCTCTCCATCTACGTTCAAATAGTCTTAAGGAACTCTGACCTCATTGAGTCTTAAATCGTACCAGGGTTTTGAGTCTTTGATAGAGACTCTCTTCAGTTGCAGGGGGCGAACTCGTCTAATACCATGTTCATGGAGTTGTAGAAGTGACATCTTGAACATCAGAGAGCCCTACTGGGGGAACAAGGGTATTGGAGCTAAAGGTTGTGATTCTGCGGGCCATGAGTTGCTGGTGATGTAGGAGGTACAGCACCGGAAAAACGTGTAAAGCTGGATCCATGGCGGTCGTGACCGGGTGGAGAGGACCGGGACTCTGGTTTCACGCTCCTCTGTCGAGCTTCCGCCGTCTCTGATTGAGCGGTGTCTCTGCTGTGGTGCGTCAGCTTGTTTAGGGCATCCTAATTTGTGAAGCAGGGCGGACGTCATTCCGCAGGGCGATGAGTCTCCACTGGCTCCCACTGCTGCCACGGCGGGCGCACTTTGATGGCTGTGCACATCGCACCGCGGCGGACGGGAAACGGGGTATGTTTGGCCATACTAATATGGCGGACGTTGCTCTTGGGCGGAAAAATGCATTTTTCCGCACAGCTGGCACCGCGATGGTGCCACCGCCCGACATCCTAATGGACCCCATAGTGTTTATTTAATTAGTTGTTTTATGCCATTGGTGTATTTTAAAATGTGAGCACTTGAGTGGTTTAAATTGATTGTTTTTATTGTTTTGGCTGTTTGTTTCCATATGAAGGAAACGGTAATTAATAACTTGTTAGTAGAAAGTGATGTTGTTTTCGTTTTTCTTTTTAAAATGTATTAAAGATTGTTTTGAGTGTGACATAATGCACGCAATATAATTTGTAAAGATTTTATTTTATTATTATAATTGTTATTTTGCATAAAAGTTTAAGTTTTATATATTGATGTGTTTGAAAATAATTATTTTATGTTATTTAAGTGTTTTGTGATGTATTATAATGTAAACTTATATTTGGTGATAAAGATTTATTTTATGTACCTGTTTTTCAATAGTCGATATTGTAAAAAAACAATTTTATTGTTGTCTATATTTTGGTTTTCGATATTTTTGTTATTTTGTATGTGTTTTTAAATTTACGATATTTTGTGTAATGACATTTTTTTTTATATTGTGGTGTACGATATTTTTTATAGACAATATTGTGTACTCAATATTTTTGTATTTATTTAAATAAGTATTGGTAGTCGATAATATTGAAGTCAATATTATGACAATGATATTTTGTCCATACGATATTTTGGTTTTCGATATTATGTCAATGATCCCACTTTTTCATGTGCTCTGTATACGTGCCTGAGGATGCTTTCAGATTTCATGACTGACTTTCATTGAGTACACTGGACTGCATTAACGTCTGTAATAATAATTTCTAAACATGAGCTTTTCTTGAGCTCTAGTGCTCTAACAATATTGCTACAAGAGAACCAAAATATGTTGCTTTTTCATGTGCACTGTATGTATGTTCAGTACTGTCCTATGTGGAGCAACATTGCTGCTAATAAATAATATGTAAATATATTTTTGCTTAGCATATATCTTGAATTTTATTTTTAATTTGAAGAGTTTTATATAGCACGAACAAGACCACATAAGGGTAACAGAGAGCTTCACATTGTGGCAGTTCAACCGGCACACCCCGTGGTAATCGTAACAAAATCAGAAAAGAAAACAAACATAACAGATCATGAGAATCACAAACAGAATTAAAGGGAGCAAGAGAAAGCCAATGCATCTTAAGGTGATTGGAAGCTTGCCCAAAAATTTCCCCATCAGTAACACTTTGCCCTCATTTTTTAAGGAAGCCGTGGAGTTATTAAGTCTTATTTAAGGGGGCAAGGCATTCCAGATTCTTGGAGCAATACCCAAAAAAGCTCAGTTGTAAATTTTCTTTTCATGGAATTTTGGTGGCTTGAGCATTAAGGTGCTAGACTCTCTATAGGAGCGAGAGCACATAGAAAGCTCAGGTTTTTGTGCAAGATAGATTAGGGTGTTGAAGTGTAAAGCTTTATATGTCATGCAGGAAATTTTCAGTTGAATACTTGCTTCATATGGGAACCATTTAAGAGATTTCAACTCAGGTGTGATGTGATGATAGCATTTGGAGCCTGTAATAAGAGTCACAGCGGGGTTGAGAGAGGCCCTAAGTGGGGCCATCTTCGCTCTAAGTAAGGCGAAAAAGGGTGGCACTACCATAGTCCAGTTTAGACATCACTAGGGCTCTCACCGCATTTTTGAAGTCGTTATGGAGTAGGAATGGTTTAATTATCCTCAAGTCTCTCAATTGGAGGTTCACACCTTTGGTGAGAGCACTGATGCAGCCTAACGGCTAAGGCGCTCGACCTCGGACCTGGGGATCTGGGTTCGAGTCTCGGTAACGACGCCAAAAACCCCCTGTGATTCTGGGCAAATCACTTAATCTCCCCGTGCCTAAAATGAAAGTGTGTCCTCATGTAACGTAACTGGTGCTATGTAAAGCGCTCTGATAACTGATTCGGTTCGGTTCTAGTTCGCGCTATATAAAACTCTGCAAAAAAAATAAAAAATCCCAGAGAGCTCATGGAATCAATGATGCTTGGGGTGCAGTCCATTCTTCAATGTCTGGGGAGTGACTGGCCGAGGCGAAAAGGAGAAATTCTGTTTTGAGGGCATTTAGTTTCAAGTGATTGAGAGTCAACCAACTTTGAGTTTCCTGAAGAGTTGAGTTGAGAGACCTTATGTCCTCCGGGAGGAGACTTTCAGGTACAATTAGTTGTCATCAGCATACTTGTGGTAATGGTAATGAATGTTGGACAAGTTCAGTAGTTCAGTTAGGGGCTCCGGCTCCATGAACAGGTTGAATAGGGTGGGTGAGAGCATGGACCCCTATGGGACCCCCAGAGTGATGGGAGTGGGATTTGACAGAGCCTCATTCACCTTATGTCTTTGTGCTCTGTTGTGAAGGAATGAGGAGAACCATCCAGTGTTCCAATAGCTTAAGAAGGGTATCATGTTTGACTGTATCAAAAGGAGACGATAGGTCAAGGAGGATCAGAAGGCAAGAGCCATTTGAGTCTAGCATTCGTAGGGCATCGTCTATAATGTGAGTAAGAGCATATTCCGTGGTATGCCCCTGACGAAAGCCTGATTGGAATTGGTCAATCAATCAGAATAGTTTGATGTGGCTACTTAGCTAGGTGTGTACGGATTTCCTGAAGAGTTTAGCGTGAGTCGGAATATTGGAAATTGGGCGGAAATCATGGGGGTTAGTGTGGTCTGCAGTTGTTTTTTTAAGAATGGGGTGACCTGCCCCAACTTAAGGCAGTCTGAAATTGTACCTTGAAACAGAGAGGCATTCATTATCCTTGTCCAAGGAGTAAGTAAGGACGATCTGATTTCAGGTTCGATGGTAAGGAAGCGCTGAAATGGTTGGATGGTTTCAGAGAGGCCAGAGATTTGGGAATAGTGCTTTCGTCCAAGGTTTGGAAAATGTTCCAAGCAGCATTGTTTTTTGGGGTGGAGAACCCAAATGGTGGGGGGAATCACCAATCCAGAGGTAGGATATGGAACAGGCAGGTTCTCTAAAGCTACCCTTAGTTCCAGTTCCATCTTTGTTGTCTTTTCTTGGAAAGAAGGGGGCAATTCCTCACAGTTTGGCTGCACAAATCTATCCATTGGTTGAGGATCAGGTTGGCTGTTAGATTGGAGCTTGATCATTGACAACTGGATCTAACAAGCCTGATGTTGTTAAAGTTAGGGAGCACTTATATGTCAATAATGGGTGCAGAGGAGTTGTTGCACCAGGTTTCAGTCAACACTAGAATTTGTGATCATGAGCCAGAATGAGGGTAGTGATATCAGCAGTATGTCGTACTGCAGATCTGTAATTGAGAAGCATGCCTTTAAGCTGTGACTTGGGATTGGCTGGGAGAAGAGTAATCATGGGGACAAGTGTAAGGTTGTTCTTATTTAAGGATCTAACGTTAACTGAGAGCTCTATAAACAGGTCAGAGGGGATTGCTTCAATTAGGCAGAGATTCAATGTGTTAGCAGTCTGACATGGTACAAAAGAGCGAGTCCCTGTTAAAATAAAATAAAATAAACATGGGTTTCAAAATACATGGGTGGATGCATGTTAACAATCACGCTCCACCCATCTAATTGCATAAAGTGTACCATATGAGAGAAGGGAGATGATATCCTTCTCTTTGAAGTGGGACTTTGACTCTGTAAGGCAGAGAGGGGTCATTCAGGAGGGGAGAGGATTCCCATCTGTGGTTTGTGAGGACCAAAATTGAGGGGTCACGATGGGTGAGAGATGCGCAAAGGACAAGGGGTGAGGATCAGAAGCAAGAGTGTTGTTGAGGTGCTCAAACTTCGGGGTTCCACTTTATTCTGATTCTCAGATGGCTCAGCGGTGAGGCATAAGAGGCTTAGAACATCAGCCTTGAGTTGGTGAAGGGTAAGTGCGATCTCATTGAGTCTAGATTCAAAGATGATTGTGATCAAAATGCAGATACTTGGGGAAGGGAGCTATGTTGGGGAGTGGGCTAGGGGAGGAGTAGATAGTAAGCTACGGGCCGATGTGGGGATTTGAGGTGAATTATTAGGTGGGAAGATGAGCACCTGGTTAAGCAGAGGAGCAAGGATACTGTGAATTGCGTTGTTGTCCTTGTTAGGGGGAACAGGTTAATCGCGTGATACTGGAGTGGCTATGGGGAGAGACCCAGGCATAGTAGGTGAGTCCACCACACCGAGCGTGGGTTTCAGGGAATTAGAAGGGGTGAGAGTATGTCCTAATGGGTTGTGTGACACAGACCTAATTGCTCTGAGAGAGTGGTGAGCATGTTGCCTCACTGTGGAATGAGAGGAGAGGGATTGTGCTCCAGCTGCCGTAGTTCTTCTAAAGGAGTGGTGAGCATGTTGACTCGCAGGGGAGTGAGCATAGAGGGGTTCTGGTCCAATTGACATCATCACAGTTTTGCTATTCAGTACACAGGACCCCCTAGCGGAACACGGAAGGGAAGGGGAAGGAACATCTGATATACTCCGGTCACGAGAGTCCACGATTATTGGGTCTCGTGTGTTGCTAGAGGAAGTAGGGAGAACATCTGGGGGGGAGGGTACATTGCTAGTTAATGAGCTCTTGATTATGGGAAAGATGGAGTCGAAGATAGCCAGGTTGTGGGCAGATGCTTGAATAAGGATCGTCCCATTGTTATACAGTGAGATGCTTGCTTCCACTTTGAAAGAATGTGAGGGTGTCACCAAAAGTTTAAAACCATGAGGAGCTTTCTTGGATGTGGTGATTTGTAGCAGTGAGCAAAATACCAACCTCCATTTAGCATGTCTTTTCCTAAAGATGAGATCAGTTATTGTTACACCGTTTCATAAGCAGAAATAGGGATCTGAGATGAGAGTTTCAGGGTGGGATTTAAGGAATCTGTGTTTGAAGTTTTCAGAATGAATAAGGAAAAGTAAAGTGATTTATGTAGGTTCATACAATTTGATTAAGAGGGGAAGCCATGATTTCAATCAAGGTGTGCTTGTTATACATTGTCAAATAAGCGCATGGATGATCTATCACTATTTACCTTTTACTTCCAAATGACAAGGCTTGGTCGAATGCCTTTCTTGAAAAAAATAGAATGTTAATCGACCTTATGCCCATTTAATCCACTACCAGACACCTGTCTGCACCTGCAAAAAAGTACCTTTCCCTGGCTGATAGCACTCAGCATTCATGTAGCCAGTGCATGTTAGTGTTTCAAAACGTCAATATTGAGGGTACACAGAAGTGCCAGGATGCTTGACTCAGCTCTGTTTTGGCTCTCAAGTTCCTTTCGACGAGCTGAGCCAGAACCAACCATTCAGGGGCAGATTTTCTTAACTTTGACACAATGGAACACAGCAAGGAGAATTGCTGCTCTGCGTTGCGTTCAAGGGTGAGAGCAGAATTGCCCCATATCTACTATGATATGATGCAGTTCTGCTATCTCACAGCTGTGGCGCCATTCTGGTTGTCTAGCGCTAACGCAGTTTTGTGTAGTTAGGGATATCATCTAGCACAAAAGCTATTCTCAGAGGCCATATCCCTCTTTGTATGTGCTGTGCAAAATGAAGCACACATGCAAAAAAGAAATAGCAAGGGGAATATCCTTTGTTACGCCAACCTCGGGTAGGCGCACTATTTTGGAGCAAACCCTAGCTTATTGACATTAGTAAACATGGGTTTCAAAATACATGGGTGGATGCATGTTAACAATCACGCTCTACCCATCTAACTCCTCACCATAGTAATGCACTGCCTTGGTTACTTTTTTAAAAAGTCACCCAAAATGAAGGAAACCAGGGGCCATATTATCAAGAAAGGGCGATACATTATCGCCGCTTTTATCGGCAGGAAACTGCTGCTAAAGCGGCGATAATGGGCTTGGTAATAAGCCCTTGTGAATTCCAATGGAAGCCCAGGTTCTGATGTTAACCTGGGCTTCTATGGGAATTCACAAGGGCATATTATCAAGCCCATTATCGCCGCTTTAGCGTCAGTTTCCTGCTGATAAAATCTGCGATAATGTATCGCTCTTTCTTGATAATATGGCCCCAGGTTTTTTGAGGCTTTGTAAATACCAAAATACATTTTGCATCGGGACTGCGCCAAAAAAGTGACACAACCACTTTTCTAAATCTTGATAAATCTAGACCACACTGCAAGCCAGCCTCGAACCTTGCTTGGCTTGTCCACCTCTACCTTTAGGGCCTCATTTATGAGGAAGTCACGCAGCTCAGGAAGTCACCTTGCTGTGCTTAGTGACAGGGAAAGGACAGGAATGCGCCGTATTTAAGGAAATAAGGCACATTCCTGTTCTTTCCCTTACGCTGGCACCCTTTTAGCAGCCTAGTGCCAACACAGGCACCCTTGCACCATGGCGCAAGGGTGTCTGAGTTGCATACAGGATTCGTTTTGTGCCGGAAGGAGCACCTTAATGCACAAAAACAATCCTGTGAGGCATATACCTCTTTCTATATTTGCCTCAGAATTCAACACACATAGCAAGAGGAAAAAACAGTAGAAATAGTTCTCCTTGTTACGCCTCAACTGGGGATGCATGGGTTTTTGGCACATTCCCAGGTCTACCACTTCTGATAAATCTGGAAATCCGTCAAAATCAATGGGTGTTTTGGGAACAGCCAGACAACTCCCATGGAGACGCCTCCATGGCGCAGATTAATGCAACGCAATGCAAATCGCTGTGTTGCATTACTTGAGATTTATGAACCCACTCATGACACGCAAGGTGGTCTTGCGTGACTTCATAAATCACATTTTGATGTTGTGTCACTTTTGCTTCACGTTGCCTGGTGCAAGAGTGACAAAAAGGTACTTGTAAATATGCACCTCAGTGCTCAGTCTCCAAAGTCGCAAGAGCACGAGTCAATTTTCGCTAAACTTAAAAAAAAATATGAACGTTAGACTTTTTACCTATGTTCTAAGACTTCTTTGAGAACATGCAATGAGCCTCCAAAACCCGAAAATGAATTAGAAATAAAACCGCAATCTCAATTTATGAGTGAACACTTCACTAGATTTTAACGGCCTGTTAGATGGAAAACGTCACCGAGAAAAATAAAATACCGCAAAACCTCACTCGGCTCTTACGAAACGGCTGAGGGCTTTTCAACAAAACCTCACCCTAGAAGCAGGACTGCGTGGAAGAGAGATATTCCGCTTATTTTTCTATTGTTCAGTGGAGTGTTTCGTGCCTCCCTGCTGCGCGCGTCGTGTTCAATCCACAATGCAAATAGCTTCAGTTCCGATTCATTGCCTCGCCATGTTTTACTTATTTGTTCCCCACAGAGCTATTCTCTCGCTGCCGATATCTCTTGAATTTGCTGCTTCCGCTTCCTTTCTTCTCGCGTTGCTTTTGTGTCCGCTGCCGCAGTCGACGCCGTGACAGGCCAGTTATTCTGGCTGACGAACGACTAAACAGAATTTCGCCGTGCGTATTTTGGTTGGTTGGCAATCTCGTCGTCTCGGGCTGTCGAACGCATTTCATAAGACTGTGAAAATGTTTTTATTATACGTAGTTGGAGCGCATTTACAGCGTCTATCATGAATGAGATACTGTTAACATTTCAAAATGTTAAAAAAAAATTGTAATTTCAGAAAAACTCGATACTCCGCGGAAATTATCATTATTGTTGTCGTAATTATTCTACAAACTATAATATTTTTATATAACACTCCCACATTTCTGCCTTTTGCAATAATTGTTAATATAGGGTGACCAACTGGCATGGGTGCAAATTCAGGACAGTGAGTGTAAAAAGTCAGGACAAAGGGTCAAAATTCAGGATAAAAATTCAGGACAGAAGGTCAAAATTTAGGACAAAACTTCGGGACAAAAGGTACGTTTTACAGACATATCAGTGGAGGTCACACAATAGTATATAAGTAAATAGATAACTACATAAGTAGAAGTCAAAATAAGTTCATATTAGGCTGAGACACTCGTGCACTTCAAGCTTTTTCAGTATGCACACAGCTTTGAGCAACTGTGCAGGCCTTTTTGTGGAATTTCATAGGAACATATTCTATTTATATGGTTACTGCGCTGGGGTGTCCAGTCTGATATTTTGTTTACAGTTCATGGTCCTGAGCAGGCATGTTTTGTGAGAGAAGTGGTCTGGAAGATCGGCTCGGTTGGACTTTCTTACTGCCATCTCATATCTGAGTGCCATTGTGAGATGTAAAGCGGCATGCCAAGAATGTAGCTAATTGGGATGGGAAGTGCTGGACTAGAGCGTAGTCCTCCGAGTGGCCAGGTTTATGAGTCAGATCGCTTCAGGTATTCCATTTCTGTTCAGCTGGTGATGGCTGGTTTAGGGGAAGGTACAGTACTGAGTGCTGGATAAGACCCATAGCTGACAGTTCTTATGTGAGGGTAAGAGCATTAAGCAGGAGAAGGATGTTATTAGCCAGACTGCGTGAGCTATAACTGGCTGCATACTACTGAGTGTTATGATATTATTGTGGGTCAGAATGGTTATATAGGAGTTTTACTATACAATGCCCTGACTAGCCATATATCAGCCCTCCTAATTTTACCTCTGTATTGGAAATAGTATACTGATTGGGATGTTTCTGTGAGCTATAAACTGCGGGTTGCCATTGATGCACAGAAGAGTGCTACAGACTAGAAACTGTATACGCTGTTGAGGCATTATTGTAGAGCAGAAGGAGGCACTGTCTTTTACATTCAGAAAATTTTCTATTGGAATGGAAGCTACATGCCAACATGCAATTTCACTGATAAAACTATATAGCACACAAATACTGATGTGTGGAAATGCAGTTTCAGTAAATAAGTATCATTTGAACATCACCAAGTAAAGTGTCTTCATTATTTTGATCCTATTAAAACTCTGTTTCCAGCAAAATTCTGAATTACAAACATGTGGTCCATTTGTGGTTCCCTTTTTGCTGATATGTTTTTAAACATATACACAGTTCATTTACAGATATTTATAAGTTGCTGTGTGTTAACAACAAACTGACAGCTTACAGCCTTTGTTTTAGCACCACCATGAAAATTTGGGAAAACATGGGGGCATATTTACATGTTCTGGCGCATCCCTGCAAATCAGCAGGGATGCGCCAGAACAGATGCGTCATGCAATCCCCTCCTTGCGCCACCACAGATGCGCCACATTTACAATGCGGCGCACCATGGTGCAAGGAAGGGAAGATGTGTGACTCATCTTGTGGTGTATGGGCGGCGCATTGCTGGAGTCGCGTCGCAAGCGCGAAGCAACTCCTGCAGTGCACAGGGGCCACCCATACATAACGTGGTGCGTCACTCCTTACGCCTGCTTCAAGCAGGCGTAAGGATTTGACGCAGCAGCGCCGTAAAACTGACTCAGTGAAATCTTGTAGATTTCACTGCGTCAGTTTTACGGAGCTTTCCTACGAGGGAACGCCCACCCTGCGACAGAACGCCCACATGAAACCTGACGCAGGTTTCATGTGGCGCAGGGCTTTACAACGTGACGCATCTGCCTAGATGCGTCACGTTGTAAATAGGTTGCAACATGGCGCATTGTTTACGCCGCCGCTACGTCACAAAAGTGACGCAACGGCGGCGTAAAAGTGTCGTAAGGGGCTCGTAAATCTGCCCCATGGTGCATTCTACATTACATTTGTTGTTATATATTCAATTGGGTTAGCTTCTAAAACATAGTAAATGATTACCTTACTGTGCACCAGGATAGGAGAATCTTTGTTGGGGCTCTTTAATGATTCCCTCACTCTCACCAACAGTGTCTCTCATTTCTCCACAGCCCATCTCTCACATGTATTTCATTTGTTTAATGGCCATTCACCTAGCAGTATAAAATGTTGGAGCATGGGTGTGGCCACCAAGATGGCCGAGTAGGACGCATCTCGCTGACCTCCGTCTCAACATAGCAAAATACACCAGAATTCTGAGGTGATGTGCAGGCACCGACTCACTCCTAACAAATATCTCGGCCAGTGCATCCCTTGAGCCGGACTCACCCCTTGAGGGGCTCTAGATCCGGTGTGTGAGGCGCCGTAACTTGGAGCAATCCCCGGACGGGGCCGCCATCTTGCCTGGTGCGGCGGCTGCTGTGGAACACATTGGCGGCCCGGAGCTGGCGGCCTCCCCGGCACGGCAACTACAGGGGGAAAAGAAGAAAAAGTGGCAGCTCTAAAGATCCCAGTGCTGGGGGCTAGCGGACAAGGAGGAACACAAGAGGGTGGCTGAGATGCGGTGAGTTGCGCACTTACACAAATGAGGCCCGCACACACCGACACAAGAGCTCCGCTGGGGGCCGGGCTCTCTGCAGCAGCAAAAAACTAGAGGGGGCGGAAGACACCCGGTCCTGGTCGAACATAAAACAGAACCCTAGATATACTTGTGCTCCGTCTGCTTGCCGGCACCTTGCAGCGAGGCAGAAGTATAGAGGCCTGGATCCTACACTCAGGGGGCCCCGGGGACACACAATGAGAGCAGTGGGGCCCGCTCACCGAGTGACTACCTGGAGGAGGCGCTGCCCCCAAAACTCGAGACTGTCTGGCTGCAGGAGTAGAAATTAAGGTTGGGAGCACAGGTCAACCTGGGGTCGAAAGGAGGCCTCCACGTCCAGAGGAGAGATGACTGGGATCGCTCCTCATTCTACAGATGGACAGTCGGTCTTCGGAAGGCAGATGACGGAGGGTTGCCACGAGAATAATTGATGAGAGTGTGGGTGGTGCTGCCTTGGGGGCTATGAGAGCCTGGTGCTTTGTATATGGTGCTGGGTGAACACGATGGGGGAGCACACGTGGAGAGACCATTATTCCCACATTGATGTGTCTACTGAGGGGGGCCTGCCTGTATTATCCAGCCCGATGGCCGGCTGGGCCGGTGGGGGCAGATGGGGAGATCTTGAACCTCAGTGGCCCGGTTGACATTTGCTGGGGGATTGAAGACAGTCGGTACCCCCTCCCCCCCTGCGCCTGGCCTCAAATGGTGTGGGATGCTTGGCAGCTGAAGGAAGGGTACATACTAGCTTGTAGTGATCCACAGTCCTGGTCGCGACCTAGATGTACCTGGTACCCGGGCTGAGCAGTGAGTGAAATACTTCTGTGTGAACTGGTTGGAGCCCTATGTGGTGGGTGTGCAGGAGCGCTACACTGAGAGGAAATTGTGGGTAGTGACCCTGGGACGGGCTCAGGCTGATCGGCCCTAAGGCAGTGGGATGCTATCACCCATCATGGGGAAGGCACCAGAGCTCAAGCTAACTAAATATCAAACTACATGCAGCCTCTCCCCCAAGGCCCTAATCATCGAGACGCACAAGGTGAAGAGGATGCTGAGGTGGAACTGTGGGATCCCTCTGTGAGTGATATCCTGATGGCCGTACGGACTGCAAGGGACAAGATGGTGACCAGGATCAATGCAATGGAAATCAATGTTAACCTCCTCAGATGACACATGCGTAAGGTCTCAGATAGGGTCACAACAAACGGTGAATGTCCTTTAGACGGAGGTCAAATTCCTGCGGGACATGGTTATGGAACTTCAAAGGAAGGCGATTAAGCTAGATGAGCATGCTGTAGACCAGAAGGGATGCTCGCATGAAACAATTTAAGTTTCGTGAGATTCCCGGAGCGAGTGGTGGGGCCCTCTGCGGAACTGTTTCTAGAAGACTGGATAACAAAAGTTCTAGATCCAGGCAAACCATCCAAGTTCTTCAACATCGAAAGGGCCCTCAGGGCGCTGGTCCCTCCTCCACGCCTGGGGGCACCGCCGCTGGCCATCATATCCCGATTCTTCAATTACCGGGATCAAGATATGATCCTGCAATCCACCTGCACCAAGCCGAACCTGCACTATGAGGGGCATCACATTGCAATCTTCCTGGACTACACGCAAAGGGTGCAGGACCAATAATTCACCTTTCTGGCAGTGAAGAGATGAATGAGGGAGGCTGGGATGAAGTACAGCCTCCTCTATCCAGCCAAGCTCCGAGTTGAACACTCAGGACCATTCACGGACTCCATGGATCGGACGGTAGGGCGACGCCGACTGTCCAGAGGACCGCGACTCAGTGACACAAGCAACTCCGGGAGAGTTTGAGTGTGTGAGGATGGTACCAGGCAGGTGGTGGAAGGATTGCCGACTCTGACCTGGCCTCATCGGAGGTCATTCCTGACACTAATGTTGGCTGAGTCCTAGGATGGGAGGGGAGTGCCGGTTCAGTGCTATCAACACTCAGGTAAGTGACTTTAAGCAATCATTACGCTAATGTCTGTTAATTTTTTTATTTTTATTCCTGTGATTCTTGGTGAGGAACAAACAGTGCACATGTGCCACGGATGGGAGGGGATGCGTCCCTCCCTAGTGTCTGGGTCCTGTTCTGGGAGGTGGAGTCCTAGGCCTCGCCCCCGGGCGGGGATCCAGTCACTTTCATAGAACCTATGTGGAGGGTCCTGCTCAGTGTATGACCCAGCAAGCTTAACTCTGTATATTGTGCTGGGGGGTGTTGCTGCAGAGTCTTAATGTACTATTTAAGAATCCTGAGGGGGGTGGTTTAGGGCGGAGGATGACGCTGTTCACTCGCTATGATGGTGGGAGAGATAGTCTTATTGCACCTTCCAGTGGGTTGGGGGGGATCCTGGGGTTCAACTTGTTTCATTTGTTATTCATGGTTATTGGGAAGTTCAGGGGATCCATGTCTGTGTTGTGGTTCACAGCAGTTTGCTCAGTCCCATCCTGAAATGGCGGGGTGGGAACGTAAAGGGGACGCCAGCTGCATGGGTTTATGGCTGCCTCTCTGACGAAACTCCTTACTTGGAATATACAGGGGATGGTAACGCTGGAAAAGCTTAAAAGGGTGCACTCCTACTTATGTCAGTAAAAAATTGCTATAGCAGGTTTGCAGGAGGCACATGTCTGGGGTGACACGTTGCCATACATCAGGCGCAGGTGGCGAGGGCAACTATATGACACTTCATTCTCTGGACTTGCATGGGGGCGCTGATCTGAGTGGCCCCAGGGACTCCCTTTCAACACCTACACCAAATGCTTGACTTTGAGGGACGCTACATGATATTGCATGGTAGGCTGGACGGTCAGGAGATGTGCCTTATAATTGTGTATGCCCGTGCCCGGACACCCACACATTTTTCTACGAAGTGCTGGCGGCAGCGACTCCCTACCTGGGGGGGGACATTGGACATTTTGGGGATTTAACTGTCTAATGGACGGGACGCTGAACCATGAACCCCCCACCCCCCTGGGCTAATACCAAGCCAGGCATGACTGGGGCATTAGTGGACGTAATGAGGGAAATTAAACTCTTAGATGCATGGCGGATTCGACACCCAGACACTAGGGCGTTCTCCTGTCACAACCCCATGACTAATATGTTCATTAGGCTGGACCAGTTCCTCTTGTCACAGAATCTTATGCCCAAGGTAGAGGAGATAGCCTATCTCCTGAAGTATATCTCAGACCATTCCCCATTACTTTTAACCCTAAGCACGGGCCGACCCAGAGCGGCAATTACCACGTGGCGGCTCCCAACAGAGGCACTAACAGATCTGTCCTTTGATGGGAAGCTGGAGAAAGAAATCTCGAATTATTTTACGACAAATTGGGGCTAGGCATCTTTGAGGGGTATGGACTGGGAGGCAATGAAAGAGGGGGTATGTGTGTTTTGCCTCAGCACGACCTACGGGGTCTGGAAGCAGCTTGAGAGAGATATTCATGCTATAGAGAGGAGGCTGGCTGATCTGGAAGAGTTGCTGCCTACGGTGCCTGACCGATTGAATGAGTGGTGGCAGGCACAGGAGTAATTGTTAGCAGCGTTATGCAAACTCTAAAAGTTCCACTAAACCGCATACTGACAGCGCCTGCATGCGGAGGGGAATTGCTCGGGGGTGCTGCCTGCGAGATTTATCCGTAATGAGATGCCGGTGTCTCCCATTGTGCAGATGAAGATCGCTGATGGCCACACGGTGTACAACTAGCAGACAATTTTAGACACTTTGGCCGATCACCTATCTGCAGTATACGCAGGGCGCCCTGCCCCGGCCCTAGAGGAGATGGAAAGGCTCCTTACTACGCTGAACCTACCTCGGATAGATAATTAGGTGAGCCAAGTGCCTGATTACCTGATCTCGAAGGAGGAAATACTAGGGGGTATTAAGTCCCTGAAATCAGCCAAGAGCCCGGGAATGATGGCCTACCGGCCTAGTTCTATAAGAAATTTGCCCACATTCTAGCAAATTGCCTTTTTGAGGTATACAATGAGGCATTCCAAAAGCGGGCATTCCCACCTTCCATGAGTGAAGCTGTGGTGGTTATGCTTCCTAAGGTGGATAGGGACGCCTAGCTCCCGGGGTCATACAGACATGAAAGTCCTCAGCAGGATCATGGCGGCACGATTGCAACCATATATGCAGCGCCTAATTCACCCTGATCAAGCGGACTTTATCCCCAAATGCAGTGCGGCCTTTACCTACGGCGACTGGCCCACGTATGGCAATCACCCCTGCTACAACAGGAGAAGTGCGCCCTGGCACTGTTAGATATCAAACAGGTGGTCAACTCCGTGGGGTGGGTGTATTTCTTGGAAGTATTGCGCGCAATGGGGGTAGGGGCACAATTCTTTCAATGGGTGCAGATGTTGTACTCGGAACCCAGTACCAGGATTAGAGTGGGAAGGTTGTTGTAACAGGCTTTCCAGCTACAACGTGGTACCAGGCAGTGATGCCCATTATCGCCACTACTTTTTGCTATTATAATGAAGCCCCTAGCGGCAGGCCTGCGGAGAGAGTTGGAGACTTTTGGGATCACGCTGGGTGATACCACCATGTGGTGTCCATGTACGCGGACGACACCTTATTGTATGTTCGGGACCCTGCCCATGCAATACCAATTCTGTTGGGCGCTCTGGAGAGGTTTGGTCACATGTCAGGGCTATGGATTACCCTGGGAAAGTCTGAATTGATCCCATTGGGGAGACGTTCCTTGCTCTCAGACGAGGGACTGCCGGAGGTGGGGCTTTCAATGGTGAGGGCCGCACCCCGATACCTAGGGGTTAGGCTGGCGGAGACAGCTTAACAATATCTGGCACTTAACATCGGTAAAGTAGTGGAGGGACTGTAAGGGTCAGTGCGCTTTTGGCGTGAGCTGCCTCTGTCACTTATGGGGAGGAAAGGTCTGATCGAAATATTGGTCTTGCCAAGATGCCTGTAAGCAATGTAGCACTCTTTCTTTAGGATCCCCCGACATTTCTTCATTACACTGGACAGGCTCCTGACAGATTTACTATGGGGACCCAAGCGCAAACGGGTCATTCTGACCACTCTGCAGAGAACATGGCAGAACAGGGGTCTGGAAGTCCATGCTTGGAATTCTATTATGCGGCCTCACAACTACAACATGCGGTACACTGGTTAGATGGGAATGACAACTGGAAGAAGGCTCTGCTGGTGGGGACCTTTGGAGACAGAGCGTTGCCTGAGCTGCTAATGATGGGAGCACAGTTGCCCGTTAAGCCCATGCATCGTTCGACGCGTGGCAGGGTGTAGGAATTGGTAGAGCGGAAATGTTGAAGAGAGCTCCGTACGCCCGGGCATGCCATTGCAGGTCGTTTGACCCCTTTCACCAGATCTCCGCGTCCATGTTGGTGCAGAAGTGACGGGAAGGGGGATGCCGGACCAGGGGGGAACTCTACGGCAACAAACAGTATATCACATCTGAGCAGGCACTGGAAACCTTTGCGCTAGGTCCAGGACAGTTCCTACAGTATAGGAAAATAGCACAAGCTGCTAGGGAGCTATTGCCTATGTTCCCAGACGAACATCCTGTCTCTAAGGTGTTACAGACCCTGATAATGTTGGTCTAAGCGCGCAGATTGATCTCACATCTCTACCGGGCGATATGGGACGATGGGGCGGTCAGGGCACTGCCAGTCCGGGTGAAGTGGGAGGCACTGACCGGGGATTCAATCACTGAGTGGGACTGGGTCAAAATCCACCAGGGTTAAGCAAGTGAGCGCAAACACGAGGTTTAGACTAATCCAATTCAAATGCGTACACCAGGTATATCTGACTCCCAAGATGCTACATAAGATTTACCCGGAGCGATCAGGGCAATTTCCTAGATGTGCGGAGGCTGAAGCCACATTCATCCACACAGTCAGATCTTGATCGGAGCTTCAAGGATACTGAACGGACGGTCTGACTGCGTTGACGGGAGTGACAGGATGGTAGATATTAAGAGCGATCCCGGTGGTGTTGCTCTGTTTACTGCCACAAACCAAGAATAAGAGTCTTAGCAGGAAGTATGTCCTCCTGGGACTGGTGCTGGTAAAATGCTGGATCGCGATCTTGTGGCTGAGCTGACCGCCCAAACTGACAAAGTGGGTATGAGACATGAAGTAATGGGTGACAGCTGAGGTGATTCGAATGCCGCAGACCAGGCGATATGAAAAGTTAGAGGATGACCTGCTGGCATGGAGAGAGATGGTGGTAGAGTTGACAAGCAAAGGGGCGGATAGTGAAGCGTCCAGGGAGGTTGGAGAAGCCACACCTGGGAAGTGGACCAGAGGGTTATCAGGAGACAGAGGAGAGCGACCATTGAGGACAAACTCGACAACAAATGGGCATGGACTGAAAAGCTAATCAACAAAGGGTACAATGCAAGGATGTACACCAGACATGGTACTCCCCTGCTGCTGAACCAGGCTCGAGCAGGGGAAGGTAGAACAATAGGTATCCTGTCACAGGGAGGAGTGACCACCTCCCAGATAAGTTTTAGTGTATTGGGGTGGGGTGGGTGCACTTGCCAGCGCCACTCAGTCTGCATGAGGGGCACATTTGATGTCCCCGTACACAGTCCACTTCAAACCAGCTCTGGGAGCCATTGGCTCACGCTCTGACTTGAAAATGGACAAAGTACATGGTAGTAACCTCCACCCTGTCCAAACCCTCCCCTGGGAGGGTCCACTGAATCGTCCCAACCCTTTCCTTAGGGTACTTAAGGGCTTACCTGTGGGTGGGTCCCTAGATTCATTGTGGAACACGATTCGATTCAGACACCACTTCAACTTTGACCATCTGCGCACTCTGGACTTCGCTGGACTTTGTTTAGGTTCGACTTCGTCCCCCTTTCAGTCCGCTGCGTCGCCTGTGCCTGTGCACCATACAGGAACCTTCCAAGGTCTGTGGGCATCCAAGACACCTGAAGGAATCTCCCTTGTAGTGAAGGAGTCACTTCCCTGCATCTGCAGGCACCGCAACCAAGCTGACCGGTCTGCTTATCCTGAGCTCCTATGGACTCTGAAAGGTTCTGCAATACAGGTCATGGTTTCCACAGCTCTCAAGGCCTGTCCTTCCCTCTCTCCAAGTTTGAGGCCAGTATCCCCCGTGGGAGTTGCAGGAACCGAACCCTCTGCACCACATCGACTTGCTGTTGCAAAGGCTTGTTGGCTTCCTTCCATCAAAATCTTTGGGCTCCAAGTAGCCGTAACCTCAGGCATCTCCAGTGACCAGAATCTTCATGCACACCACATTGCCTGCACCGTGGTCGGCATCTTTTGGTGAGCCGCTCGAGGTCCTCTTGCGACTCCAGTGCCTCCGGCCTGTGGGTCCTGTTGAGGGTCATCGTTGTTTCTCTTGGGCTCTCCTGATTGCTCAGGGCCTGCCCTGACTCCCCTGTTTGTGGTGAGTCCACGTGGTTTGCAGTTGCCAAGGCTTGCTTGTGCTTTAGATGGACACCGACCCCCTCAGCACTTGACATCCTATGTTGGACAGCTCGTGCACAGCTCCTGCTCTTCCTCAGCATCACCTGATTCTCACAGCTGAATTGAATTGAATTGAGTAAAATTTATATAGCGCAAAAAACAATAACCCGAAGGCATCAAGGCGCCTACCAAAAGCTGATCAAAACAATAAATTACTGCAGACACGCCTGCACAAAGAGATATGTTTTCAAAGCCTTTTTAAAAGCCTGGAGAGTAGGCAGAGATCTTATTTCCAAAGGGAGGGCATTCCACCCCTTCGGTGCTAGAGTGGAAAAGGCCCTACCTCCCCATTTCAGTCTCCTGAAACGGGGAACAGATAGCAGGAGTCTGCTCGAAGACCGCAAATCCCTTGCAGGGGTGTACCGAAACAGGATAGACCCAACACCGGTGTGACTATTTCTAGCCAAAGCCCTGTAAGTCATACTCAGAGTCTTGAAATGAATGCGAGACTCAACGGGAAGCCAATGCAGCAGCTTTCTGGCCGCTGTAGCTGAGGTACGTCTCGGGAGATCCAGAACAAACCTGGCAGCGGCATTCTGGACTACCTGTAAGCGCTGCAGCAGGGTCTTATTTATGCCCGCATACAGCGCATTACAGTAGTCCATCCTGGAGCCAATAAGGGCAACAGCAAGCTGTTTCCTCGCCTGCAAGGATAAATAATGCCTGATCTTCCTTAGAACATGAATGATGCCCCAACAGGAGGAAATGGTGCGGCTGACCTGTTTGCCCATATCAAGGGAGGGGTCAATCACCACTCCGAGATTTTTTGCGGAGGAGGTGGGGGTGGGGCAGGCTCCTAATGAGTCTGGCCACCAACACGATGACCAGATGTCCTCTTTCCCTCCAAACACCATCACCTCGGTCTTCTCTCCGTTTAGTTTGAGCGTATTCAAGATCATCCATTGACCGACTGCCTCCATACACGATCTAAAATTGGAGGCAGTCTGAACGCTAGCCTGGGAGAGAGAGAGGAGGATCTGGGTGTCATCCGCATAAGAGACTGTCTCCATCCCATAGGATCCAATAAGCCTGGCAAGTGGGGTCACGTAGATGTTAAATAGGGTCGGACTGAGTGCCGACCCCTGGGGGACCCCACATTGCACAGGGTGGGATGGAGACAGAAATTTCCCCAGCTTCACTCTTTGGACTCGATGAGTGAGAAAAGATGTAAGTAGGTCCAGGGCTGTGCCTCGTACACCAATCTCCCTCAGCCGAGATGTTAAGACTGAGGGGGAGAGGGTGTCAAAAGCCGCCGTCAGATCTAAAAGGATCAGGAGGGTGGTCTGGCCCTCATCAACACGCGAGCGGATATCATCCAGCACTATGGTGAGGGCTGACTCGGTGCTGTGTTCCCTCCTGAAGCCATGTTGAGAGGCATCAAGACATTCCGAATTCTCAACAAAAGCGGCGAGGTGCATATTAAGATGCGCCTCTAAAAGTTTTGCTGGGGCCGGGAGTAAGGAGATAGGCCTAAAATTTTTTAGGACCGACGGATCAAGAGAGGGCTTTTTTAAGAGAGGTCTTACCACAGCGCTTTTCCATTGGGTGGGATAGGATCCGTCTCTTATGGCTCTATTCATGATGTCCGTCAAGACAGGCAGGAAGAATTCCCTGCACTGTTTAAGGATCCTAAGGGGGCACACATCCAGCAGAGAACCTGATTTAATTTTATTAAGGAGGTTATCCAGCAACTCCACAGAAAGAGGGGGAAAGGAGTTTAAGGTCCCCACCAACGGCTTTTCAGTCATGGCAGAAACTACATCCCCTACAGCAGGGGGGGCACTCATCAGAGATTTTTGAAGTTCCAGGACCGAGTAAATGTCAGATATTTTAGTCTGGAAAAAAGAGGCGATATTGTTGCAGAGCTCTTGGGACGCCACTACCGGGTCAGGGGTTTGCAGAGTTATCAATGAGTCTACCACCCTAAAGAGCTCTTTAGAAGAGGACAAAGAAGTTGTAAGGGTGGTAAAATATTCCTGTTTTGCTCTTTTAATTTCAGCCTTATATTTCCTAAGCAAAGCCTTGTGGGTTTCCTTATCTTTGAGGTCCCAACCTGCGTGCCAGAGGTGCTCCTGTCGCCTTACCTCCTGCCTCATGAGTCTCAGGTATTCTGAGTACCAGGGAGCTGAGGGCCTCTTCCTGGCACGTTGTCGAGATTGGAACGGGGCAATTTGATCTAAGGCTTCGGTCATAGTTTTTTCGTAGTGCATAACAGCTGTAGACACGGTTTCTTCCAAAGGGAGATAGAAGTTGGAAGCCCATGGGGCGAAGGAACTTGTGGAAATATCCCTATAGTTTCTCAAGAATTCTTGATTACGTGGGGTGTTTACCGGCTCAGATGTGCGCCGGCAACAGAGCTGAAAAGGAACAGCCAGATGGTCAGACCATGAGAGAGGGATGGAGTCTTCAATCAACAGCCTCTCATCGTTTGAAAAGATTCCGTCGAGCGTATGCCCAGCTCGATGAGTGGCCCCTTTGACATGCTGATTAAAACCGCAGGCTGACATGCTGTCTAACAGGGATATAGTGTCCTTCTTATCCTGTTTTTCCAAATGGAAATTAAAATCTCCTAATATAGTAAATTCTTTTTGGACAAAAAAGGGTTCCAGGGCTTGGAGCAGCCGCTGGCCAAAATCCGTTCGAGGGCCTGGAGGGCGGTATACCAACATTCCATGTAGGAACGCTGAATGATCATCCTTTATAGAAAAGGAGAGGGCCTGAAAGCTGTCCTTAGGCTCCGAGACAGCAACAGTGTGGCAGTGTAGGTGGTCCCTATATAAAATAGCGATCCCTCCTCCCATCCTGCCAACTCTATCATGACGCTCTAAGTGGTAACCCTCCGGGATTGCTTCGATAAGATCAGGGTCGGAGGAATCCTTCCCCCAGGTTTCAGTAATGAAGACCAGGGACGGCTTCCTATCGGAAACAAATTCCCTAAACAGGATATTGTTCTTCACAAGAGATCGAGCGTTTAGAAGAATGCACCCTTCTTTCTCCACCCGAGTTACCGGAGCAGTATGTTGCTTAGCTCGGTATCTCATTTGCGGGGTGAGGGGGCTTACCAAAATGGCAGCGCTACAGCCACATGTAAGGGGGCGTAGCAAATCGTCAGGGGAGCAGGTGTGTGAGCATTTGAGGCTCAGAGGTTTCAATCCCAACATAGTCTGGCGGGTATATCTATGTGTCGGGAGGGCAGGGGCGTCATGACCATACGTCCAGCTGTCCAGCTCGTCCTCAGCGCGGACGGGCGCAGACGGGCTGGACTCTGGCGTGACTCCGGCGTAGCGACGGCTTACCCGCTGCGCGCACACGCTGCGCGTCATTTACACTGATTTATAGTAGGCTCTAGCCAGTCCACCTGACTGCTAGAGCGCGGCGAGTGTTAGCGCTCCCCAGCACCCACCCAAGATGGCGCCCACCGAAATACGAGCGCGGGGGTCCGGCCCGCTCAAATAGCGGTGAATGGCACAATTATGATGCAGCAATGCGGCGATGTAATTTTAAAATCAGGGGACAAAGTGTGCTAACAGAAAACAACTAAGGAGAGTAAAAAGGTAATTTAAAAACAGTAGCGCGATAAATGCAGGCGCAGTGCAGCATAGACCGAAAGTGCTCTTACCTCAGCCCTTTTATACAAACAGACCACGCGCTGCCTCTAGCCAGTCCACCTGACTGCTAGAGCGCGGCGAGTGTTAGCGCTCCCCAGCACCCACCCAATATGGCGCCCACCGAAATACGAGCGCGGGGGTCCGGCCCGCTCAAATAGCGGTGAATGGCACAATTATGATGCAGCAATGCGGCGATGTAATTTTAAAATCAGGGGACAAAGTGTGCTAACAGAAAACAACTAAGGAGAGTAAAAAGGTAATTTAAAAACAATAGCGCGATAAATGCAGGCGCAGTGCAGCATAGCTGCAGAGCCAAGGTCACCATCAACTCTCCAGGAACACACAACATCGGTGGGCATTCATCTTCCAGATCTCCTGGTCACTCCTGAGTGACATAGACTCTGACCCCTCTAATTGCAGGTACCTCTCAACTAGAATCCACCTTCAGATTCCACCCAGCGCTTCCTCGTTCTCCAGCAGCGACACTTTCCTGAATTCCTCCATTGGGTTCAATTGCGGTTTCCGACACCACTTCACACCTATGTACCCGGCTTCCCTGGTGTAGGTAACATGGATACTAGGGCATCTACGGGTGGGGTGGCTCTCCGACCTTCTGTCTTCCACAGGGTTTCTTCAGGGTCCACTGGGAAGAGTCCTTAATCTTTAAAAATCCAACCGAGACTTAAACATTGACTTGTACAGAGAATGCGGTCGTGTTCCCACACTTCACAAGCTGTCCGTGGGGTCCCTATCTACTCACCTCGGATGGTTCCTTGGGTCCCCAGCACTTCTACGTCCTCTCGACAGTATATTGTTTCGCCCCCCACGTGGTCCACTGTGTATTCTGTGCTATTTATTTCATTTCTATGCAAAGTATTGTGTGCATTGTATTTATCTCCAGTTAGGAGATATCTTAACATGTTAGAGAGTATTATATAATAAATAAATATATTTTTTAAATACCATGTGTGATTCTTTTCAATTTAATCTTTACTGTAAGATTGCATTCTGGTAAAACAAGCTGCTATACATTCTTTCTGAACTAAGCCTGAAGGCTGCTATCCACAGCTACTACTTAGAGAGCTTTCTAAGGTTGTCTAAAACCTCTTAAATAACCACAAGGTTTGTCTGGACTGGTGTAGGGTGCCCACTTACATTAGTGGACATCATATACCAGGCCAGCCTCTCACAGATGGTAATGGTCATGTTGGTGATGATGGCAATCATGCTGATCGGAGATTGTTTTTGAGGTGTTAAATGAGAGAGTGGGGCAAATCCATATTACAAACAGCAGCACAAAGTTTGCTGGGCACGAGCTGAAGAAGGGCTACCAGGCTCAGTGCTCTGGTTTGTGAAAAAGTGCCTGACTGGAGCCAAATGTGCAGCCTCATGGTAACTGTTAGGAGTGTTGAGAGTGTAACTAGTTGCCCAGCAAATGAGAAGAGCCACAGTCGCCGTACTAACAAGGCTGGGGTTGAGCAGGAAACTGGTGCTTGCGAGAGAGGCAAGCTAATCTGGAGCCTGTCCTTTTCAATGTGTAAATCCGAAAAGGCAGGCGGCAATGCTAATGTTAGGCTCACACTCGACTACTAACAAAAGCATGATGAACTTAAAACAGCAAGCACTGGCAAAGCTGTGTGTTTCTGTGTCTCATCAAGAAGCCAGAACATGTTTGGAATTTTTCTTAGCTTTCTGACTGCATGCAGTACGGAGTCGACAATTGTGGATTTTGTTTTAGAGAGAAAAAATCCCAACAGCTTTTGCCTTCTTGCTGTGTCTGCGAATCATGTGCCTTTGCCTCAAAAAGGGGTCAGGAATGGCTTGGCTTGTTCCTTTAATTAAACAAATCTATACAGCCTCTGGACCCTTTCTATTGTCCATCTGTGTGCCTTAATGCTCCTGCAAGGAGCCAGAAACACTGTTCCTAGTTTTTCTTAGTCTAAGAAAGCATTTAATCAGCTTGTGGTCCTTTGCTGGGGCACAGTATTGATACAGCGTTTTCTGGGCTAACTTGCTTACCATTGGTCCTCCGATGGACTTTTAAGATCCGACATAGAGCTGAAGGGAGTTAGCCTTTGCATTCAATCAAATTTCAATTAACAGTGCAACCCTTTTGAGCAGCACACAATGAGGACCAGGAATTGATAGCCAAGTTCAAAAAGGTTTAATACAAATTAATAATCAAGTTCAAATACACTACTCTTAAAATCCATGCTGTAAAGGTACAGAATAACAGCTGGAAGTCCCAGCCTCTTGCTGAATTTTGGGCAGAGTCGTTTTTTAACAATCTAGGAGTTCTGTGATCATGATACAGAGAATTAGCATTAATATCTGGTGCTCAGAAAACGATCTAAGACTCTCTCACCTATGCATTACTAATCTAGAATTTTAAAGTCCAAAGGATGTTTAGGTAATAAAGAAACTCTGAAATCAGGGAATGTCCATGAAGGAAATAACGACAGGACAAACGGAAATCAAGCAAGAAGGTGTTAGAATCTCAGAAGTTCAATTAAGAGTCTTCTATTGGTCAGGAATAAGTGTTCTCCTAGCCCACACTTAAGCAAGAATTAATGGGAACCATTGAGGTCTAATCCTCATTAAGTCCACTCAGGTAGTAGAGAATCAAGAAAAGTGTCTGCAAGGAATCCACCAGAGAGAACTGTCTAGCGATTACAGAATGGGTTCAACAAGGCAATCCGCCAAAAGTCAGAAAGGCATCTCTCTTTGAAGGAAACAAAGAGAAGTCTGAGATCTCTGGCGGGATGAACTCTATCTAATAACGTACAAAGTCCATAGGTAACACACCCTTGATCACACCATCAATGGTCCTTTGTCCTTGTCAAGTTCCCAGGGTTCAGACTGCAACATCGATAGATTATCCCACACTGAACGGGGGAATGACATGTCTTCCTCAGACACACGTGGATTTAAACATTAACTCAATAGGCCTTTCAGTTGCTGCTTGATCATGGTCTTCTTCTCAGGTACTTTCTACTACAGTAATGTATCTTCTCTAAACTGACAATGCAAGAAATGTTGCGTGAGCAGAAAATGGAAAACAGTATTTGTGAAATGCAACATGGTGAAATACAGGCCTAAATTGTTAGAGCAAGTTGTACATTAACTTAATGGTGCACATTTAATATGAGTATGCGCATTTAAACATAGATGAATATAAGTTTCTAGTACATGTTATTGAATTCATACTACATGTGACATACAGTAACTCTTTAAACTAAATCAAGTGTAAGTATGACTATGATCTACATTCAAATGCATATACTTGTAACATTAGTGCACACATTATATAAACTTTGACGTTTCTAGTAAAATCTCATTCTACATATATGAGGTTGGTTTTGATCACAGTTTCAAGCCATTATGTGTTAAACATACGTTATAACGCACGGTTAGGAAAGTAGGGTTTCTTCTTCAGAGTAAGTACATCATCTATTAAACGAGGATGGTTTTTTTTTTTGAACTTCAATAAAACAGCTTAATTAGCATGGTTAAACATGCACTTGTGTGAGTAGATTCTCTGAATTCTACAATAAAGGCACTGTTAATAGTAATGTCGAGTGAAATGTTTTCTAAAATCATTGAATCAAGTAAGAAACATGTGCGAAGTGCACGTTTATGTTATGTATCTATGGACGTTTTCTGTCATAAATTTGGGAGGTGTAAAGAGTAGGAAACTTTGCGTTGCACCGATAAATTGCCTGTGTGTGCCAGCAGAAAGGTAAATGCTTATTCGATCATTTTAGGCTAAGTAAAATTCAAACTAGGCCCTGGTTATTATCTGGGGCACAGGTGTATTTGTCTGTGTCCCAACCATGCCCCAGCAAGGAGGCAAATGCTGTTTAGAGTTTTTTCTTAGGTTCAAGAACAATCCAAACAGTACCTGCTGTCTTGCTGTGTGATAGACGTGTGCCCATGTCTGAGCAAGGAGCCAGGCACAGTTTAGATGCTATGAAATTTCCAAACAGGCTCTGATCATTGCTCTTTCAATTTTTCTAAAGCTTACAAAAGTCCTATCATCACCAGTGTTCTGACTGGGCACAGATGTGAGTGCCTGTGCCTGATGCAATATGCTGTTCTTAGCCTAAGAACATCAGACCCTGACTCCTTGCTGGGGCACTGATGTGTCTATGCTGAGGCACAGATATTTGTACTTGTCCCTCAGCAAGAAACGAGATGCAGTTTGAATTTTTTCATGGCCTAAGTAAAAATCAACCCAAACAATCTCTGGCTCCTTATTGGTGCGCAGACATGTCAGTCAGTCCTAGACATTTATATCTGTTATGTTATGTTATGTTATTTTATTTTGTAATGCGCACAGCTACCCAACAAGGGTTTCCCAGTGCAGGCCATAACAGAAGCTAGGAGACAGGCGGAATCAGCAATGTAAGTTAAAAAAACAGGTTTTTAACTGTTTCCGAAAGACGGGAAACAGCTTCTCCCTCCTTATTGCATCAGGTAAGGAATTCCATAGGGTTGGCCCAAGAAGAGCAAAGGAGCGGCCTCCTGTTCTCTACAGTTTAAACCTCGGGATTTCAAACAGTTCTCCTGATGACGAACGTAGCAGGCGTCGCGGTGGTACTCATGAACCAGATCTTGTAAGTATTTGGGGGCAGAGCCGATCTTTATTCTGAACATATAGCATAAGGCTTTAAATTTTATGCGATGTTCTACCTTGAGCCAATGCAGTTCTCTCAGGGCATTTCCCATGTTGGACATTCTGAGAAGGCCACAGAGCAATCTAGCAGCACAATTTTGCACCACCTGAAGCTTTCGTAGTACCTCTCTGTTAGACCCCAGAAAGAAAATGTTACCATAGTCCAGGCGAGATGTTATTAAAGCCTGGACGACTGTTCTTTGGGTGTTTACAGGGAGCATCCAGATAATTTTTTTTTAGCCATTTTAAGATGGTAAAACGGGTGGCTGCTGTCTGAACTGCCTGTTGTGTCATTGACAATTTATTGTCAATGATAAAGCCTAGATTGCGTGCCTGAGAGGAAAGTGTGGGCAAAGGTCCCATTTCCGCTGGCCAATGTTGGAGGCCCCAGCGTTCATACTCTTTCCCAAAAATGAGTACTTCCGTCTTTTCCCCGTTAAGCTTGAGCAAATTTAATTGCATCCAGCTGCAATCCTGCGCAAGCCTAGTTGCAAATTAGAAGGGTCCTGTTTCCCCCCTGCTGATAATGAAAAGATGATTTGTGTATCATCAGCATAGGAAAACAATGCAAGCCCTGCCGCTTCCGACATAATTGCTAGTGGTTGCACATAAATATATAAAAACAACGGGCTCAAAATAGAGCCGTGGCACACCATACGGGGAGGAATAAGACTTAGATGAGGCCCTGGTGGAGTACACCTGGAATGTTCGTTCTGCTAGAAAAGAAGACACCCAACAAAGCGCCGTCCCAGCATTACCCAGTGCTTGTAAAGATTCAAGTAATACGGTATGAGGGACCGTATCAAAAGTGGCACTTAAATCTAATAAAATAGTAACACCCAGCAAAGTAGTCTCCGTGGAGAACCCTGCTCTAAATCCTGATTGCGAGTTGTGCAGAAATTGAGACGCTTCCACGAACAAGGATAACTGTCAAATAACATGCTTCTCCAAGACCTTCGAGAAAGTCGGGAGCAGGGAAATGGGTCCAAAATTGGATGGCATGGTCGGATCTGCATTAGGCTTTTTTAACAGAGGTAAGATCATTGCATGTTTCCAGACTGTGGGCATCTGTGCTTCTCCAAGAGATGCATTTATTAGCCCCATCACTACTTCAAGAGCAGGTTGTTTCATCTGAAGAAGCACTGTAGCTGGAAGCAGATCACAAGGAGAACCCAATTTAATAGTAGTTAAAATTTTTAATAGGGAACCCATATCCAAAAGATCCCACTGCTCCAGTTTTAACCGCGGGCCTTCTGAACCGGAATACATCTGGGCAGTGTTCTGGAGGGCTGGGGTTGACACATTAATTCCCCCTAGTTTCTGATAAATTTTCCCAACTTTGTTTATGAAAAACTCGG
The DNA here is from genome assembly GCF_964261635.1 of Lissotriton helveticus. Lineage (NCBI taxonomy): Eukaryota > Metazoa > Chordata > Amphibia > Caudata > Salamandridae > Lissotriton > Lissotriton helveticus. The sequence goes on along the minus strand of NC_136065.1, from coordinate 892,222,349 downwards.
CTAGGGAATCACATTGAAGTTCATCAAGAATAGGCGGACTGGGAACAGTCCCAGCACCTGCCAGCTTTTTAACCATAGAAAACAGAGTCCGTGAGCAATTTTTTGCCCTGGAGATGGACAATGAAACATATTCAGCACGTGCCTTTTTACACAATGCATGATATTTTTTCAGTGCTGCCTTGTAAATCTGTTTGGCCTCTGGAGCATAGGGCTAGATGTAGGTAATTCCCATTTACAGACTCTTAAATACCGAATTTTACCGATTCGGTATTTAAGAGTCTGTAAATGGGAAGGGGGCAGATGTAGGTAATTTCGAAATCAGGAAGACCCTATCTGTAAGATTTGGTATTTACTGATTCGGTAAATACCGAATCGGTATTGCCCATTGATTCCTATGGGCCTTGAAGCCCGAACGGCTGAATGGATTTGCACGAAACTTGGCAAAATTGTAGGGACTGGTAGCCCGATGTGCCTTTTGTAGGTCTCAATATATGTGCTCCAGTGGATTTTGAGAAATTAATGTTTAAAAAAAGATATATATCTGTAAGCGCGGACCGGGCAGCGGCCTAGGACGCGTACTTTTCGCGCAACGGAGCTTTGTGAAGCGAAGCTGATTGGTTCTCCGGCGTCTGTCAACATTCCAAACAGTCCGTAGTGGCCGCAAACAGTCCGTAGTGGCCGCCATCTTGTCTCTCGGTAGGATCGAGAGACAAGAGGAGGCCAAAGCGAAGGGGCAAATGACCATAAGGGGGAATAGTAGATCCTCGCTGACCCCCTAGGTTTGATGTGGAGGTTTTAAAAGGGCCCCGCGGGGCAAAAAAAAAAAATTATAATAATAATCTTACGGCTGAATGGATTTGCACGAAACTTGGCAAAATTGTAGGGACTGGTAGCCCGATGTGCCTTTGCTAGGTCTCAATATATGTGCTTCAGTGGATTTTGAGAAATTAACGTTCAAAAAAAGATATATATCTGTAACAGCGCACCGCTTCGCGTACTTTTCGCGTTACGGAGCTTTGCGAAGCGAAGCTGATTGGCTCTCCGGTGTCTGTAAACATTCCAAACAGTCCGTAGCGGCCGCCATCTTGTCTCTCGGTAGGATCGAGAGACAAGAGGAGGCCAAAGCGAAGGGGCAAATGACCATAAGGGGGCATAGTAGATCCTCGCTGATCCCCTAGGTTTGATGTGGAGGTTTTAAAAGGGCCCCGCGGGGCAAAAAAAATAAATAATAATAATAATCGAACGGCTGAATGGATTTGCACGAAACTTGGTAAAATATTAGGGACTGGTAGCCCGATGTGCCTTTGCTAGGTCTCAATATATGTGCTTCAGTGCATTTTGAGAAATTAACGTTCAAAAACAAGATATATATCTGTAACAGCGCTCCGCTTCGCGGAGATAAAATTATATCTGTATTACCTAGCTGTTGCTAACACCAGTTAGCGACGGCTAGTAGGAGATAGCGACCATCTTGGGCCCCACTTTGCATGTGAGTGATATTTATCACTAATGACATGCAAAGTGGGCATGCCAAGATGTTAGCGACTGGAAACAGTCGCTAACATCGCTATCTCCTATTATCAACTTTTGGAAATATTCGAGATAAGCGCGAATATCTCCAAAAAGTAACAGCTGCCCTGAGCAGTTCTTAGCCATGTTATCCTATGGGAGGTGGATAACATGGCTAAGAGGATTAGCTCGGTAATGCATGAATATCGCTGAGTTTTCAGCGATATTAATGCATTGCGGTCGGTTTTTATCGTATTTGCGATAAACTTTGATAATAGCAAGGTTTATCTGCGATAATTTCTGACGGTAAAAAAATCTTTGCAATGCATCGTTAGGGATAAATATCGCTTAACTTTGGTAATATGCCCCAACGTCTGTTAACGTTCGATTCGAAGGAAATCAGGAAGTGTTGAAAAACATTGTCTGCGCCATCTTGTCTTTTTTCAAATGCCACACTTTTGTCGTGCACGGCAGCCATTTTAGATGCCTTGACCAGACCCACTCTGTGCACGCTGTCGATCCTTAGCATGGCTCCCCACCCTCGCAAGCATCTCCCCCAGGCAGTGGTCACCCCCGCTCTCTGTCTTATGCATGGGTAATAAACCTCCCCCCATCTGCGCTGCTCTTTCCTGAGAATCACACCCTGTGCCCGCCCGACACCTCCCTTTCGCCCTATTCACTACTGCACCCTCTGACACTCCTTTTCCTCTGTGTCCGATTGTCCAGGCTGGTCCTAGGGTATCAGCTAGCCCTGCAGATGTAGTTTATGGCCACAGCTGTAAAGATTCACCCCTCTTCAAAGGAGTTATAGTAGATCAAGGCCCACACTCGATGAGATCCGTCACAGCAGAAGCGTTGCTATTATCTGAAAACCATCCTGTATTGTGATTGGGGAGGGGACCGAGCGTGAAGCGGAAGATTCCAGGGATGACTCTTTGTACATCAAAGTTTTTACAATTATGTGTCACATTAAAAATATATAGCACTCCGACAAAGTAGTAAGATTATAAAACTTTAATAATTTATAAATATATACAAGAAAACAAAAATAGTAATAACATATAAACATTTTTAGGGAAAAACAACGAAGTAGCGGTCGGCTGTGCGAATAGTCCCAACGCAGCACAACGTCCAGATTTCCGGCGTGGGGCGGGTCATCAGTAGCAAACTGTTGTGCGAATAGTTCCAAGGCAGCAGAACGCGCTGAAATCTAGATGACACGAAAGTGATGTCTAGTAAGTTGCCACCCAGCAAATAACGGCGTGGGGCGTCGCGGGGGGTGGGTCTTCAGTAGCAAACTGTTGTGCGAATAGTTCCAAGGCAGCAGAACGATGGCACCAAGGTGATGTCCAGTAAGTTGCCGCACTGGTTTTGGTATCCTACAATGCTGCTCCGAATAACGGCGTGGGGCGCCCCGGGGGAGGCGGCGTGAACGGGCCTCTCCAGGTGGAGTGTCATCTGTTGTAGTGGGGCGCCCCTTTACCGTTTCAGTTGCCATTCCGTCCGTTTTTGGTCCACTGTGTCAAAAGCCGCAATTCAGCTGAGTTGCGCCCACTCTTGCGGTGCAGCGATAGGCGGCTGTCACAGGACTCTCAAAATGGCGGCAGGCTCTTTCCTTTTTGGGCCTGGTCCACTGAAATGGCCCTGGGACACCTTGGAAATCGGACGCTTGTCTGCTAGGTCTTGGACCCCATTCTCGAAAGCGTCCCCTCCGCCTTGAGAATTCATCAAAAGTTTTGGGGGCCCCGACTCCTGCAGGCTTCTGGTGGGGAGCGGCTGCCATGATTGCTCGCGGAATGACTACGACGGAGCTACGAGATGGTGGTGCTCTCATGCTGACGCCAGCTTCAGTCTGAAACATCCAGAAACAAGGTGGGGCTTTCATCGTTTGGAAAAAAAAAAAGTTTTCATCCAATGAAAAGTGTTGTTTTTAGGTCATATGATCAAGCCTTCCATCATTAGGAAACCAAAAGTAAAATGAACCAATGAAAAGTTTTATAAACAAGTCACATGACCTGTTATGCGGCATAGGGTATAAAATGCGGAGAAAATACGTTGGCACGTGAGGCGGCGTCAGTAGCGGACCGATGTGCGAATAGGCCGAAGGCAACACAGCGCGCCAAGATCCGGATGGCACCGAGGTGGTGTCCAGCAAGTTGCAGCACTGGTGTGGCCATCCTACAATGTTGAAAGTCGGCGTGGGGCGCCCCGTTGGCCTGTGAGTTTGCGTCAGTAGCGGACCGATGTGCGAATAGGCCGAAGGCAGCACAACGCGCCAAGATCCGGATGGCACCGAGGTGGTGTCTAGTAAGTTGCCGCACTGGTGTGGCCATCCTACAATGCTGAAAGTCGGCGTGGGGCGCCCTGTTGGCCTGTGAGATGGTGTCAGTAGCGGACTGATGTGCGAATGGGGCCAAAGGCAGCGCAACAATATTTTCTGACTGACACCACAAGGCGCTGAGATGCCAAGATCCGGATGGCACCGAGGTGATGTCTAAGTTGCGGACTGATGTGCGAATGGGGCCAAAGGTAGCGTAACAATATTTTCTGTATGGAAGATACCACTAGGCGTTGAGATGCCAAGATTCGGATGGCACCGAGGTGATGTCTAGCAAGTTGCTGCACTGGTGTGGTCATCCTACAATGCTGAAACTCGGCGTGGGTCGCCCCATTAGCCTGTGAGATGGCGTCAGTAGCGGACCGATGTGCGAATAGGCCGAAGGCAGCACAACGCGCCAAGATCCGGATGTCACAGTGGTGGTTTCATAGTTGAGAGGCACTTCATCTGCAGTGGGGCGCCGAGATCCGGATGGCACCGAGGTGATGTCTAGCAAGTTGCTGTACTGGTGTGGTCATCCTACAATGCTGAAAGTCGGCGTGGGGCGCCCCATTAGCCTGTGAGATGGCGTCAGTAGCGGACTGATGTGCGAATGGGGCCAAAGGCAGCACAACGCGCCAAGATCCGGATGGCACCGAGGTGGTGTCCAGCAACTTGCCGCACTGGTGTGGCCATCCTACAATGCTGCGCCGAAAGTCGGCGTGGGGCGCCCCGTTGGCCTGTGAGTTCGCGTCAGTCAGTGGGGGCTGTTTGAGGATCTGACTGCATTGGAAAGCAATGTGATGCTGTGCGTCGCCCCCAAGATGGAGGTTCCTCGGCTGCAGTGGGGCGCCCCTTGGTGTTTCACTCGCTATGCAGCTGAGTTGCGTGCGCACTTGTGGCGAATAGGCCGAAGGCAGCACAACGCGCCGAGATCTGGATGGCACCGAGGTGGTGTCCAGCAATTTGCCGCACTGGTGTGGCCATCCTACAATGCTGCGCCGAAAGTCGGCGTGGGGTGCCCCGTTGGCCTGTGAGGTGGCGTCAGTAGCGGACCGATGTGTGAATAGGCCGGAACCAGCACAAGGCGCCAAGATCCGGATGGCACCGAGGTGGTGTCATAGTTGAGAGTTCTGAGCAGCGCTTGTAACACTGTCTGAAGCTTATTTGCACCTGCTGCAGCTTCACTATTGCCCTGGTGTGGCCTAAGATCGCCCATGACATAGGCGGCCACCTCCCGGGGTCCGGCGGAACTTTTTTCCTTTTCCTTTGTGCATCTTGTCCCACAATCCGTTTGACCTGAAGACACGACCAGGTCCCTGAATGTGTGCAGGGGGACGCTATTGATTGAATCAAAATGGCGGCTTCACACAAAGCTGACTCAAGCGTTGCTGCTGATGCTATACAGAGAAAAACTGGTTTTCAGTTTGTACATTCTTCAGGATTTTTCCATCCAAGGCTGGTTGAGAGTTTGTATAACAATGGCTTCAGATTTTCAACATACTACTCTTCAACATTCTTCCTAAATGTAACAATGTGAGACTCACTAGGAGAACGGTGTAGTGAGGGCCACAAACGGCTGTTTGTCTTTCCTTTCAAAATGCTGCCAACAATATTTTCGGAATGGAAGACAACACAAGGTGCTGAGATTCGGTTGGCACCGAGGTGGTGTCCAGCAAGTTGCCGCACTGGTGTGGCCATCCTACAATGCTGCGCCGAAAGTCGGCGTGGGGTGCCCGAAGGGGGGGGGGGGAGGCGGCGCAAACGAGCCTCTCCCGCTTCTCCATGTGGAGGCAGTTCATCTGCAGTGGGGCGCCGAGATCCGGATGGCACCGAGGTGGTGTCTAGCAAGTTGCCGCACTGGTGTGGCCATCCTACAATGCTGCGCCGAAAGACGGCGTGGGGTGCCCGAAGGAAGTGTCCTTATCCAGGGCATTATCGCTGTATCATGTCCTCCACTAAAATGGCCCTGGGACACATTAGAACTCGGACGCTCGATTTTTTTTTCCTTTCCTGTACATGCAAAAAAAGGTAAATGCCCGGTACGTTACACGCTTCATCTGCCACGATGAACTCTCCAGAGGAACCGAAAAAAAATATAGTTGTGGTAACTATACCATGCATCGTCATATGGAGAGGTGGCACCAATTAATTATAGTGCTGCATAAAAGAGAGATTTGGAGGAGAACCCCTGACCTGCTAGTACATTCATCAAAGAAGTGGCACTGAGAGCTTCAGAGGCAAGGGAAACGGTCCCAAATTTTTAGAAGAACTTTGGAAAGATTAAAATGACATGTTTAGATTGTGGCAAATTAATTTCATGTGGACAGATGAGTGTTACTCTAATAAATACAGCATATGAACATCATCATAGTCGATGGTTGGTAGAGACATTTTGACTATATCCTGGACCTGCCCGTCCTCGCCCAAAATGGCGCCGGAATAAATGGGACTCGTAACTCCTTGTTGTGTACTGGTTGCAGAACCTTGAAATCACGAGATACGTATGCAGTTTTGAAGCACATGGCGGGCGGGGACGAGAATTGATTGAATATTTCGACATCCCTATTGATATTAAGTTCTGATGTGTTATTGATTACTGTACTGTTGAAAGTTCGAATTAACGTCACCCATGGTACTTGCCCGCAAATGTATATCTAGATAATTTTATTGTAACTGGCCCTGTCGTATTTTAATTATAAAATGTACGTCCACCGATTCCGTAACTGTTAGACACCTTAGTTCTTGCAACCTAATGGCCCGCCCGTTACGTTCCTCTACAGTGTAAATGTCTACTCATCACATACGATTACAGTTTGCTCCGTGGCCGGCCCACGTGGTTATAGGCTCGTATTTGTATAATGAAATTTTCACAATAAAGGTTTTTAAAAGAAAACATGGTAGTAGTATATACATTGGTAAAGTTTGTAATAATAGTCACTGTTTTAGAATCATTAAAAGGCAAGTGAAATAAAGCAGACCAATTACATGAAGGGTAAAAGGTATAATACGAAGGAACGCAGTAAAGATAAATGGTCAAGGGCTGTTGTGTTTTCTATTCCTGCAACATAAAGTGATCGATAAGAATCTCATATTCAGGCGTATCGGCGACTAAGACAGCAGGTCGACCCTCTTTTGCTCAACGGCTCCATCATGGGACGAAGAAACGCTCTTTTTCTCGAAAAAAGAATATATTTTACTTGCAGGACAGTTGTAAAATTTCCGGGAAAGTACATTAGTCTGGAACATTATAACATATATTTAAGAAAAAATAATGTTCGGAAGTAATGAAAAGCGTAATTTTTAGGTCATATGACCAAGCCTTTCATCATTACAATAAGAAAAGTAAAATGAACCAATGAAAAGTTTTATTAACAAGTCACATGACTTGTTATGCTTACGTTACGCGCTGCGCGCCCCGGATGACTTCCGGATGCGCTAACGCGGCGCGTCATATGACGCATTACGCGACAACGCAGGTCCAGAATATAGTCAAAATGTCTCCACCAACCAGCGGTCGGAACACAACCCCTTTCAGCAGGCTAAATAGTTCTGTTAAATGACAACAGAAGGGACAGGCAACAAGAACCATCAGTCAAAGAGGGGAGGGCTAGTTCTTCTCTACCGGGTTACATTGGGGCGCTACCGGAACTGATCGAATTGGTAGTCTACAGTGTTTCTGGATGTTTCAGACTGAAGCTGGGGTTAGCATGAGAGCAGCATCATTTCGTAGCTCCGTCGTGGCCATTCCGCAACCAATCATGGCAGCCGCTCTTTATCGTTATTTTGGGCGGGGTGGGTGGCGGAGCCGAGCTGTTTTGCAGCCATCATTGTGTGGAGTTCAGTTCATCTCACTAGTTTTGTATTTGTCATGAGGGGTTGTTCCTAATGTTTCTATTTTAGCGAGGTCAAAAAGAGATCCCATTAGTGGCCTACTGATTTTGCTCGATTCCTTTTCTTTTTTTTACACGATTTTTCGTTATCTGCAAAGACTAAACAGAGTATTGCGACTCTGTGTTTGTTTGTAAATAGAGAATGAACCAAAGAGAACTAATTCTAAAACAGTAAATACTTGGATAACAATCAATCAAATGGAGAGAGAAGCAGGCACGACGGATTACAACGGGGGCAAAGGCCTGCGTTAACTACCTTTCACTATCTGCAAAGAGAGAGTACTCCTAATAGAAATGAGGGGGGGGGGCACCATTCAAAGCAGATCAGTGTGCATAAACACGAAAATGTTTTCACTTACCACGTACTTGACATTCGACAGCTTATGATATTTGCTATTAAAAAACCATTGAAATTCACTGAAAAAACCATAGGTTATAGACCATATATAGTTAGGAATTAGCATTTACAAAACCTTGAAAATTCACTGAAAAAACCATAGGTTATAGACCATATATAGTTAGGAATTAGCATTTAAAAAACCTTATTTTACTCACACAAAACCATTGAAATTCCATATATAGTTAGTTGCACTAACTATATATTGCGCACCCGCAATCCACTGCTGATCATGTCACATATTACATCATTCATGACATGGTCAGTGACATCACTGATGACATCACTGATGACATCTCAAATGACATCACTGATGACATCACTGATGACATCTCATTTGACATCAATGACCACATCACTGATGATATTATTCATGTGACAATACAATGCATCTCTTCACATTTTAATATAACCTCTGTTTCACCCAGTGTTAAAAACAGAGTATAATTTTTGAAACCATTGACACACCAATACTAGTTACTACATACGTACTCACTGATTCCTACGTCTACACACACATTCACTCATTCACCCATACAATCATTCATACATACAATCACTCATGTTTACAACACAATCATATGCACTCATACACCTATACAGACACTCACACTCTGCCACTCATCCATGGAGTTACTCACACACCTAGTCAGTCCTGTAAAGAATCAATCACACTTCCATTTTCTACTCTATACAGTTAAACATAGAGCACCTTACGTTTTCAACCATATACTAACACATACTTACTCTCTTATACAATCATTGATACAAGTACACATTGATCTGTACAGAGTCACACACCTCCCATCCAGCCACACACACACTCAGTCTCCCATGCAAATACTTGGGCAATCAATCAATAACCCATATAGTTACTCATATAGCTACTGATCAACACATGCAGCAGTTTACAGAACAACAGACATAATGATGCACAAATTAAGACAGTTTAGTCACTAACCCATGCACTCAGTGAGACACATTTAATCACTCACTCATACATTCAGTCATGCACCTACTAAATCCTTCGTCCAGACACTTATACATCCACTCATTCTTCAATATGTAAGACATATTTTAACTTTACAGAAACATAGTCACTGGATGTTGTCATCAGTGATGTCATCAGTGATGTCATTTGAGATGTCATCAGTGATGTCATCAGTGATGTCACTGACCATGTCATGAATGATGTAATATGTGACATGATCAGCAGTGGATTGCGGGTGCGCAATATATAGTTAGTGCAACTAACTATATATGGAATTTCAATGGTTTTGTGTGAGTAAAATAAGGTTTTTTAAATGCTAATTCCTAACTATATATGGTCTATAACCTATGGTTTTTTCAGTGAATTTTCAAGGTTTTGTAAATGCTAATTCCTAACTATATATGGTCTATAACCTATGGTTTTTTCAGTGAATATATATATATATATATATATATATATATATATATATATATATATATATATATATATATATATATATATATATATATATATATATATCGAGCAAGGAGCGCACCTGCGCTTTCAGCAGTCACACTTAACGCGCCGTGCCTTCCTGCTTTGTTTACCTCGTGCCCTGGAATCCCTGTTTCTCCTTACAATTATACATCCATCATGCGCCCAACGCGTTTCGAGGCCAACGCCTCTTCTTCATGGGGCTGAAGCAAACAAACAGGCTGTGCTCGCACCTTTGATTTTCAACTTTATTTCGTTTGGAAGAATCCTCCCTAAGTGGGCGTGGCTAAAGCATGTTAGACCACCAGGAAAGATGGTTACTGTAGTCCGAGGTGCGAGTGTCAACAGACCCTTACATGGATTTCCTGATTTGAAGCAAATTTCACAAGTCTTGTTATCCCTTGAGTAGGGGGAGAGTATAGGGATTCAGGAACAGTCATTTTCATCGGAGCGTTAAACCTTTTGTAGCGAAGCTAAGTGCAGCGCTCAGGCCTCTCTGTGCTGTATGTCCCATTCGTTCCAGCCAGGGATGGTGCTCTGCTGCACGGCCAGGGGCAGCCGTGTGTATACAAATCGAGCAAGGAGCGCACCTGCGCTTTCAGCAGTCACACTTAACGCGTCGTGCCTTCCAGCTTTGTTTACCTTGTGCCCTGGAATCCCTGTTTCTCCTTACAATTATACATCCATAATGCGCCCAACGCCTCTTCTTCATGGGGCTGAAGCAAACAAACAGGCTGTGCTCGCACCTTTGATTTCCAACTTTATTTCGTTTGGAAGAGTCCGCCCTAAGTGGGCGTGGCTAAAGCATGTTAGACCACCAGGAAAGATGGTTACTGTAGTCCGAGGTGCGAGTGTCAACAGACCCTTAGATGGGTTTCCTGATATATATATATATATGGGCTATAGAAAGGAGCTACATACTTATTGCCTTTTTTCTTAGTCTAAGAAAAAAATCCAAACAATTTCTGTAAAATTGCTGGGACACAGAACTGTGTGTCTATGACCCTGAAAGGAGTGAGATACTGTTTGGACATTTTCAGGCCCGGACTGGCCGTTGCGGGCACCGGGCAATCCCCCGGTGCGCCCCAAGGGTGGGGTCCGGTTTTGGTCCCCTGGGGGCCGTTTTTGTTACAGGGCTGTTTTTGCAGCATAGCTGCAAAATCTGCCATGCAACAAAATCGGCCGAAAACCGGCCCTGACAAACAGCTCGGCGGCATCCCCAACCCCCCGGAGGAGGGAGGGGGGCCGGCCGGGCACTCTGCCAGGGCCAGTTTTGGTTCCTAGTCCGGCCTGGACATTTTCTTAGGCTAAAATAATTCCTAAAGTGTCTGGCTCTTTACCCGGGCACATCCATACTTATTCTAGCAACGCACTGAGCAATGAATGAGCTGTGTGAAATCGAAACAACCACAAACCTAGTCCTTTAACTCCCAATCCACATCTCCTGGTTCCTTTCTTCTGTTGGAGGTGGGGTCGGAGGGATGATATGCTCTTTTCTCCCTCTCCCTCACCCTCTTCCCTCCCCATCACCAGAAAAGTTTTTTGGCCAAGTGGGCATGGCAAGAGAGAAGCTGAGGAACCTTAGCTCCTCCTGTCGTCCCTCTCACTAGCTTAATCCTTGAAAGGACCTTGAAGTGGCTAGGGAATCCATTCCAGTCCCTTCAGCTGTCTGTAGCTATTATATGTGACTGATACTTAAGAGACAGCCCAGATGTGACTTTATGGTCAGTTCCTTTTGGACTATGCCACTATGCAGTAAAAGATGTGCACCAGCAAACTTCTTTCTATGAGCTCTAAGCAAAAGAGGATATTGTCCTCCATTGAGGTGGGGGTTAAAATAAAAATATATAAACTCTGGTTCAGGGCATGACATAAAGGTCTGACATATATATGCATCATTGTGGGAGTGACACCATTTAGTGAGATATAAATACAGCATGTGTGCAGCTAAGAGGTTAAAGTAACAAAAACAGTTTCTGACAGCTAATCTATTGTCATGTTAATTCACAGGCTTAAACTCTAATAGCAAAAGGAAACATTTCTGCGGAAGCTATTACCTCTGTGATGCTACTGACTCATTTTAGCAAACATAAAGAGATCCCAGGGAGTTACAGGTGTTCCCAACTACACAAGGGAAGTGCAGAGATCAACTATGGTTTCTGGATTTAGATGAACTATTATGAAGAACCTGTGATGCTCAGTCAAAGTGCAAGGAGAGGAAAATAACCATACAGGAGACTGTTTAAAAAATCAAAAGCATGGTGCTCCAAGGGTCTTCACTCTCAGAACTTCCTTCAGATCCTGAATATATTAATTGTCATGGTTCACAATGTGAAGTTAAGAATAGTACATCTATATTACCAACAGATTTCTACTTCCAAGACATTTTGTTAGTTTTTATTATAGTTACATTCATTTTTCATGACTACATTTAGTGCACAAAAATCGGGTAAAAGATCAAAATAAATAATATGCATAAGAGGATAATGGACAAAGAAAAATACAAAAGTGATTAAAAAGGGGGGACATGGCAGACAATTTCAATTACTGAGGACTCTGGGTGATAGGGGTTTTCCCCCATAAAGTAAATGAAAGACCAGCCTAATTTAAGATGGCCTCCTTTGCATGTGCGTGCATTATGATGCAGCTTGGGCTTTTATGCAACTACTTTTTGTACAAGGTTACCACAATATTGATCTGTTGTGACTTTGTGAGCTTCTGGCAGTTACCAAAAGGGTGCAATATCTTTCTCATAGCTACAAAAATACACATTGAAACGCCACTACAGACACACAGGAAAAATGAAAAAATGAAATTGAGCAGCTGAAACCCAATACTTGAAAGATATAAGCATACACTACATACATCTCAGTACAATTAAAAGAACATTGACTAAAAATCCTATATAAGTAGACAGACAGAAAGAAACAAGCATCACTTTATTTTATTTATTTTTATTTATTTGCGGGTTTATAACGCGCTTGAATCGACTCCTTCCGGAGTATCTCTGCGCCCAAAACACCAGAAGCATGGTCAAGCAGTCAATGGATTGCAGATTAGTTCTGAAACAAGAATGTTTTGAGCTTCTTTCTGAAGCTCAAATGTTCAGAACATTGCCTCAAATCAAGGGGAAGCTTGTTCCATAAAGTGGGACCAACTACAGATAAGGCCTTGCCACCCTGTCTGGCCTTTCTCATAGCTGGCACTCTCAGGAGAAGCTGGTCACTGGACCTAAGGGACCGAACCGGGTTGTATGGAATGAATTTATCTCTCCAGTGCGATGGCCCTAGTCCATTTAGGCTCTTGTGTATTAAACAGCAGGTCTTGAATTTTACCCTGTTACGGACTGAGAGCCAATGCAATTTCTCCAGGAGGGGTTTAGACGGTGTCCTGGGGGGGGCATTTAGTACCAGCCAGGCAGCAGTATTTTGAATCATCTGGAGTTTGGCCAATACTCCATCATTGGCCGATAGCAGGAGGCCATTACAATAGTCGAAACGACTAAGTATTAGAGCTTGCACCAAAGTTTTCCTGGGGAAGTCCGGTAGCAGGGGAAAAACCTTTCGCAACAAGCCAATGACATGGAAGCAGGAACCCACAGTGATGTTACAATGCTGCTTGAAAGAAAGTTCACGATCCAAGCGCACTCCTAAATTTTTCACAACCAATTTAGGGTCTGGGACCGGGCCAAGGTCTTGCGGCCACCAGTCCAGGGTCCACAGGATCTTTGCTTCCCCAAAGAGCACAACCTCCGTTTTACCTACGTTGCATTGGAGGCAATTAGATGTCATCCAATTTGCTACCGCCTTCATGCCATTCGAAAAGGATGTTTTCACCTCATCAGTAAGAGTTTTTAAATTAAACAGGAGCTGGGTATCATCCGTGTATGATACCGGGATGAAACTGAACTCTCTCAAGATTCTAGCCAGGGGAGCCACGTAGATGTTAAAAAGAGTTGGGCTCAGACAGGAGCCCTGTGGTACCCCCTTGGTAATCTCAGTCTCCACCGAACGAAATGCGCCCATACTAAACGATTGAATCCGGTTAGATAGGAAACTTCTTAACCAGGCCAATGCTGTGCTCACAAGACCGATCTTAGCAAGCCGTTCAAGCAGAATATTATGGGATATAGTGTCGAACGCTGCCGACAAGTCTAACAGTACCAGGACTACCGAATGACCCCTGTGCTGGTACATGTGTAGATCATCCGTTACTGACAGTAGTGCTGACTCAACACTATGCTTCGGCCTAAAGCCAAATTGCGAGTGGTCTAGACTGCCGGTCTGTTCGATATAGCTCGAAAGGTGCTTGTTCACATGTCTTTCAGTGAGCTTTCCCATGAATGGAAGTAGGGATATCGGTCTGAGATTTGACAAATCCGTCCAAGGGATTGTAGCATTCTTCCTAATGGGTCTTACCGATGCCTTTTTCCATGCCATGGGCACTCGGCCTTCGGTCAGTGATAGATTCACAAGGCATTGAATCCCTGTGCCCAGTCTCTTAGCCACCACCGGCATTATTCTAGCTGGAATAGAGTCCGAAGGACTGCCACTCTTGGTTTGACTCACCAGGCATTGCACCACTTCCGGAGAGATAGGAGGGAATGCACTAAGAGTGACTAAGCATGTTTCTTCTTCGACCAATGGCAATGGTAAATCTCCTATAGAAGACCGGTTGGCATTAATGATGGTATCATAGATCTTGTCTATCTTACTTGTGAAGAATTGCGATATTTCATCGCATAGCTGTTGTGAGGAAAGTTTAACACTCTCACAGGCCACTGGTTTCACAAAGGATTGTAAAATCTGGTACAGTGCCCTGGGAGCATTACCTGCGGCCGAAAGAAGGGACGCAATGTGATTCTTGCGTGCGATCCGGATGGCCTTGTGATAGAGAGTGAGAGCTGACCAATAGTCATTCCTATCACCCTCTCTATGTGATGTTCTCCAGACCTTTTCCAGCTTTCTGGCGGCCTTTTTTAGGGAGCGTAAATGTTCCGAAAACCACACTTCCTGTTTATGTGCAGGACGTGGATTGAACACTTTCATAGGGGCAACAATATCTTCCACTGTACGAATAGCTTGATCATATTTGGCCAACGGCGTTTCAACTCCCTCCATAGGATTAAAGGAGAGCTCAACAAACTTCTCCTGAAAAACTTCAGGGGTCACCTTATGCCATTGCCTCCGTCTGTTGGGCAATGCTACAAGTTGAGGAGGCGGTTTACCTAGATTTGATGTATTGAATTTCATGATAAAATGATCTGTCCATTTTACCTGGGTGGGAGGAAAGCAGTTGATGTTTGGAGTATTTGAAAGGATAAGGTCCAGGGTATGGCCTGCCTGATGTGTAGGACCCATATTCTTCTGTGTAAGGCCAAGTAATGCAAGATCAGTCAATAGTGACTGTGCATCGCCACACTCCTTCAACTCGCTATGGACGTTAAAATCTCCAAGGAGTAGGAATTGATTTCCAGGATCTATATGTGCAGCCAATGCCTCCAACAATGAAATGGAGAAGTTTGCACAGGGGCCGGGGGGGGGGGGCGATAGACTAATGCCCCTTTGCGACCAGCTTTATTTGGCATATTAATCTTAAAAATCATCAATTCTAACTCAGAGGTGCTGCATTCTTCTAGAATTGAGATGGAAAGGTCACTCCTATAAACAATGGCTATACCTCCCCCAGTTTTAACTGGGCTGTCTAGTTTATGTATCTTATAGCCATCCGGGATCCCTAGTGTAATTGCTGGAACTGAGTGGGGTTTTAACCAAGTTTCGGTTAGGAAACACAGGTCTGGCTTTCGCGAGGAGATTAGCTCCCAGACTTCAGGGTAGTGTTTAGATAACGATCAAATGTTACATAATAGGTTCTTACAGCCTAGTCGCGTGTATGGTCCCTGCCCCCTAGTGGGCACATGCTGTGATTCCTCCAATTTCCTATCACATAATGCCTGGAAGTGGCATTTTTTACAGGAGAAAGGGGTTCCCACCTTCCCAAAACATCCCAACTGAGAGGGCATCCGTAAGCCTAATAGTTCTCGCGAAGTGTAGCTTACCCGAGAAGTGGCATGACAACCAGGGACAGCAGATGGAAATGCCATGGCCTCTGGCCCCGTCCAGTCGCGGACGGGCGCAGACGGGCTTCTCTTTGGCTTGTCTTAGGCGCGTCCTTAGGCGCACCCCTGCGCGCGACCGCTGCGCGCTCAAAGCGACGAGAAGGCTAAGTAGCCCTTCCTTGGGGAAAACTAGACTGCTACCCGCTTCGTGCAAGCGGAAGTGGAGTGTGTGTGTCTGGCTCTTACCTGTCCGCCATCCGCTCTACGGCGCTAATTGCAGAGTCGGACCGGGGCGGGCAGGCTATACTATCGAGTGCAGACTTCCCTGTGTGCAAGTAAGTCTCTGTCACCCCTGTGGCACCAAGCAGCGTGGGGAATTATTTAAAAAATAAACGTCGATACAAGTGTATTAAAAATTATTCAGATCGTGCAATTTTTAAAAAGATCAACATCAAAGATTTCAGGCAACATCAAAGATTTCAGGCACAAAATGCTTAGTCCGATTTTAGCTAGACTTGAGGTAGCTTGCTGGCGTCAAACGGATCGGGGAGACTCTGCCACCGTCCTCCCTACCGCGGTCAGCCTGCAGCTCCTCGCTGCCTAAGTAGCCCTTCCTTGGGGAAAACTAGACCGCTAACCGCTTTGTGCAAGCGGAAGTGGAGTGTGTGTGTCTGGCTCTTACCTGTCCGCCCTCTGCTCTACTTCGCTAATTGCCGAGTCGGACCGGGGCGGGCAGGCTAAACTATCGAGCGCAGACTTCCCTGTGTGCAAGTAAGTCTCTGTCACCCCTGTGGTACCAAGCAGCGTGGGGAATTATTTAAAAAATAAACGGCGATACAAGTGTATTAAAAATTATTCAGATCGTGCAATTTTTAAAAAGATCAACATCAAAGATTTCAGGCAACATCAAAGATTTCAGACACAAAATGCTTAGTCCGATTTTAGCTAGGCTTGAGGTAGCTTGCTGGCGTCAAACGGATCGGGGAGACTCTGCCACCGTCCTCCTTACGACGGTCAGCCGGCAGCTCCTCGCTGCCTAAGTAGCCCTTCCTTGGGGAAAACTAGACCGCTACCCGCTTCGTCAAGCGGAAGTGGAGTGTGTGTGTCTGGCTCTTACCTGTCCGCCCTCCGCTCTACGGTGCTAATTGCCGAGTCGGACCGGGGCGGGCAGGCTATACTATCGAGCGCAGACTTCCCTGTGTGCAAGTAAGTCTCTGTCACCTCTGTGGCACCAAGCAGCATGGGGAATTATTTAAAAAATATAAATGGCGATACAAGTGTATTAAAAATTATTCAGATCGTGCAATTTTTAAAAAGATCAACATCAAAGATTTCAGGCAACATCAAAGATTTCAAGCACAAAATGCTTAGTCCGATTTTAGCTAGGCTTGAGGTAGCTTGCTGGCGTCAAACGGATCGGGGAGACTCTGCCACCGTCCTCCCTACCTACTTTGCAAGGTGGATCTCTGTTCTCGAACAGCAGAACTAAAAATCAGCCAGAAGAAAGTGGAAATTGAACGTGTAGAAAACACCAACACAAAAAAACATATATAAGAACACAAAACACAAATTAACAAGCGAATGACTGCTGTAACTCAGAAAAACCCTAAGAACAAAGGCCCTAATTACAAGTTGACTGATAATTACAAATGGGTGCAGTAGTCCCTTTTACTGCACTTATCAGAATTATGAGTTTTGCATTCTTAACGTACCCATCATATAGTGAGTGGAATAAAACGCATCTCCAGTTAAATATCTGCAGGTTAAATCTGCTAGAAGTTAAAGTTAAAAAAACGTCCCGATAATTACCAGGATGTGAGGATTTCCATGCCATAGGAACCAAAATCCAAGTTATTGTCTCATTTTGCAGTGCTTAATTTGTAGGTAATTAAGTGCCAGGGCCCTTTTTGCAAGGCCACTGCAGCCTGCACCATGCATTGCCCCTGTCAACGCTGCCAAAGACAGTACAAACATAACACCTAAACGGTAAACATCACTTACAACAAAACTTTTACAACGCACTACCATTACAACGCGGTCATTACAACGCAAACCATTACAACGCATTGCGCTGGGGGGTGCTCTAGGATAGGGAATAGGTTAATTTACTATCCAATAACCTTCCCTAGTGTCCACGGGGACTGGAGTTGGAATAGTAAATTAAACTATTCACTATCCAGCACCCAAAAGCGCTATGTGTTGTAATGGTATGCGATGTAAAAACCGCGTTGTAAAGGCAGGCGTTGTAATAGCCTGCGTTGTAACGTCATACATCCCACCTAAACATCGCAGTCCTACAAGTGTGACAATTCATACTATTTTAAGCCACGCAAAGCTATAATAATGGCGTGAGAGGCTGGCATAATGCAATTTTAATGCCATTTGACTCAATAAACACAGTTGTGCACATCTCAGACAGCGCCTCCATGTGGTGGACTGTCACTAGAGCCGGTGCTGATAATTTAGTGCTGGTGCCTGGCACCGGAAACCACAGGCTCAAATTAATCACTGATTTTAGGTGATAAATATATAATGGGTGCTAATTATTGTACTTGATAATTAACATACCACACTGTATTATTATTATTTGTCAGGTGAAATAAATATAATTCCTAAAACGGGCCACTCAAAATGAGGGCATAAAAACCCAAGGAAATGTCATCCAATGTTCTTTCCAAACATAACATATCATAACACAACACAACACAACATAACTTGATTGGTCCCCAAGGTAGTATTTTGACACTTTAAAACATACCCACAAGAACTTAGTTGCGAAAAAACATAAACAGAAATCAGAATCATTTGAATTTTCACACGCCTTGGAACTTAGCAAACTCCCAATTTTTTTTAAAGTTTAGGTTTGTACTTCTTCGGGTATGTGAACAGAGAGCACATTTGTGAAGCCCAGGCAAAAACACTGATTCACAATTTGTGTACATTTTATTCATACACATTTTGTGTCCATGTCAAGGTTTTGTTAGTATTCAAACTAAGGTTCTAAACTCAGTGACTCATTTGTGGAGGACTGGTGCAGGGCAGCACCACAAGTCTTCTTGCTGCGCTGCCTAACACCAATTTGAAAGGGCAGGAATGCACCGTAATTATGAAATACAGTGCATTCCTGTCCTTTCGACCTGTGCTGGCGTACAATTTGCTGCCTAACACCAACACAGGCACCCTTGCACCATGGTGCGTTGCATGCAGGATGTTTGTGTGGAAGAAGTGACACTTTCCTGCACAAAAACATTACCATGAGGTGTTTTTCTCTTTGTACATGTTCTGCAAAATGCCGCACACATGGAAAGAGGAAAAATGAAAATATTTCTCCTTGTTACATCTGCTTTCGGTAGGCGTAAGGTTTTGGCACGGTGCTAGGTTTAGGTAATTAAGTAAATCTGGGTCAGCGCCAAAATCCATGAGTTGCGTGGGAAAACCCAGCACAAGGCCCATGGAACTACTCCCTCGTGCAGAGTAAGGCAATGCAATGACTTGCACTGCTGTGTCTTACTCCATATATATGAGGCCATGCAAAGCCAGGCAAAGTGGCTCTGCGTACCCTCACAGATATGTTGAGTGGTTTGAGCCATCAGAGCATCAGCAAAAGTGATGTTGTGGCGGCGCAAGCCTCTCATAAATGCACTCTTCAGTATTTGTCTGACCATTAGGTGGCACATAGATTCTTTCCCAGCAGATTGATGCTGTCTCCTCACCCCTCACCTGCTAGGGTGTTTTATAACATTCATGTATTCTGTACTGTGTGAATTGCACTGATTCTGGACATACCACTTTACAATTTGAAAGGTACAATGTAATTTTAATTTTTTATATTAATTTTATAGATTTCCTTGTGACTAATATCATTTTTGATTCTGCAATAAGGGCCACGGTTTGAGGACAGGCATGTTTTAGCTTTGTTTTGCTTTTGTAATGGTTTTAATTAATCAGTCAAACAAATGTATCAATCATTTACCTGTATATGTTTTTGAAACTTGGTGATATATATTTTTAAGACCTGCGAAGCAGTGCAGAATTTTCTTTTCATGTTAATGCTTGTCTATGATACTTTCTATTTTTTTTTGTATTTACCTCTGTGTAAGGCCGAATGGAAATTTATATTAGTCATGCAGTAGAACGTAGACCCCTTCAAAATGGTGTTGATTAAAAACTGTTTATGTCTTTTCTACTAAACACACATGGCATATGGCAGCCTATAGTCTTTTCCCTATGACTATCATCAGGGCACAAGACCTATAAAAAGAAGTGGGGGGACTGACCAAGTAAGACAGTATGCAAATGACATCATGACGTCACAACATAGCGCTATAAAAGAAATAAAATAGTGCTATTTAAATTATTTGTGTTAAAAGTGGGACAGACCAACCCATCTGACAGTGTCTGCATTTATATACAGGGATATGCCTCTCTTAAGTACCTGTGAAGAGAAGGCAAGCTGTGTGCCTTTGTTTCCCTCTGTGGAATCTACATATAAGTGCCAGGTTCCAGGCGGCCCCCAGTCAGCACATACAAACAAAAGGAGGCCGGATGGCCCCTTAACTTCGGCCCAGCTGGAGGTGAAAAAAGGCACCCTGGCTGCCTGCACATTGCTGCTAGGAATGGAAAGCAGGCAACGTGCAGGTGCTGTTGAACGTCTCCTGGTGTCTTACACTGGGACAAGTTCAACATATTTCTGTGGGGCCTAACTTCTTGGTAGGGGGATGGGGTCCACACCATGAAAATAGTGGGTGGACGCCGTGTACCTGCGTGTACCCACTACTCGTGCCCTGATTATCATGGAGTAGATATAGGTAACCGCAAGTACTTAGAAACGTCAATTGTCTGGAAATGGTTAAACATGAGGAGCAATAGGTTGAATTGCAAGGGTGAAAAGGGAGGAGAAAAACCCTGGAAAGCTTTGCTAATTGTTATCCAAATTTCTGTGGATCTGAGGAATAATTCCGATTCAGCAGTCTCTGCCCCCTCTCTGGGTGAAAAATCTGTCAATCATCTTTGCTGTTTCAGCAGGGAGAGCAACTTACACTTTGGGGAAATTGTTCATACCATTTAGGCCCAGATGAAGGTCGCCAATTACCGGTCGGTAACGGCCGATTTCGGCCATTACCGACCGGTATTTGGGATTTGGCATGTAGGGGGCATTATATTTACAGAATCGGTATATTTACCGATTCGGTAAATTTACAGATTCGGTAAAATACCGAATCGGTAAATTTACCGATTCTGTAAATCAAGATGTAGGTGGCACTGTAATCAGTGCCACAGGCCCTTACTGAATCGTTATTTACCATGGAATACTATTCCATGGTAAATAACTAATTCTAGTGTACATGCACATCTCTGTATGTACACCTGTGCCATGTGGCACACAGGCATGCCCTAAGGGCATGTCTGTGTGTCACATGGCACACAAGCCAGAAACAGGGGTGCAACAGGGTGTCAAAGTGAAACCCTGTCCCCCTTGGAAATTCGGTAATTTTCCCGATTCGGTAATTACCAAATTGATATTTGCTATTGAATCCTATGGACTTCAAGGCCCATAGGAATCAATGGCAAATACCGATTCTGTAATTACAGAATCGGTAATTACCGAATCTTACAGATTCGGTATTTTTAACGAATATTTTACCAACATAGCAATTACCGAATAGTGAATACCGAATCGGTAAAATTCGGTATTTACCATTCGGTAATTTGCTATTACCTACATCTGGGCCCTGGTTCTTTAGCCATACCGAAATGTCTGAGTTTCTTTCCCAGTCCCCAGTCCCAAGTCTGATAGTCTATTTATTTAAGAAAACTCCAAATGTATGGATGGCAAAGAGCTTTCACTCGCCATCTCCGACCCTACATGGTGGAGAAGCGTGGCTCAGTGGTTAGAGGCGGCAGACCCGGAAGCTGAGATCGACCGTGGACCAGGGTTCGATTCCCCGCCTCGGCGGGTCTTGGGCTCAAAAATTCCACGGACTCGACAATTCTCGCTCTGGTGCCTACTCAACTCACGGGGTCACACTCTGCGACTCTGGGCAATAGCTTGCTTAATCTCCACTACGGCCCCTCGCGGCGGGATGCCTGGCTTTCACCTTGTGGACACCCTGCCGGGGTTTCTCACAGGGGAATACCAGGACGGGTTCCCCTAAGCAAGCGCCGGGACGCTTACGGGCAGCCGTGCGCTTTACAAATCCAGCACATTTACATCCCTGTTCATGGGAGTCCGCTTTTTTTGTCTGTGGCTATCCCGGTGCATTGAAGAAACACAGAACATTTAAGGATAAACTGGTACATGGAGTGACTGCATTGGACATTTGAATTTAAATCTGCCCATGGTGATGCTGCACACAGTTTTTGCAGTTATACATGTGGGTTCTGAGGTTTAAATGGAGGTTTAAAGCTTCAAAAGGATGGTTGAAACTTTACCTTTTCTTATGAGGTTCCATAGATGGCTACTCCTGAACATATAAGGCTGTAGCTAGTTATGTCTCACTTTTTGCAGGAATTTACAATTGTTGTTCTAGAGTATTTTGAGCCTGAACCCATTCCGTTGAGGGAATAATTTGGCATTTCAAGATGAGCATAGGTGTACAATCGGTTGTGTCTGTGTACTTTAGCCTCTAGTAAGCATTTGCTATTGTGCCTGGGTATACGAGTCTGTGGTTGGACATTTGATGCTGTGATTAAATGTATGATTATTTTTTGTGTATATGATAGCTGTTGTTTTGTATGTAGCAGGTGTGATTGTTAATTTAAGTTTGCAATTGGAAATGTGAAGTCCCTTCCAACATTTATGGCACATCATGGGTTAGCATTTGCTTAGATGGCACCTCACTGCTTAGAGCCCTGGTCCCAGAAGCCATACACAGAGTAGGGAAACACAATGGAGCCCACTTGGCTGTCTCACTTTCTTTCCCCCCTCCCAAGGTGTAACTTTAGTGATCATGGAGGACAGTAGTGGCATAGTGCAATACATGAAGGTAAGCGATTTTCCTTCCCACTCCTGCAAGCCTGAAAATGGCAAAAAAAGAAAACTTCACACTTACATGTCAGAAAGAGTTGCAAATTCACGCAACCTAGATCAAATTCGACATTTTTGATGTAAGAGATTTATAGAAATTGAAGAGGCAACATTCAACATCAATTGTTAAAAAATACAGGGCCACGATTTGTTCTTCAATGAAACTTGCATTCAAAATAGACAGGGACCCTTGAAACAGCGCCGAATGCCTTGAGTGAAGAGGGAATGTGTATATTTGCTATGGAACATCAGAAACATAATGGCTGGATCAAATCTACCATACCAAGCTCTCAGGAGCTTTCTTTGTCCATGTACTTCTAATGCTGCTGTCAGGTTATTACATGAGTTCGCATAGGCACTATTAGCCATTAGCCACAGACAAAAAGAAGAAAGTAAGACCTAACAATATAACAAGAGGATACGTTCATTAATTAAAATATCTGACTGCTCAATAGGGCGCCACCTCCCCTTTTTGATTTCAAGAAAATTTTATTAATGAGAATAATGGTAAGAATAATGAATATAAAATACCATACAAGTGATACAAGTGATACAATCGATGCAAGAGACATATGCAAAAAGGGCTAGAATTAATAGGTAAACTAAGAGATTATATAGATATAAGGGACATTAGCCCGTGAGAGATATAAATATCATTCAAGTAAAAGCCTCTATCAAGGCAATAAAACAAACGTATCACCATCAAAATGTGGAGAAGGGGATAGGGGAGGAGACAGAAAAGAAGAAGATAGGAGAAAAGAGCAAGAGTAAAGAGAGGATGAGTAGGAAGAGAAGACAGGAAAGAAAGAAGAGAAGAAAGAGAAAAGAAGGATTCCCACAGGACTAACCCAGCCTAGAGACCAAATAGCAGACACCAATCATATAGACACATCAAAAGGAAACTGAGGAACCAACCCTTTGGAAGACAACTCCATATAATCATCCAAAGCTGTCCACACCCCACTAGAAATAGATGGAGAGAGGTGAGCTTGATCAACCGAAGTGTGTGCACTGCATAAAAAGGAGACCCAAGCCCACCACGTATGATAGGAAACCGATGAAAAGGATTTCCACTCCATAAGAATAATTTTCACCGCTACAGTCAGGAGGAGCTCCAACAACTGCAACTCCAATGGGTCTAAAGGGAGAGGAGTAGGGGCCGCCAGTGGGCCTAATAAGATTAAGGGGAAGGAAAGTTGGAGCTGAAAACCAAAGATAAGAGAGAGATGCTTCTGGATGAGGTTCCAAAAAGGTTGAAGCAAGGAGCAATGGAAAAACATATGAGGAAAGTCGCCTGCCACCAAACCGCAGCTCCAGCATAAGTTGTCCTCTTTAAGGTTAAGCGAATGAAGACGCACAGGTGTCCAATGGAGAAGATTAATAGAGAAAAACTTAGACTGCATTAAGGAAGGTGCGATCTTATTACGGAGAGAAAATTTACCAATTGATTGCCAAGTATCAGGGGAAATATGGTCAGTAATAGCATGGTCAAAATGATGTAGCCATTTTTGCTGAGCAACCGTCTGTGTAGGAAGTGAAGCAGAAGACAAAAATTTATAAATTTTGGAGGCGACATGACCAGTTTTAATCCATAGCTGAAAAAGTGAGATTGTAGAGGAGGTAGGATGAAGACGAACTTTGGCAATGGCCACTTTAATTTTAAGAAAAGTATAAAAATCTAGATTTGTTAAAGAATGCTTTTGAGCCAAGGTAGAAAAAGGTAATGGTTCATCAGAATCACCATAGAGATGTTTGACAAGAGAAATCCCTTTAACTGCCCAATAGGACATGAGAGTTGGAGTAATGATAAGCTTAATTTTGGAATTTCGCCAGATAGATGACCACCTAGTTTTATGCAAAGGAATCGCCACCTTCTTGTCCACTTTCCTGACCGCAGCAATTGTATCGAGAATGATAGAACGGGAAAACAGGATATGGAAAGTAGAAGTAGTGCAAAAAGAGGCGGGAGGCAAAGGGGATGCTAGTTCCTGTTCTATCAGCAGCCAAGACGGAACGTGAAGAGATGGCGAGAGAACCAGAAAGCACCTTGAGAGGCCAAAAAGGCAGTTTGGTATTTTTCCCAATCAGGAAAATTACACCCTCCCATATCACAAGGGCGACGCAAAAATTTGTATGCAAGGCGAGCACGTTTGTCATTCCACAAAAATTTAGAAGTCAGAGTATCGAGTTCGCGAAAGAAGGAATCTGACAATTTGAGCGGAATCATGGATGAAACAAAATTAATAATCGGCGTAATCATCATTTTGAGAGTCTGAAGGCGACCCCACCATGAAATATGTTTCGGAGACCATGTATCCAAAAGACGACGCACTTTAAGGATAGTCTGGGATTCATTATAGGCAGCGGTGGCAGACAGAGTAGAACAAAAATAAATTCCTAAGTACTTCAGGTGTGTAGACTGCCATTTAAAGCCCGCTGAGCCCATATGAGAAGGGAAACAATAGGCATTTAAAGGGAACATCTCCGTCTTATCTTTATTCAGGGTATACCCTGAAACCAAAGAGAATAAGGAAATGGTGTTAGAAATAGCAGGGATTGCCAGAGCGATACCATCTGAAAAGATAAGAACATCATCTGCGTATGCAGCAGTTTTAATACAGTGAGGCCCAAAAGAAAAACCTTTGATGTCAGGGTGTAACTCAATCAAACGAAGAAGGGGATCAATAGATAGTAAAAATAAAAGTGGGGATAAAGGACATCCCTGTCTAGTGCCCTGACTAAGATTGAAAAACGACGACGTAGCACCATTAACTCTAATGTTAGCTTTAGGTTGAGAATATAAGGACATCACCATATTAACGAAAGATTCGCCTAGGTTATGCGCGCACAAAACAGCACGAAGAAAAGGCCAAGAGACCTTATCAAAGGCCTTTTCCGCATCAAGGGCCAAGGCCGCGGCAGGGAGTTGAGATCGTTTAGCCGCACCGAGAATATGACAGAATGTGCGTATATTGTCTCGCGCAAGACGTCCTTTCACAAAACCAGTTTGGGAAGGATGCACAAGATGAGGGATAAAGGATTCCAATCTTTTGGCCAGGATTTTAGCAAAAATCTTAGCTTCCATGTTAAGGAGAGAAATAGGTCGGAAGTTTTTAGGATCCGAATGGTCCTTTCCTTCCTTCGGGAGCACCACTATAGTAGCCTCAGCAGCCGTACCAGAAACAGATCCATCCTTAACAAAGGAATCAAAGACAGATTTCAATTTGGGGACAAGCGTAGGGAGAAAAGTCCTATAAAATAGAATTGGATACCCATCAGGGCCTGGAGCCTTTCCAGAACGAGTAGCTTTAATCGCAGACACGATTTCGTCGGGGGAAATAGGCTCATTTAAGAAAGAGCGATCAGCATCAGAAACCGATTGAATCGGAACCTATTTTAAAAAATCTTGACATTGTTCAAAAGAGGAATGATTAGATGAAGTATATAACTTATTATAAAAATCACGAAAAACTTCAAGTATTTCCCCTGTTTGGAATTTTTTAGATCCTGTGTGGTCAGTAATGGAAGAGATTTGCGAGGATTTGAGAAAAAAATCCTGAAATTTTAACGTAGCCGCCAAAAGTTTCCCAGCCCGATTTTTTAATAACAGTTTCTTGGATTTTTGAGCTTGCACCCCAATATAGGCTCTTTTAGTAACAATGGTATTATATTTGTATTTTAGAAGTTTTATTTGTTGTAAACAAGTTGGATCCTTAGATTGCCTAAAGGAAGCTTCCAGAGATTTTATATCAGAAGACAAATCCGTAAGTTCCTTTTTAATATCTGAATTACGTTTGGACATACATTTAATAACTTGACCACGGAAAGTGCATTTAAAGGAGTCCCAAAGAACAACTGGGGAAGAAACAGAACCTTCGTTTTCGTGGAAAAAGGTATCTATAGCTTCAGAAAACTCATCAACCTGAGAAGGATCATGCAAAACTTCGGTATTTAATCTCCACGAACGAGCACGTGATTTAGGGGCAAAGGATGATAACGTAAAAGTTACCGCAGCGTGATCAGAGATCAAAATAGGATGTATAATCGGAGAAGAGGAAGATGAAACAAGAGAAGAATGAACCAGGAGAAAATCAATACGAGAGAAGGAAGAGTGAGGCGAAGAGAAGAAAGAAAAATCACTACCAGTTGGATTATGAAGACGCCAAATATCTTGCAGATCAATAATGGAACACATGTTGAGCATTTGTTTGTGGGATTTAGGAGGACGAAACTGAAAAGCAGAATTCCTGTCTAAAAGAGGATCCATTGGTAAGTTGAAATCTCCCCCAACAATAAGATTACCAGAGTGCGGGGTGTCATTTAATTTTTTAGTAACCGATTTCCAGAAGGATGGATCATCAACGTTAGGAGCATAGATATTCATCACATACAGATCATGCTGTCCATCCGACGATTTAGACAACAGCCAACGACCCTCCGAATCATGATCGGAACGACCCTCCGAATCATGATCGGAAGGGCGCCACCTCCCCTTTAAACTGGGAAACAACCTTCACAATCGTGTTGTTACAATGCAGTGCCCTTACAACGCAAGTCGTTACAACGATTCGCTGTAGATGGCGCTCTAGACTAAGGAATAGTATGATTTACTAGTCCAACACCTTCACTACTGTTGCACACACTGGAGTTGGAATAGGAAACCATGCTATTCCTAAGTCCAGCGCGCAATCTAGTGCAAGTTGTTGCTACGACTTGCGTTGAAATGGCACTGTGTTGTAACAATGCAGTCGCTGTAACAACAGCGTTGTGATTGTATCGTGGTGTAAAATCCGAGTTATTAAGTACTATATTCCTTTAAACTATACATGCCTTTGCCAGACCATAAAAAACGGGAGTCTTCTTCCCTTACCCGAGGCAGGTTCTCACCGAAGCCAAACATTAAACAAAAGTCACGTCACATAAAGCAGGCATACTTTCCTTTTGGAAAAATTGTGTGTACTTTTTAAACTGATAACTGTAGATTTAGAGACCTGTCATTTTTGTTACGTTTCACGGGCTGTTGTAAAATCCTGCAATAGAATTAGAATCTTTCCGGTCTGAGCAGAAAATGAATGGGTTTTGGTAATTAGACTGATAAGTCCTCCTGTTTATTTTTTCCAGATACATTCAGCCTTTCACAGGTGTCACCTAGTTTTGGACTGCTTCAGGGCATTTTTGCATTAGCAGCGGGCACTTTTGCACTGAAATTAGCACTGACAACAATAACAGTAACAAACAGCATTTTAACTGATTAGCCAGTCCAAAATTGCCAATTTTTATTAGTTAGTTGGTACAAACGTTGGGTCTAGAGTAATCATTAGCTGCTGCCACCGGACGAGGGTGGTGGTGCAAGTGGGATGAATTTCTTTTTTTTTTTAAAAAGACTTACCTTGAATGTCCGGCCGCTGCTGCTCATCGGTCCTCTTCCATCTTCCTGTCTCCAATCCAGGCAGCAGGAAGCAGCAAGAAGCACCCGGGCACACAAACTCCCCTGAAACAATCACTGCTCTGGTTTGTGTGCCATGGTTCGGCGCTCAAATGGGGACAGAGAGCCTGTGTATGTTCCTCACCAGGCTGTGGAATGGAGCCTGGTGGGGTACATGCAAAGTACTTATGACTGTTTGGCCGGCCCAAGACGGCCGGCCATACATTCATGTGCACTTAGAAAGTACAAACCACTCCTCTCCCTGCTCTGGCCAGCCCCGCCCGCCACTTGATGTAATATGAAAAATAAAATGATGATAGCGATACAATATTTTCATTTAATTTTTCCTTTTAAGCAGTGGGGTGATGCTCCTCTGCCTTAGCGGAGGAGCCGCCACTGACTAATGTGTAAACATCTTCATCATTGAAAATTTGCCTGTCACCCCTAAGAAAAAGTCTTCCTTGAGTTCCATTTACCCCGATTTAACAACATTTCAGACATGTGCTGTGTTAGATCTGACTTTTTCAGTGGGTGTAAACTCAGACTTTTTGCCTTCATCCTATATTTTTTCTGTCCTGTTGGTGGTGGTTTCATGACTCTGGCCAGGTTACCGCTGCTGATCAATGCTAAAGTGCACACGCTCTCCCTGTAAGTTGTTGTTATGGATTGGTGTTTCTATGATTGGCTGATTTGATTTACTAATCAGTCCCTAGTACAGTGCACTGTGTGTGCCCGGGGCCTGTAAATCAAATGCTGCTAGTGGGTTTGCAGCACTGATTGTGCCACCCACATAAGCAGCCTGTGAATGTAACTCTGGCCTGCCATTGCAGAGCCTGTGTGCAGTCTAGTACTGCCATGTCGACTTGGCAAGTGTACCCACTTGCCAGGCCCTAACCTCTCCTTTTCATACATGTCAGTCACCCCTAAGGTAGACCCAAAGTACCCCTGTTGGCAGGTTGTAGTGTATGTGAGAGGTAGGACATGCCCTAATGTGTGTGGCATGTCCTGATAGTGAATTACTGCCAATTTCTTTTTTCACTATTGCAAGGCTACCTGTTCCCATAGTACAGAATGGGGAGTTTGCTTATAACATCTTATAAACATAACTACCCCTCGGAACAAGGTAGGAAAATAAAGTTTAGCATGCCTGAACTCATAATATTAAATTGCATCTTTTATTGAGGGTGATTTTTACTGCCACCAGAGAACAAAGGATTTTACTGTATAAAAAGAGGAGCCCAGAACTTTAGATCACTTCTGGGAATCAAAAGGAAACTTTGCCAAGGAGAAGAGCCAGAGAATTGAGGAGGACTACTTCCCCTGTGCTGTTTGCTGTCTGGAGTTGGCCTGCAGTGGCTACTTGCTGCCAAGGAAAGGAGAAAAGGACTTTGTTGTTTGATGTGTCCCCTGCTTGAAGAAGATCTCAAAGAGCTTGAAACTGAGCTTGCCTCCTGTTCTGAAGTCTGAGGGACTCAAAGACTTCACCCCCATCTCTCCTGAACTGCCTTGCTGGGAGGTCTGACCTGCAAAGAGGTGTCTGCTGTTGTTTTGGACCTCTAGAGACAGTTTCCCGCTGGTAGCTGGAAATGTAACGCAACTTTGAGAAGCGAGACGCATCCTCACCTGTTTCCAATGCATCGCCGAAGAAACCGTCGCAGCACCTGCTGTGGCTCAAGAAATCGCAGCATGCCACATCTAGTGCACAGATCTCCAAAGTCGAGCTCATCGCACCAAGTTCAATGCAAGGCCTGCTGTGCGGCTGTAAGAGTTCACTCATCGTTCCAGATTGTCGCATCTCATTAAGGCACTAAGTTTGTTGCATACTTGGTGCACCACCTCCCCACGCAGTAAGAAACTGATGCTCACCTCCTCTCAGGTAAGGAACCTACGCATCACCTCTCCTGTGCTGCAGTAAGAAACCAACGCATCACCTTCCCTGGAGCAAGGAACCGATGCATCACCTTACCTGAGTGTAAGGAACCGACGCATCACCTTCCCTGCTGCCCATTTTGTTTGTTTGTGTGACGTATCCCATGTACTTTGTGAGAAAAGTGTGGCATCTGCAATTTGCTTTGAACTGAACTATTTCTACCATCTGAAAGTCATATTTTTATTATTGTATTGTGGATTTTTGTTGTTTCATCTTGTTTTGGTTTAGATAAAGATCACTTATTTTTCTAAACTGGTGTGGTGTCCATTTGTAGTGTTTTCACTGTGTTACTGTATGTGATCACAAATGCTTTACATACTGCCTGAGATAAGCCTGTTTGCTTGTGCCAAGGTACCAAGGGGGTGAGCAGGGATTATTTTAGAAGTGTATCCCCCATACTTTGACTAGAAGCAAGGGTCGCTATTTGGACAAAGGTACCTACCTCTGCCAACCAGAGACCCCCATTTCTAACATTGGTGACAGTGGTGGGATCTGGACTTGCATTTGTGTCTTACATATACTGATTGGTGTACACTACTAGTAGAGTGCAGACCATTACGTAACCACATACTATCTTTTTCTGTTTTCTGGTGTCCTCCTGGAAGTATTTTTGATATTGAGACTCTGGTTAGTTGTTGCACCTGTGTAGTCTTGACAAGATGGAACGTGACTTCTGGCACATGTTCATGTATACAATCAGGGAGCTACATGTGTTCTGCACGGAAAGAGGTGTGCCTGTGAAGAGAAGGTCCAGGAAGGATCTAGAGACAGCACTATTTCAGTACGAACTACCGCACTGAAGGCTAACATTTCCAGATAAGTCTGAGGAGGAGGAATTCTCAATGGCTGAGAGAGCTTAATGCGGAGCTCGAGAGGGCCGAGGCCAAGAGGCCCTTAACCCAAGAAGAACAAATGTGTGTAGCTCAGAAAGTGAGCTTGGCTGGGTTGGTGGTGGAGTCCAGCTCAGATGGTGGCAGCAAAATTGTATTATCTAGTGCTGAGGGAGCAGTACACACACACAGAGATGTGGCGCCTAACTTGAAGGAGGGGGTTAACATACACCAGTGGGTTCAAGGATATGAGGTAGCTCCAGTGGTGAACAGTTTTCCTGAGGTGGATTGGGGAAATGGCACAGGGGTTCTTAGTTCTAGTGGTGGGAGGGACACTCTACTGACTCTAGATGAGAAGTGCAGGGAGCATGGTACAACCATGGTAGAAGTCCTGGTGTGTGGGTGTGGAGACCGCCTAAAGAGTGTGGGTTGAATGACAGAGACAGTCAGACACTGCCTTGCCAATCTCAGGAAAGTGGTGTGGGGTACTTGTGCGAGGCACTGGATGGCGAAGCAAAGGATAGCTTGGTTAGCACTTGTGTGGGGCAGTGTGATTCAATTGGTGGAGAGAATATTTTAAGTCCCTGTTTTCCAGAGCTATGCCAACACCTGGTGGAGTGTGAGTTCTCTGACCCCGGGTAGCTCACACTGGAGGCAGACCATTTGGTGGAATCCAGAGGGATCATCTGGGGGTGATCCTGATGGAGGTGGCTCAGGTATTTCCCAACCAAGGGTGGTGGGTAAGTTTGGGCCGAAAATTCGTTCCGCTCGCGGAATTTGCGGATTTTCAGCAATTTCGCGCTCCGTGAATCTCGCGAAATTGAGGAAAAATCCGCGAATCCGCGAGCGGGACAGATTTTTTCCAAGAAGCACTTACAGGGTTACAGCAGATGCCCAAGTTGAAGCTAATTTGATTGTAACCATTTACAAAATGGTTACAAAGAAATTAACTTCAACTTGGGCACCTGCTGTAACCCTGTAAGTGCTTCCTGAGTGGTGCTTTTCGTTGCCTACTTGCAACTATTTTCTGACCCTGCTCTGACCCTCGAAGAAGGGTCAGAGAATAGTTACAAGTATGGCACAACAGGAAGCACTTACAGATAAGGAAGCAGGTGCCGGACTTGAAGCTCAAATCCAGTATAACATTAACCAGTCCCAAATTAATTTGTCTTTGTTGAGGCTGGCTGGGCAGGTGTGCTTTCTCACCATAATCTACAGTGGTGAACCAGAGGGTGCTGTGATGAACCAGAAGGTGCAGTGGTGAACCAGAGGGTGGCAGTGGTGAGCCAGAGGGTGGCAGTGGTGAACCAGAGGGTGGCAGTGATGAACCAGAGGGTGGCAGTGGTGAACCAGAGGGTGGCAGTGGTGAACCAGAGGGTGGCAGTGATGATCCAGAGGGTGGCAGTGGTGAACCAGAGGGCGGCAGTGGTAAACCAGAGCGTGACAGTGATGAACCAGAGGGTGGCAGTGATGAACCAGAGGGTGGTAGTGGTGAACCAGGGGGTGACAGTGGTGAACCAGAGGGTGCTGTGATGAACCAGAGGGTGGCAGTAATGAACCAGAGGCTGACAGTAATGAACCAGAGGGTTGCAGTGGTGAACCAGAGGGTGGCAGTGGTGAACCAGAGGGTGGCAGTGATGAACCAGAGGGTTATAGTGATGAGCCAGAGGGTGGCAGTGGTGAACCAGAGGGTGCTGTTATGAACCAGAGGGTGGCAGTGATGAACCAGAGGGTGGCAGTGGTGAACCAGAGGGTGGCAGTGATGAACTAGAGGGTGGCAGTGATGAGCCAGAGGGTGGCAGTGGTGAACCAGGGGGTGACAGTGGTGAACCAGAGGGTGCGGTGATGAACCAGAAGGTGGCAGTAATGAACCAGAGGCTGACATTAATGAACCAGAGGGTGGCAGTGGTGAACCAGAGGGTGGCAGTGGTGAACCAGAAGGTGGCAGTGATGAACCAGAGGGTGATAGTGATGAGCCAGAGGGTGGCAGTGGTGAATCAGAGGGTGCTGTTATGAACCAGAGGGTGGCAGTGATGAACCAGAGGGTGGCAGTGGTGAACCAGAGCGTGGCTTTGATGCACTAGAGGGTGGCAGTGATGAGCCAGAGGGTGGCAGTGGTGAACTAGAGGGTGCTGTGATGAACCAGAGGGTGGCAGTGATGAACCAGAGGGTGACAGTGGTGAACCAGAGGGTGGCAGTGGTGAACCAGAGGGTGGCAGTGGTGAACCAGAGGGTGACAGTGATGAACCAGAGGGTGGCAGTGGTGAACCAGAGGGTGGCAGTGGTGAAACAGAGGGTGGCATTGGTGAGCCAGAGGGTGGCAGCGATAAGCCAGAGGGTGGCTGTGATGAACCAGAGGGTGGCAGTGATGAAGCAGAGGGTGGCAGTGGTGAACCAGAGGGTGCTGTGATGAACCAGAGGATGACAGTGATGAACCAGAGGGTGACGGTGATGGGCCAGAGGGTGGCAGTCAGTGGTGAATCAGAGGGTGGCAGTGATGAACCAGAGGGTGCCAGTGATGAGCCAGAGGGTGGCAGAGGTGACTCAGAGGATGCTGTGATGAACCCGAGGGTCGCAGTGATGAACCAGAGCGTGGCAGTGGTGAACCAGAGGGTGACAGTGGTGAACCAGAGGGTGGCAGTGGTGAAACAGAGGGCGGCTGTGGTGAACCAGAGGGTGGCTGTGATGAAACAGAGGGTGGCAGTGATGAACCAGAGGGTGGCAGTGGTTAACCAGAGAGTGGTGGTGGTGAACCAGAGGGTGGCAGTTATGAACCAGAGGGTGGCAGTGGTGAAACAGAGGGTGGCAGTGGTGAGCCAGAGGGTGGCTGTGATGAACCAGACGGTGGCTGTGATGAACCAGAGGGTGGCAGTGATGAACCAGAGGGTGACAGTGGTGAACCAGAGGGTGGCAGTGGCGAACCAGAGGGTGGCAGTTGTGAACCAGAGGGTGACAGTGATGAACCAGAGGGTGGCAGTGGTGAACCAGAGGTTGGCATTGGTGAAACAGAGGGTGGCATTGATGAGCCAGAGTGTGGCAGTGATGAGCCAGAGGGTGGCTGTGATGAACCAGAGTGTGGCAGTGATGAACCAGAGGGTGGCAGTGGTGAACCAGAGGGTGCTGTGATGAACCAGAGGATGACAGTGATGAACCAGAGGGTGACAGTGATGGGCCAGAGGGTGGCAGTCAGTGGTGAATCAGAGGGTGGCAGTGATGAACCAGAGGGTGCCAGTGATGAGCCAGAGGGTGGCAGAGGAGAACCAGAGGGTGCTGGGATGAACCAGAGGGTGGCAGTGATGAACCAGAGGGTGGCAGTGGTGAACCAGAGGGTGACAGTGGTGAACCAGAGGGTGGCAGTGGTGAAACAGAGGGTGGCTGTGGTGAACCAGAGGGTGGCTGTGATGAAACAGAGGGTGGCAGTGATGCACCAGAGGGTGGCAGTGGTGAACCAGAGGGTGGCAGTGGTGAACCAGAGAGTGGCAGTGGTGAACCAGAGGGTGACAGTGATGAACCACAGGGTGGCAGTGATGAGCCAGAGGGTGGCAGTGGTGAACCAGAGGGTTCTGTGATAAACCAGAGGGTGGCAGTGATGAACCAGAGGGGGACAGTGATGAACCAGAGGGTGGCAGTGGTGAAGCAGTGGAGAACCAGAGGGTGCTGTGATGAACCAGAGGGTGGCAGTGATGAACCAGAGGGTGACAGTGATGAACCAGAGGGTGGCGTGATGAACCAGAGGGTGGCAGTCATGAAGCAGAGGGTGGCAGTGGTGAACCAGAGTGTGCTGTGATGAACCAGAGGATGACAGTGATGAACCAAAGGGTGACGGTGATGGGCCAGAGGGTGCCAGTGATGAGCCAGAGGGTGGCAGAGGTGACTCAGAGGGTGCTATGATGAACCAGAGGGTGGCAGTGATGAACCAGAGGGTGGCAGTGGTGAACCAGAGGGTGACAGTGGTGAACCAGAGGGTGGCAGTGGTGAAACAGAGGGCGGCTGTGGTGAACCAGAGGGTGGCTGTGATGAAACAGAGGGTGGCAGTGATGAACCAGAGGGTGGCAGTGGTTAACCAGAGAGTGGTGGTGGTGAACCAGAGGGTGGCAGTTATGAACCAGAGGGTGGCGGTGGTGAAACAGAGGGTGGCAGTGGTGAGCCAGAGGGTGGCTGTGATGAACCAGAGGGTGGCTGTGATGAACCAGAGGGTGGAAGTGATGAACCAGAGGGTGACAGTGGTGAACCAGAGGGTGGCAGTGGTGAACCAGAGGGTGGCAGTGGTGAACCAGAGGGTGACAGTGATGAACCAGAGGGCGGCAGTGGTGAACCAGAGGTTGGCATTGGTGAAACAGAGGGTGGCATTGATGAGCCAGAGTGTGGCAGTGATGAGCCAGAGGGTGGCTGTGATGACCCAGAGTGTGGCAGTGATGAACCAGAGGGTGGCAGTGGTGAACCAGAGGGTGCTGTGATGAACCAGAGGATGACAGTGATGAACCAGAGGGTGACAGTGATGGGCCAGAGGGTGGCAGTCAGTGGTGAATCAGAGGGTGGCAGTGATGAAACAGAGGGTGCCAGTGATGAGCCAGAGGGTGGCAGAGGAGAACCAGAGTGTGCTGGGATGAACCAGAGGGTGGCAGTGATGAACCAAAGGGTGGCAGTGGTGAACCAGAGGGTGACAGTGGTGAACCAGAGGGTGGCAGTGGTGAAACAGAGGGTGGCTGTGGTGAACCAGAGGGTGGCTGTGATGAAACAGAGTGTGGCAGTGATGCACCAGAGGGTGGCAGTGGTGAACCAGAGGGTGGCAGTGGTGAACCAGAGAGTGGCAGTGGTGAACCAGAGGGTGACAGTGATGAACCAGAGGGTGGCAGTGATGAGCCAGAGGGTGGCAGTGGTGAACCAGAGGGTTCTGTGATGAACCAGAGGGTGGCAGTGATGAACCAGAGGGTGACAGTGATGAACCAGAGGGTGGCAGTGGTGAAGCAGTGGAGAACCAGAGGGTGCTGTGATGAACCAGAGGGTGGCAGTGATGAACCAGAGGGTGACAGTGATGAACCAGAGGGTGGCGTGATGAACCAGAGGGTGGCAGTGGTGAACCAGAGGGTGCTGTGATGAACCAGAGGGTGGCAGTGATGAACAAGAGGGTGACAGTGATGAACCAGAGGTTGGCAGTGGTGAACCAGAGGGTGCTGTAATGAACTAGAGGGTGGCAGTGTTGAACCAGAGGGTGACAGTGATGAACCAGAGGGTGGCAGTGGTGAAGCAGTGGTGAACCAGAGGGTGTTGTGATGAACCAGAGGGTGGCAGTGATGAACCAGAGGGTGACAGTGATGAATCAGAGGCAGGCAGTGATGAACCAGAGGGTGCTGTGATGAACCAGAGAGTGGCAGTGGTGAACCAGAGTGTGGCAGTGGTGAACCAGAGGGTGGCAGTGATGAACCAGTGGGTGGCAGTGATGAACCTTAGGGTGGCACTGGTGAACCAGAGGGAGCTGTGATGAACCAGAGGGTGGCAGTGATGAACCAGAGGGTGACAGTGATGATCCAGAGGGTGGCAGTGGCAAACCAGAGGGTGGCAGTGATGAACCAGAGGGTGGCAGTGATAATCCAGAGGGTGGCAGTGGCAAACCAGAGGATGGCAGTGGTGAAACAGAGGGCGGCTGTGGTGAACCAGAGGGTGGCTGTGATGAAACAGAGGGTGGCAGTGATGAACCAGAGGGTGGCAGTGGTTAACCAGAGAGTGGTGGTGGTGAACCAGAGGGTGGCAGTTATGAACCAGAGGGTGGCAGTGGTGAAACAGAGGGTGGCAGTGGTGAGCCAGAGGGTGGCTGTGATGAACCAGAGGGTGGCTGTGATGAACCAGAGGGTGGAAGTGATGAACCAGAGGGTGACAGTGGTGAACCAGAGGGTGGCAGTGGTGAACCAGAGGGTGGCAGTGGTGAACCAGAGGGTGACAGTGATGAACCAGAGGGCGGCAGTGGTGAACCAGAGGTTGGCATTGGTGAAACAGAGGGTGGCATTGATGAGCCAGAGTGTGGCAGTGATGAGCCAGAGGGTGGCTGTGATGACCCAGAGTGTGGCAGTGATGAACCAGAGGGTGGCAGTGGTGAACCAGAGGGTGCTGTGATGAACCAGAGGATGACAGTGATGAACCAGAGGGTGACAGTGATGGGCCAGAGGGTGGCAGTCAGTGGTGAATCAGAGGGTGGCAGTGATGAAACAGAGGGTGCCAGTGATGAGCCAGAGGGTGGCAGAGGAGAACCAGAGTGTGCTGGGATGAACCAGAGGGTGGCAGTGATGAACCAAAGGGTGGCAGTGGTGAACCAGAGGGTGACAGTGGTGAACCAGAGGGTGGCAGTGGTGAAACAGAGGGTGGCTGTGGTGAACCAGAGGGTGGCTGTGATGAAACAGAGGGTGGCAGTGATGCACCAGAGGGTGGCAGTGGTGAACCAGAGGGTGGCAGTGGTGAACCAGAGAGTGGCAGTGGTGAACCAGAGGGTGACAGTGATGAACCAGAGGGTGGCAGTGATGAGCCAGAGGGTGGCAGTGGTGAACCAGAGGGTTATGTGATGAACCAGAGGGTGGCAGTGATGAACCAGAGGGTGACAGTGATGAACCAGAGGGTGGCAGTGGTGAAGCAGTGGAGAACCAGAGGGTGCTGTGATGAACCAGAGGGTGGCAGTGATGAACCAGAGGGTGACAGTGATGAACCAGAGGGTGGCGTGATGAACCAGAGGGTGGCAGTGGTGAACCAGAGGGTGCTGTGATGAACCAGAGGGTGGCAGTGATGAACAAGAGGGTGACAGTGATGAACCAGAGGTTGGCAGTGGTGAACCAGAGGGTGCTGTAATGAACTAGAGGGTGGCAGTGTTGAACCAGAGGGTGACAGTGATGAACCAGAGGGTGGCAGTGGTGAAGCAGTGGTGAACCAGAGGGTGTTGTGATGAACCAGAGGGTGGCAGTGATGAACCAGAGGGTGACAGTGATGAATCAGAGGCAGGCAGTGATGAACCAGAGGGTGCTGTGATGAACCAGAGAGTGGCAGTGGTGAACCAGAGTGTGGCAGTGGTGAACCAGAGGGTGGCAGTGATGAACCAGTGGGTGGCAGTGATGAACAAGAGGGTGACAGTGATGAACCAGAGGTTGGCAGTGGTGAACCAGAGGGTGCTGTAATGAACTAGAGGGTGGCAGTGTTGAACCAGAGGGTGACAGTGATGAACCAGAGGGTGGCAGTGGTGAAGCAGTGGTGAACCAGAGGGTGTTGTGATGAACCAGAGGGTGGCAGTGATGAACCAGAGGGTGACAGTGATGAATCAGAGGCAGGCAGTGATGAACCAGAGGGTGCTGTGATGAACCAGAGAGTGGCAGTGGTGAACCAGAGTGTGGCAGTGGTGAACCAGAGGGTGGCAGTGATGAACCAGTGGGTGGCAGTGATGAACCTTAGGGTGGCACTGGTGAACCAGAGGGAGCTGTGATGAACCAGAGGGTGGCAGTGATGAACCAGAGGGTGACAGTGATGATCCAGAGGGTGGCAGTGGCAAACCAGAGGGTGGCAGTGATGAACCAGAGGGTGGCAGTGATAATCCAGAGGGTGGCAGTGGCAAACCAGAGGATGGCAGTGGTGAAACAGAGGGCGGCTGTGGTGAACCAGAGGGTGGCTGTGATGAAACAGAGGGTGGCAGTGATGAACCAGAGGGTGGCAGTGGTTAACCAGAGAGTGGTGGTGGTGAACCAGAGGGTGGCAGTTATGAACCAGAGGGTGGCAGTGGTGAAACAGAGGGTGGCAGTGGTGAGCCAGAGGGTGGCTGTGATGAACCAGAGGGTGGCTGTGATGAACCAGAGGGTGGAAGTGATGAACCAGAGGGTGACAGTGGTGAACCAGAGGGTGGCAGTGGTGAACCAGAGGGTGGCAGTGGTGAACCAGAGGGTGACAGTGATGAACCAGAGGGCGGCAGTGGTGAACCAGAGGTTGGCATTGGTGAAACAGAGGGTGGCATTGATGAGCCAGAGTGTGGCAGTGATGAGCCAGAGGGTGGCTGTGATGACCCAGAGTGTGGCAGTGATGAACCAGAGGGTGGCAGTGGTGAACCAGAGGGTGCTGTGATGAACCAGAGGATGACAGTGATGAACCAGAGGGTGACAGTGATGGGCCAGAGGGTGGCAGTCAGTGGTGAATCAGAGGGTGGCAGTGATGAAACAGAGGGTGCCAGTGATGAGCCAGAGGGTGGCAGAGGAGAACCAGAGTGTGCTGGGATGAACCAGAGGGTGGCAGTGATGAACCAAAGGGTGGCAGTGGTGAACCAGAGGGTGACAGTGGTGAACCAGAGGGTGGCAGTGGTGAAACAGAGGGTGGCTGTGGTGAACCAGAGGGTGGCTGTGATGAAACAGAGGGTGGCAGTGATGCACCAGAGGGTGGCAGTGGTGAACCAGAGGGTGGCAGTGGTGAACCAGAGAGTGGCAGTGGTGAACCAGAGGGTGACAGTGATGAACCAGAGGGTGGCAGTGATGAGCCAGAGGGTGGCAGTGGTGAACCAGAGGGTTCTGTGATGAACCAGAGGGTGGCAGTGATGAACCAGAGGGTGACAGTGATGAACCAGAGGGTGGCAGTGGTGAAGCAGTGGAGAACCAGAGGGTGCTGTGATGAACCAGAGGGTGGCAGTGATGAACCAGAGGGTGACAGTGATGAACCAGAGGGTGGCGTGATGAACCAGAGGGTGGCAGTGGTGAACCAGAGGGTGCTGTGATGAACCAGAGGGTGGCAGTGATGAACAAGAGGGTGACAGTGATGAACCAGAGGTTGGCAGTGGTGAACCAGAGGGTGCTGTAATGAACTAGAGGGTGGCAGTGTTGAACCAGAGGGTGACAGTGATGAACCAGAGGGTGGCAGTGGTGAAGCAGTGGTGAACCAGAGGGTGTTGTGATGAACCAGAGGGTGGCAGTGATGAACCAGAGGGTGACAGTGATGAATCAGAGGCAGGCAGTGATGAACCAGAGGGTGCTGTGATGAACCAGAGAGTGGCAGTGGTGAACCAGAGTGTGGCAGTGGTGAACCAGAGGGTGGCAGTGATGAACCAGTGGGTGGCAGTGATGAACCTTAGGGTGGCACTGGTGAACCAGAGGGAGCTGTGATGAACCAGAGGGTGGCAGTGATGAACCAGAGGGTGACAGTGATGATCCAGAGGGTGGCAGTGGCAAACCAGAGGGTGGCAGTGATGAACCAGAGGGTGGCAGTGATAATCCAGAGGGTGGCAGTGGCAAACCAGAGGATGGCAGTGATGAACCAGAGGGTGGCAGTGATAAACCAGAGGGTGGCAGCGGTGAACCAGAGGGTGGCAGAGGAGAACCAGAGGGTGCTGGGATGAACCAGAGGGTGGCAGTGATGAACCCGAGGGTGGCAGTGGTGAACCAGAGGGTGACAGTGGTGAACCAGAGGGTGGCAATGGTGAAACAGAGGGTGGCTGTGGTGAACCAGAGGGTGGCTGTGATGAAACAGGGGGTGGCAGTGATGCGCCAGAGGGTGGCACTGGTGAACCAGAGGGTGGCAGTGGTGAACCAGAGAGTGGCAGTGGTGAACCAGAGGGTGACAGTGATGAACCAGAGGGTGGCAGTGATGAGCCAGAGGGTGGCAGTGGTGAACCAGAGGGTTCTGTGATGAACCAGAGGGTGGCAGTGATGAACCAGAGGGTGACAGTGATGAACCAGAGGGTGGCAGTGGTGAAGCAGTGGAGAACCAGAGGGTGCTGTGATGAACCAGAGGGTGGCAGTGGTGAAGCAGTGGTGAACCAGAGGGTGTTGTGATGAACCAGAGGGTGGCAGTGATGAACCAGAGCGTGACAGTGATGAATCAGAGGGTGGCAGTGATGAACCAGAGGGTGCTGTGATGAACCAGAGAGTGGCAGTGGTGAACCAGAGTGTGGCAGTGGTGAACCAGAGGGTGGCAGTGATGAACCAGAGGGTGGCAGTGATGAACCATAGGGTGGCACTG
The DNA here is from genome assembly GCF_964261635.1 of Lissotriton helveticus. NCBI lineage: Eukaryota > Metazoa > Chordata > Amphibia > Caudata > Salamandridae > Lissotriton > Lissotriton helveticus. The sequence continues at coordinate 892,181,529 of NC_136065.1, read as the reverse complement.
GTGAACCAGAGGGAGCTGTGATGAACCAGAGGGTGGCAGTGATGAACCAGAGGGTGACAGTGATGATCCAGAGGGTGGCAGTGGCAAACCAGAGGGTGGCAGTGATGAACCAGAGGGTGGCAGTGATAATCCAGAGGGTGGCAGTGGCAAACCAGAGGGTGGCAGTGATGAACCAGAGGTTGGCAGTGATAAACCAGAGGGTGGCAGCGGTGAACCAGAGGGTGGCAGTGATGAACCAGAGGGTTTACAGGGTTGAACCAGAGGGTGCTGTGATGAACCAGAGGGTGGCAGTGATTAACCAGAGGGTGACAGTGATGATCCAGAGGGTGGCAGTGGTGAACCAGAGGGTGGCAGTGATGAACTAGAGGGTGGCAGTGATGAACCAGAGGGTGGCAGTGGTGATCCAGGGGGTGCTGTGATGAACCAGAGGGTGGCAGTGATTAACCAGAGGGTGGCAGCAGTGAACCAAAGGGAGCTGTGATGAACCAGAAGGTGGCAGTGATGAACCAGTGGGTGGCAGTGGTGAACCAGAGGGTGCTGTGATGAACCAGGGGAGGCAGTGATCAACCAGAGGGTGGCAGTGGTGAACCAGAGGGTGGCAGTGATGAACGAGAGGGTGGCAGTGATGAAGCAGAGGGTGGCACTGGTGAACCAGAGGGTGAAGAGATGAACCAGAGGGTGGCAGTGATGAACCAGAGGGTGAAAGTGATGATCCAGAGGGTGGCAGTGGCAAACCAGAGGGTGGCAGTGATGAACCAGAGGGTGGCAGTGATGTTCCAGAGGGTGGCAGTGGCGAACCAGTGGGTGGCAGTGATGGACCAGAGGGTGGCAGTGATGAACCAGAGGGTGGCAGTGATGAACCAGAGGGTGGCAGTGGTGAACCAGAGGGTGCTGTGATGAACCAGAGGGTGGCAGTGATGAACCCGAGGGTGGCAGTGATGAACCAGAGGGTGGCAGTGGTGAACCAGCGGGTGGCAGTGATGAACCAGAGAGTGGCAGTGGTGAAACAGAGGGTGACACTGATGAACCTGAGGGTGGCAGTGGTGAACCAGAGGGTGACAGTGATGAACCAGAGGGTCGCAGTGGTGAACCAGAGGGTGGCAATGATGAACCAGAGGGTGGCAGTCATGAACCAGATGGTGGCAGGGGTGAACCAGAGGGTGGCAGTGGTGAACCAGAGGGAGCTGTGATGAACAAGAGGGTGGCAGTGGTGAACCAGAGTGTGGTAGTGGTGAACCAGAGGGTGGCAGTGATGAACCAGAGGGTGGCAGTGATGAACCAGAGGGTGGCACTGGTGAACCAGAGGGTGCTGTGATGTACCAGAGGGTGGCAGTGATGAACCAGAGGGTGACAGTGATGATCCTGAGGGTGGCAGTGGCAAACCAGAGGGTGGCAGTGGTGAACCAGAGTGTGGTAGTGGTGAACCAGAGGGTGGCAGTGATGAACCAGAGGGTGGCAGTGATGAACCAGAGGGTGGCACTGGTGAACCAGAGGGTGCTGTGATGTACCAGAGGGTGGCAGTGATGAACCAGAGGGTGACAGTGATGATCCTGAGGGTGGCAGTGGCAAACCAGAGGGTGGCAGTGATGAACCAGAGGGTGGCAGTGATAATCCAGGGGGTGGCAGTGGCAAACCAGAGGGTGGCAGTGATGAACCAGAGGGTGGGAGTGATGAACCAGAGGGTGGCAGTGGTGAACCAGAGGGTGGCAGTGATGAACCAGAGGGTGGCAGGGGTGAACCAGAGGGTGCTGTGATGAACCAGAGGGTGGCAGTGATTAACCAGAGGGTGGCAGTGGTGAATCAGAGGGTGGCAGTGATGAACCAGAGGGTGGCAGTGATGATCCAGAGGGTGGCAGTGGTGAACCAGAGGGTGGCAGTGATGAACCAGAGGGTGGCAGTGGTGAACCAGAGGGTGGCAGTGGTGAACCAGAGGGTGCTGTGATGAACCAGAGAGTGGCAGTTATCAACCAGAGGGTGGCAGTGGTGAACCCGAGGGTGGCAGTGATGAACCAGATGGTGACAGTGATGATCCAGAGAGTGGCAGGGGTGAACCAGAGGGTGCTGTGATGAACTAGAGGATTTCCGTGATGAACCAGAGGGTGGCAGTGGTGAACCAGAGGGTGGCAGTGATGAACCATAGGGTGACAGTGATGATCCAGAGGGTGGCAGTGGTGAACCAGAGGGTGGCAGTGGTGAACCAGAGGGTGCTGTGATGAACCAGAGGGTGGCAGTGGTGAACCAGAGGGAGCTGTGATGAACCAGAGGGTGGCAGTGATGAACCAATGGGTGGCAGTAGTGAACCAGATGGTGATGTGATGAACCAGGGGATGGCAGTGATCAACCAGAGGGTGGCAGTGGTGAACCAGAGGGTGGTAGTGATGAACCAGAGGGTGGCAGTGATGAACCAGAGGGTGGCACTGGTGAACCAGAGGGTGAAGAGATGAACCAGAGGGTGGCAGTGATGAACAAGAGGGTGACATTGATGATCCAGAGGGTGGCAGTGGCAAACCAGAGGGTGGCAGTGATGAACTAGAGGGTGGCAGTGATGTTCCAGAGGGTGGCAGTGGCGAAGCAGAGGGTGGCAGTGATGAACCAGAGGGTGGCAGTGATGAACTAGAGGGTGGCAGTGATGAACCAGAGGGTGGCAGTGGTGAACCAGAGGGTGCTGTGATGAACCAGAGGGTGGCAGTGATAATCCAGGGGGTGGCAGTGGCAAACCAGAGGGTGGCAGTGATGAACCAGAGGGTAGGAGTGATGAACCAGAGGGTGGCAGTGGTGAACCAGAGGGTGGCAGTGATGAACCAGAGGGTGGCAGGGGTGAACCAGAGGGTGCTGTGATGAACCAGAGGGTGGCATTTATTAACCAGAGGGTGGCAGTGGTGAATCAGAGGGTGGCAGTGGTGAACCAGAGTGTGGTAGTGGTGAACCAGAGGGTGGCAGTGATGAACCAGAGGGTTGCAGTGATGAACCAGAGGGTGGCACTGGTGAACCAGAGGGTGCTGTGATGTACCAGAGGGTGGCAGGGATGAACCAGAGGGTGACAGTGATGATCCTGAGGGTGGCAGTGGCAAACCAGAGGGTGGTAGTGATGAACCAGAGGGTGGCAGTGATAATCCAGGGGGTGGCAGTGGCAAACCAGAGGGTGGCAGTGATGAACCAGAGGGTGGGATTGATGAACCAGAGGGTGGCAGTGGTGAACCAGAGGGTGGCAGTGATGAACCAGAGGGTGGCAGGGGTGAACCAGAGGGTGCTGTGATGAACCAGAGGGTGGCAGTGATTAACCAGAGGGTGGCAGTGGTGAATCAGAGGGTGGCAGTGATGAACCAGAGGGTGGCAGTGATGATCCAGAGGGTGGCAGTGGTGAACCAGAGGGTGGCAGTGATGAACCAGAGGGTGGCAGTGGTGAGCCAGAGGGTGGCAGTGGTGAACCAGAGGGTGCTGTGATGAACCAGAGAGTGGCAGTTATCAACCAGAGGGTGGCAGTGGTGAACCCGAGGGTGGCAGTGATGAACCAGATGGTGACAGTGATGATCCAGAGAGTGGCAGTGGTGAAACAGAGGGTGGCAGTGATGAACCAGAAGGTGGCAGTGATGAACCAGAGGGTGGCAGTGATGAACCAGAGGGTGACAGTAATGATCCAGAGGGTGGCAGTGGTGAACCAGAGGGTGGCAGTGATGAACCAGAGGGTGGCAGTGATGAACCAGAGGGTGGCAGGGGTGAACCAGAGGGTGCTGTGATGAACTAGAGGGTTTCAGTGATGAACCAAAGGGTGGCAGTGGTGAACCAGAGGGTGGCAGTGATGAACCATAGGGTGACAGTGATGATCCAGAGGGTGGCAGTGGTGAACCAGAGGGTGGCAGTGGTGAACCAGAGGGTGCTGTGATGAACCAGAGGGTGGCAGTGATGAACCAGAGGGTGGCACTGGTGAACTAGAGGGTGAAGAGATGAACCAGAGGGTGGCAGTGATGAACAAGAGGGTGGCAGTGATGTTCCAGGGGGTGGCAGTGGCGAAGCAGAGGGTGGCAGTGATGAACCAGAGGGTGGCAGTGATGAACTAGAGGGTTGCAGTGATGAACCAGAGGGTGGCAGTGGTGAACCAGAGGGTGCTGTGATGAACCAGAGGGTGGCAGTGATAATCCATGGGTTGGCAGTGGCAAACCAGAGGGTGGCAGTGATGAACCAGAGGGTGGGAGTGATGAACCAGAGGGTGGCAGTGGTCAACCAGAGGGTGGCAGTGATGAACCAGAGGGTGGCAGGTGTGAACCAGAGGGTGCTGTTATGAACCAGAGAGTGGCAGTTATCAACCAGAGGGTGGCAGTGGTGAACCCGAGGGTGGCAGTTATGAAACAGATGGTGACAGTGATGATCCAGAGAGTGGCAGTGGTGAAACAGAGGGTGGCAGTGATGAACCAGAGGGTGGCAGTGATGAACCAGAGGGTGGCAGTGATGAACCAGAGGGTGAAAGTAATGATCCAGAGGGTGGCAGTGGTGAACCAGAGGGTGGCAGTGATGAACCAGAGGGTGGCAGTGATGAACCAGAGGGTGGCAGGGGTGAACCAGAGGGTGCTGTGATGAACTAGAGGGTTTCAGTGATGAACCAGAGGGTGGCAGTGGTGAACCAGAGGGTGGCAGTGATGAACCATAGGGTGACAGTGATGATCCAGAGGGTGGCAGTGGTGAACCAGAGGGTGGCAGTGGTGAACCAGAGGGTGCTGTGATGAACCATAGGGTGGCAGTGATGAACCCGAGGGGGGCAGTGGTGAACCAGAGGGAGCTGTGATGAACCAGAGGGTGGCAGTGATGAACCAATGGGTGGCAGTAGTGAACCAGATGGTGATGTGATGAACCAGGGGATGGCAGTGATCAACCAGAGGGTGGCAGTGGTGAACCAGAGGGTGGTAGTGATGAACTAGAGGGAGGCAGTGATGAACCAGAGGGTGGCACTGGTGAACCAGAGGGTGAAGAGATGAACCAGAGGGTAGCAGTGATGAACAAGAGGGTGACAGTGATGATCCAGAGGGTGGTAGTGGCAAACCAGAGGGTGGCAGTGATGAACCAGAGGGTGGCAGTGATGTTCCAGAGGGTGGCAGTGGCGAAGCAGAGGGTGGCAGTGATGAACCAGAGGGTGGCAGTGATGAACTAGAGGGTGGCAGTGATGAACCAGAGGGTGGCAGTGGTGAACCAGAGGGTGCTGTGATGAACCAGAGGGTGGCAGTGATGACCTGGAGGGTCACAGTGATGAACCAGAGGTTGGCAGTGGTGAACCAGAGGGTTGCAGTGATGAACCAGACGGTGGGTGTGGTGAACCAGAGGGTGGCAGTGATGAACCAGAGGGTTGCAGTGATGCACCAGAGGGTGACAGTGATGATCCAAAGGGTGGCAGTTGTGAACCAGAGGGTGGCAGTGATGAACCAGAGGGTGGCAGTGATGAACCAGAGGGTGGCAGTGGTGAACTAGAGGGGGGCAGTGATGAACCAGATGGTGCCAGTGATGAACCAGAGGGTGGCAGTGGTGCACCAGAGGGTGCTGTGTTGAACCAGATGGTGGCAGTGATGAACCCGAGGGTGGCAGTGGTGAACCAGAGGGAGCTGTGATGAACTAGAGGGTGGCAGTGATGAACCAGAGGGTGGCAGTGGTGAACCAGAGGGTGCTGTGATGAACCAGAGGGAGGCAGTGATGAACCAGAGGGAGGCAGTGGTTAACCAGTGGGAGCTGTGATGAACCAGAGGGTGGCAGTGATGAAGCAATGGGTGGCAGTAGTGAACCAGATGGTGCTGTGATGAACCAGGGGATGGTAGTGAACAACCAGAGGGTGGCAGTGGTGAACCAGAGGGTGGTAGTGATGAACCAGAGGGTGGCAGTGATGAATCAGAGGGTGGCACTGGTGAACCAGAGGGTGAAGAGATGAACCAGAGGGTGGCAGTGATGAACAAGAGGGTGACAGTGATGATCCAGAGGGTGGCAGTGGCAAACCAGAGGGTGGCAGTGATGAACCAGAGGGTGGCAGTAGTGAACCAGATGGTGCTGTGATGAACCAGGGGATGGCAGTGATCAACCAGAGGGTGGCAGTGGTGAACCAGAGGGTGTTGTTATGAACCAGAGGGTGGCAGTGATGAACCAGAGGGTGGCAGTGGTGAACCAGAGGGTGGCTTTGATGCACTAGAGGGTGGCAGTGATGAGCCAGAGGGTGGCAGTGGTGAACTAGAGGGTGCTGTGATGAACCAGAGGGTGGCAGTGATGAACCAGAGGGTGACAGTGGTGAACCAGAGAGTGGCAGTGGTGAACCAGAGGGTGGCAGTGGTGAACCAGAGGGTGGCAGTGATGAACCAGAGGGTGGCAGTGGTGAACCAGAGGGTGGCAGTGGTGAAACAGAGGGTGGCATTGGTGAGCCAGAGGGTGGCAGCGATAAGCCAGAGGGTGGCTGTGATGAACCAGCGGGTGGCAGTGATGAAGCAGAGGGTGGCAGTGGTGAACCAGAGGGTGCTCTGATGAACCAGAGGATGACAGTGATGAACCAGAGGGTGACGGTGATGGGCCAGAGGGTGGCAGTCAGTGGTGAATCAGAGGGTGGCAGTGATGAACCAGAGGGTGCCAGTGATGAGCCAGAGGGTGGCAGAGGTGACTCAGAGGGTGCTGTGATGAACCAGAGGGTGGCAGTGATGAACCAGAGGGTGGCAGTGGTGAAGCAGAGGGTGACAGTGGTGAACCAGAGGGTGTCAGTGGTGAAACAGAGGGCGGCTGTGGTGAACCAGAGGGTGGCTGTGATGAAACAGAGGGTGGCAGTGATAAACCAGAGGGTGGCAGTGGTTAACCAGAGAGTGGTGGTGGTAAACCAGAGGGTGGCAGTTATGAACCAGAGGGTGGCAGTGGTGAAATAGAGGGTGGCCGTGGTGAGCCAGAGGGTGGCTGTGATGAACCAGAGGGTGGCTGTGATGAACCAGAGGGTAGCAGTGAGGAACCAGAGGGTGACAGTGGTGAACCAGAGGGTGGCAGTGGTGAACCAGAGGGTGGCAGTGGTGAACCAGAGGGTGACAGTGATGAACCAGAGGGTGGCAGTGGTGAACCAGAGGTTGGCATTGGTGAAACAGAGGGTGGCATTGATGAGCTAGAGTGTGGCAGTGATGAGCCAGAGGGTGGCTGTGATGAACCAGAGTGTTGCAGTGATGAACCAGAGGGTGACAGTGGTGAACCAGAGGGTGCTGTGATGAACCAGAGGATGACAGTGATGAACCAGAGGGTGGCAGTCAGTGGTGAATCAGAGGGTGGCAGTGAAGAACCAGAGGGTGCCAGTGATGAGCCAGAGGGTGGCAGAGGAGAACCAGAGGGTGCTGGGATGAACCAGAGGGTGGCAGTGATGAACCAGAGGGTGGCAGTGGTGAACCAGAGGGTGACAGTGGTGAACCAGAGGGTGGCAGTGGTGAAACAAAGGGTGGCTGTGGTGAACCAGAGGGTGGCTGTGATGAAACAGAGGGTGGCAGTGATGCACCAGAGGGTGGCAGTGGTGAACCAGAGGGTGGCAGTGGTGAACCAGAGAGTGGCAGTGGTGAATCAGAGGGTGGCAGTGAAGAACCAGAGGGTGCCAGTGATGAGCCAGAGGGTGGCAGAGGAGAACCAGAGGGTGCTGGGATGAACCAGAGGGTGGCAGTGATGAACCAGAGGGTGGCAGTGGTGAACCAGAGGGTGACAGTGGTGAACCAGAGGGTGGCAGTGGTGAAACAAAGGGTGGCTGTGGTGAACCAGAGGGTGGCTGTGATGAAACAGAGGGTGGCAGTGATGCACCAGAGGGTGGCAGTGGTGAACCAGAGGGTGGCAGTGGTGAACCAGAGAGTGGCAGTGGTGACCCAGAGGGTGACAGTGATGAACCAGAGGGTGGCAGTGATGAGCCAGAGGGTGGCAGTGGTGAACAGAGGGTTCTGTGATGAACCAGAGGGTGGCAGTGATGAACCAGAGGGTGACAGTGATGAACCAGAGGGTGGCAGTGGTGAAGCAGTGGAGAACCAGAGGGTGCTGTGATGAACCAGAGGGTGGCAGTGATGAACCAGAGGGTGACAATGATGAACCAGAGGGTGGCGTGATCAACCAGAGGGTGGCTGTGGTGAACCAGAGGGTGCTGTGATGAGCCAGAGGGTGGCAGTGATGAACAAGAGGGTGACAGTGATGAAGCAGAGGTTGGCAGTGGTGAACCAGAGGGTGCTGTAATGAACTAGAGGGTGGCAGTGGTGAATCAGAGGGTGGCAGTGATGAACCAGAGGGTGGCAGTGATGATCCAGAGGGTGGCAGTGGTGAACCAGAGGGTGGCAGTGATGAACCAGAGGGTGGCAGTGGTGAGCCAGAGGGTGGCAGTGGTGAACCAGAGGGTGCTGTGATGAACCAGAGAGTGGCAGTTATCAACCAGAGGGTGGCAGTGGTGAACCCGAGGGTGGCAGTGATGAACCAGATGGTGACAGTGATGATCCAGAGAGTGGCAGTGGTGAAACAGAGGGTGGCAGTGATGAACCAGAAGGTGGCAGTGATGAACCAGAGGGTGGCAGTGATGAACCAGAGGGTGACAGTAATGATCCAGAGGGTGGCAGTGGTGAACCAGAGGGTGGCAGTGATGAACCAGAGGGTGGCAGTGATGAACCAGAGGGTGGCAGGGGTGAACCAGAGGGTGCTGTGATGAACTAGAGGGTTTCAGTGATGAACCAAAGGGTGGCAGTGGTGAACCAGAGGGTGGCAGTGATGAACCATAGGGTGACAGTGATGATCCAGAGGGTGGCAGTGGTGAACCAGAGGGTGGCAGTGGTGAACCAGAGGGTGCTGTGATGAACCAGAGGGTGGCAGTGATGAACCAGAGGGTGGCACTGGTGAACTAGAGGGTGAAGAGATGAACCAGAGGGTGGCAGTGATGAACAAGAGGGTGGCAGTGATGTTCCAGGGGGTGGCAGTGGCGAAGCAGAGGGTGGCAGTGATGAACCAGAGGGTGGCAGTGATGAACTAGAGGGTTGCAGTGATGAACCAGAGGGTGGCAGTGGTGAACCAGAGGGTGCTGTGATGAACCAGAGGGTGGCAGTGATAATCCATGGGTTGGCAGTGGCAAACCAGAGGGTGGCAGTGATGAACCAGAGGGTGGGAGTGATGAACCAGAGGGTGGCAGTGGTCAACCAGAGGGTGGCAGTGATGAACCAGAGGGTGGCAGGTGTGAACCAGAGGGTGCTGTTATGAACCAGAGAGTGGCAGTTATCAACCAGAGGGTGGCAGTGGTGAACCCGAGGGTGGCAGTTATGAAACAGATGGTGACAGTGATGATCCAGAGAGTGGCAGTGGTGAAACAGAGGGTGGCAGTGATGAACCAGAGGGTGGCAGTGATGAACCAGAGGGTGGCAGTGATGAACCAGAGGGTGAAAGTAATGATCCAGAGGGTGGCAGTGGTGAACCAGAGGGTGGCAGTGATGAACCAGAGGGTGGCAGTGATGAACCAGAGGGTGGCAGGGGTGAACCAGAGGGTGCTGTGATGAACTAGAGGGTTTCAGTGATGAACCAGAGGGTGGCAGTGGTGAACCAGAGGGTGGCAGTGATGAACCATAGGGTGACAGTGATGATCCAGAGGGTGGCAGTGGTGAACCAGAGGGTGGCAGTGGTGAACCAGAGGGTGCTGTGATGAACCATAGGGTGGCAGTGATGAACCCGAGGGGGGCAGTGGTGAACCAGAGGGAGCTGTGATGAACCAGAGGGTGGCAGTGATGAACCAATGGGTGGCAGTAGTGAACCAGATGGTGATGTGATGAACCAGGGGATGGCAGTGATCAACCAGAGGGTGGCAGTGGTGAACCAGAGGGTGGTAGTGATGAACTAGAGGGAGGCAGTGATGAACCAGAGGGTGGCACTGGTGAACCAGAGGGTGAAGAGATGAACCAGAGGGTAGCAGTGATGAACAAGAGGGTGACAGTGATGATCCAGAGGGTGGTAGTGGCAAACCAGAGGGTGGCAGTGATGAACCAGAGGGTGGCAGTGATGTTCCAGAGGGTGGCAGTGGCGAAGCAGAGGGTGGCAGTGATGAACCAGAGGGTGGCAGTGATGAACTAGAGGGTGGCAGTGATGAACCAGAGGGTGGCAGTGGTGAACCAGAGGGTGCTGTGATGAACCAGAGGGTGGCAGTGATGACCTGGAGGGTCACAGTGATGAACCAGAGGTTGGCAGTGGTGAACCAGAGGGTTGCAGTGATGAACCAGACGGTGGGTGTGGTGAACCAGAGGGTGGCAGTGATGAACCAGAGGGTTGCAGTGATGCACCAGAGGGTGACAGTGATGATCCAAAGGGTGGCAGTTGTGAACCAGAGGGTGGCAGTGATGAACCAGAGGGTGGCAGTGATGAACCAGAGGGTGGCAGTGGTGAACTAGAGGGGGGCAGTGATGAACCAGATGGTGCCAGTGATGAACCAGAGGGTGGCAGTGGTGCACCAGAGGGTGCTGTGTTGAACCAGATGGTGGCAGTGATGAACCCGAGGGTGGCAGTGGTGAACCAGAGGGAGCTGTGATGAACTAGAGGGTGGCAGTGATGAACCAGAGGGTGGCAGTGGTGAACCAGAGGGTGCTGTGATGAACCAGAGGGAGGCAGTGATGAACCAGAGGGAGGCAGTGGTTAACCAGTGGGAGCTGTGATGAACCAGAGGGTGGCAGTGATGAAGCAATGGGTGGCAGTAGTGAACCAGATGGTGCTGTGATGAACCAGGGGATGGTAGTGAACAACCAGAGGGTGGCAGTGGTGAACCAGAGGGTGGTAGTGATGAACCAGAGGGTGGCAGTGATGAATCAGAGGGTGGCACTGGTGAACCAGAGGGTGAAGAGATGAACCAGAGGGTGGCAGTGATGAACAAGAGGGTGACAGTGATGATCCAGAGGGTGGCAGTGGCAAACCAGAGGGTGGCAGTGATGAACCAGAGGGTGGCAGTAGTGAACCAGATGGTGCTGTGATGAACCAGGGGATGGCAGTGATCAACCAGAGGGTGGCAGTGGTGAACCAGAGGGTGTTGTTATGAACCAGAGGGTGGCAGTGATGAACCAGAGGGTGGCAGTGGTGAACCAGAGGGTGGCTTTGATGCACTAGAGGGTGGCAGTGATGAGCCAGAGGGTGGCAGTGGTGAACTAGAGGGTGCTGTGATGAACCAGAGGGTGGCAGTGATGAACCAGAGGGTGACAGTGGTGAACCAGAGAGTGGCAGTGGTGAACCAGAGGGTGGCAGTGGTGAACCAGAGGGTGGCAGTGATGAACCAGAGGGTGGCAGTGGTGAACCAGAGGGTGGCAGTGGTGAAACAGAGGGTGGCATTGGTGAGCCAGAGGGTGGCAGCGATAAGCCAGAGGGTGGCTGTGATGAACCAGCGGGTGGCAGTGATGAAGCAGAGGGTGGCAGTGGTGAACCAGAGGGTGCTCTGATGAACCAGAGGATGACAGTGATGAACCAGAGGGTGACGGTGATGGGCCAGAGGGTGGCAGTCAGTGGTGAATCAGAGGGTGGCAGTGATGAACCAGAGGGTGCCAGTGATGAGCCAGAGGGTGGCAGAGGTGACTCAGAGGGTGCTGTGATGAACCAGAGGGTGGCAGTGATGAACCAGAGGGTGGCAGTGGTGAAGCAGAGGGTGACAGTGGTGAACCAGAGGGTGTCAGTGGTGAAACAGAGGGCGGCTGTGGTGAACCAGAGGGTGGCTGTGATGAAACAGAGGGTGGCAGTGATAAACCAGAGGGTGGCAGTGGTTAACCAGAGAGTGGTGGTGGTAAACCAGAGGGTGGCAGTTATGAACCAGAGGGTGGCAGTGGTGAAATAGAGGGTGGCCGTGGTGAGCCAGAGGGTGGCTGTGATGAACCAGAGGGTGGCTGTGATGAACCAGAGGGTAGCAGTGAGGAACCAGAGGGTGACAGTGGTGAACCAGAGGGTGGCAGTGGTGAACCAGAGGGTGGCAGTGGTGAACCAGAGGGTGACAGTGATGAACCAGAGGGTGGCAGTGGTGAACCAGAGGTTGGCATTGGTGAAACAGAGGGTGGCATTGATGAGCTAGAGTGTGGCAGTGATGAGCCAGAGGGTGGCTGTGATGAACCAGAGTGTTGCAGTGATGAACCAGAGGGTGACAGTGGTGAACCAGAGGGTGCTGTGATGAACCAGAGGATGACAGTGATGAACCAGAGGGTGGCAGTCAGTGGTGAATCAGAGGGTGGCAGTGAAGAACCAGAGGGTGCCAGTGATGAGCCAGAGGGTGGCAGAGGAGAACCAGAGGGTGCTGGGATGAACCAGAGGGTGGCAGTGATGAACCAGAGGGTGGCAGTGGTGAACCAGAGGGTGACAGTGGTGAACCAGAGGGTGGCAGTGGTGAAACAAAGGGTGGCTGTGGTGAACCAGAGGGTGGCTGTGATGAAACAGAGGGTGGCAGTGATGCACCAGAGGGTGGCAGTGGTGAACCAGAGGGTGGCAGTGGTGAACCAGAGAGTGGCAGTGGTGAATCAGAGGGTGGCAGTGAAGAACCAGAGGGTGCCAGTGATGAGCCAGAGGGTGGCAGAGGAGAACCAGAGGGTGCTGGGATGAACCAGAGGGTGGCAGTGATGAACCAGAGGGTGGCAGTGGTGAACCAGAGGGTGACAGTGGTGAACCAGAGGGTGGCAGTGGTGAAACAAAGGGTGGCTGTGGTGAACCAGAGGGTGGCTGTGATGAAACAGAGGGTGGCAGTGATGCACCAGAGGGTGGCAGTGGTGAACCAGAGGGTGGCAGTGGTGAACCAGAGAGTGGCAGTGGTGACCCAGAGGGTGACAGTGATGAACCAGAGGGTGGCAGTGATGAGCCAGAGGGTGGCAGTGGTGAACAGAGGGTTCTGTGATGAACCAGAGGGTGGCAGTGATGAACCAGAGGGTGACAGTGATGAACCAGAGGGTGGCAGTGGTGAAGCAGTGGAGAACCAGAGGGTGCTGTGATGAACCAGAGGGTGGCAGTGATGAACCAGAGGGTGACAATGATGAACCAGAGGGTGGCGTGATCAACCAGAGGGTGGCTGTGGTGAACCAGAGGGTGCTGTGATGAGCCAGAGGGTGGCAGTGATGAACAAGAGGGTGACAGTGATGAAGCAGAGGTTGGCAGTGGTGAACCAGAGGGTGCTGTAATGAACTAGAGGGTGGCAGTGTTGAACCAGAGGGTGACAGTGATGAACCAGAGGGTGGCAGTGGTGAAGCAGTGGTGAACCAGAGGGTGTTGTGATGAACCAGAGGGTGGCAGTGATGAACCAGAGGGTGACAGTGATGAATCAGAGGGTGGAAGTGATGAACCAGAGGGTGCTGTGATGAACCAGAGAGTGGCAGTGGTGAACCAGAGTGTGGCAGTGGTGAACCAGAGGGTGGCAGTGATGAACCAGAGGGTGGCAGTGATGAACCAGAGGGTGGCACTGGTGAACCAGAGGGTGACAGTGATGAACCAGAGGGTGGCAGTGGTGAAGCAGTGGAGAACCAGAGGGTGCTGTGATGAACCAGAGGGTGGCAGTGATGAACCAGAGGGTGACAGTGATGAACCAGAGGGTGGCGTGATGAACCAGAGGGTGGCAGTGGTGAACCAGAGGGTGCTGTGATGAACCAGAGGGTTGCAGTGATGAACCAGAGGGTGGCACTGGTGAACCAGAGGGTGCTGTGATGTACCAGAGGGTGGCAGGGATGAACCAGAGGGTGACAGTGATGATCCTGAGGGTGGCAGTGGCAAACCAGAGGGTGGTAGTGATGAACCAGAGGGTGGCAGTGATAATCCAGGGGGTGGCAGTGGCAAACCAGAGGGTGGCAGTGATGAACCAGAGGGTGGGATTGATGAACCAGAGGGTGGCAGTGGTGAACCAGAGGGTGGCAGTGATGAACCAGAGGGTGGCAGGGGTGAACCAGAGGGTGCTGTGATGAACCAGAGGGTGGCAGTGATTAACCAGAGGGTGGCAGTGGTGAATCAGAGGGTGGCAGTGATGAACCAGAGGGTGGCAGTGATGATCCAGAGGGTGGCAGTGGTGAACCAGAGGGTGGCAGTGATGAACCAGAGGGTGGCAGTGGTGAGCCAGAGGGTGGCAGTGGTGAACCAGAGGGTGCTGTGATGAACCAGAGAGTGGCAGTTATCAACCAGAGGGTGCTGTGATGAACCAGAGAGTGGCAGTTATCAACCAGAGGGTGGCAGTGGTGAACCCGAGGGTGGCAGTGATGAACCAGATGGTGACAGTGATGATCCAGAGAGTGGCAGTGGTGAAACAGAGGGTGGCAGTGATGAACCAGAAGGTGGCAGTGATGAACCAGAGGGTGGCAGTGATGAACCAGAGGGTGACAGTAATGATCCAGAGGGTGGCAGTGGTGAACCAGAGGGTGGCAGTGATGAACCAGAGGGTGGCAGTGATGAACCAGAGGGTGGCAGGGGTGAACCAGAGGGTGCTGTGATGAACTAGAGGGTTTCAGTGATGAACCAAAGGGTGGCAGTGGTGAACCAGAGGGTGGCAGTGATGAACCATAGGGTGACAGTGATGATCCAGAGGGTGGCAGTGGTGAACCAGAGGGTGGCAGTGGTGAACCAGAGGGTGCTGTGATGAACCAGAGGGTGGCAGTGATGAACCAGAGGGTGGCACTGGTGAACTAGAGGGTGAAGAGATGAACCAGAGGGTGGCAGTGATGAACAAGAGGGTGGCAGTGATGTTCCAGGGGGTGGCAGTGGCGAAGCAGAGGGTGGCAGTGATGAACCAGAGGGTGGCAGTGATGAACTAGAGGGTTGCAGTGATGAACCAGAGGGTGGCAGTGGTGAACCAGAGGGTGCTGTGATGAACCAGAGGGTGGCAGTGATAATCCATGGGTTGGCAGTGGCAAACCAGAGGGTGGCAGTGATGAACCAGAGGGTGGGAGTGATGAACCAGAGGGTGGCAGTGGTCAACCAGAGGGTGGCAGTGATGAACCAGAGGGTGGCAGGTGTGAACCAGAGGGTGCTGTTATGAACCAGAGAGTGGCAGTTATCAACCAGAGGGTGGCAGTGGTGAACCCGAGGGTGGCAGTTATGAAACAGATGGTGACAGTGATGATCCAGAGAGTGGCAGTGGTGAAACAGAGGGTGGCAGTGATGAACCAGAGGGTGGCAGTGATGAACCAGAGGGTGGCAGTGATGAACCAGAGGGTGAAAGTAATGATCCAGAGGGTGGCAGTGGTGAACCAGAGGGTGGCAGTGATGAACCAGAGGGTGGCAGTGATGAACCAGAGGGTGGCAGGGGTGAACCAGAGGGTGCTGTGATGAACTAGAGGGTTTCAGTGATGAACCAGAGGGTGGCAGTGGTGAACCAGAGGGTGGCAGTGATGAACCATAGGGTGACAGTGATGATCCAGAGGGTGGCAGTGGTGAACCAGAGGGTGGCAGTGGTGAACCAGAGGGTGCTGTGATGAACCATAGGGTGGCAGTGATGAACCAGAGGGGGGCAGCGGTGAACCAGAGGGAGCTGTGATGAACCAGAGGGTGGCAGTGATGAACCAATGGGTGGCAGTAGTGAACCAGATGGTGATGTGATGAACCAGGGGATGGCAGTGATCAACCAGAGGGTGGCAGTGGTGAACCAGAGGGTGGTAGTGATGAACTAGAGGGAGGCAGTGATGAACCAGAGGGTGGCACTGGTGAACCAGAGGGTGAAGAGATGAACCAGAGGGTAGCAGTGATGAACAAGAGGGTGACAGTGATGATCCAGAGGGTGGTAGTGGCAAACCAGAGGGTGGCAGTGATGAACCAGAGGGTGGCAGTGATGTTCCAGAGGGTGGCAGTGGCGAAGCAGAGGGTGGCAGTGATGAACCAGAGGGTGGCAGTGATGAACTAGAGGGTGGCAGTGATGAACCAGAGGGTGGCAGTGGTGAACCAGAGGGTGCTGTGATGAACCAGAGGGTGGCAGTGATGACCTGGAGGGTCACAGTGATGAACCAGAGGTTGGCAGTGGTGAACCAGAGGGTTGCAGTGATGAACCAGACGGTGGGTGTGGTGAACCAGAGGGTGGCAGTGATGAACCAGAGGGTTGCAGTGATGCACCAGAGGGTGACAGTGATGATCCAAAGGGTGGCAGTTGTGAACCAGAGGGTGGCAGTGATGAACCAGAGGGTGGCAGTGATGAACCAGAGGGTGGCAGTGGTGAACTAGAGGGGGGCAGTGATGAACCAGATGGTGCCAGTGATGAACCAGAGGGTGGCAGTGGTGCACCAGAGGGTGCTGTGTTGAACCAGATGGTGGCAGTGATGAACCCGAGGGTGGCAGTGGTGAACCAGAGGGAGCTGTGATGAACTAGAGGGTGGCAGTGATGAACCAGAGGGTGGCAGTGGTGAACCAGAGGGTGCTGTGATGAACCAGAGGGAGGCAGTGATGAACCAGAGGGAGGCAGTGGTTAACCAGTGGGAGCTGTGATGAACCAGAGGGTGGCAGTGATGAAGCAATGGGTGGCAGTAGTGAACCAGATGGTGCTGTGATGAACCAGGGGATGGTAGTGAACAACCAGAGGGTGGCAGTGGTGAACCAGAGGGTGGTAGTGATGAACCAGAGGGTGGCAGTGATGAATCAGAGGGTGGCACTGGTGAACCAGAGGGTGAAGAGATGAACCAGAGGGTGGCAGTGATGAACAAGAGGGTGACAGTGATGATCCAGAGGGTGGCAGTGGCAAACCAGAGGGTGGCAGTGATGAACCAGAGGGTGGCAGTAGTGAACCAGATGGTGCTGTGATGAACCAGGGGATGGCAGTGATCAACCAGAGGGTGGCAGTGGTGAACCAGAGGGTGTTGTTATGAACCAGAGGGTGGCAGTGATGAACCAGAGGGTGGCAGTGGTGAACCAGAGGGTGGCTTTGATGCACTAGAGGGTGGCAGTGATGAGCCAGAGGGTGGCAGTGGTGAACTAGAGGGTGCTGTGATGAACCAGAGGGTGGCAGTGATGAACCAGAGGGTGACAGTGGTGAACCAGAGAGTGGCAGTGGTGAACCAGAGGGTGGCAGTGGTGAACCAGAGGGTGGCAGTGATGAACCAGAGGGTGGCAGTGGTGAACCAGAGGGTGGCAGTGGTGAAACAGAGGGTGGCATTGGTGAGCCAGAGGGTGGCAGCGATAAGCCAGAGGGTGGCTGTGATGAACCAGCGGGTGGCAGTGATGAAGCAGAGGGTGGCAGTGGTGAACCAGAGGGTGCTCTGATGAACCAGAGGATGACAGTGATGAACCAGAGGGTGACGGTGATGGGCCAGAGGGTGGCAGTCAGTGGTGAATCAGAGGGTGGCAGTGATGAACCAGAGGGTGCCAGTGATGAGCCAGAGGGTGGCAGAGGTGACTCAGAGGGTGCTGTGATGAACCAGAGGGTGGCAGTGATGAACCAGAGGGTGGCAGTGGTGAAGCAGAGGGTGACAGTGGTGAACCAGAGGGTGTCAGTGGTGAAACAGAGGGCGGCTGTGGTGAACCAGAGGGTGGCTGTGATGAAACAGAGGGTGGCAGTGATAAACCAGAGGGTGGCAGTGGTTAACCAGAGAGTGGTGGTGGTAAACCAGAGGGTGGCAGTTATGAACCAGAGGGTGGCAGTGGTGAAATAGAGGGTGGCCGTGGTGAGCCAGAGGGTGGCTGTGATGAACCAGAGGGTGGCTGTGATGAACCAGAGGGTAGCAGTGAGGAACCAGAGGGTGACAGTGGTGAACCAGAGGGTGGCAGTGGTGAACCAGAGGGTGGCAGTGGTGAACCAGAGGGTGACAGTGATGAACCAGAGGGTGGCAGTGGTGAACCAGAGGTTGGCATTGGTGAAACAGAGGGTGGCATTGATGAGCTAGAGTGTGGCAGTGATGAGCCAGAGGGTGGCTGTGATGAACCAGAGTGTTGCAGTGATGAACCAGAGGGTGACAGTGGTGAACCAGAGGGTGCTGTGATGAACCAGAGGATGACAGTGATGAACCAGAGGGTGGCAGTCAGTGGTGAATCAGAGGGTGGCAGTGAAGAACCAGAGGGTGCCAGTGATGAGCCAGAGGGTGGCAGAGGAGAACCAGAGGGTGCTGGGATGAACCAGAGGGTGGCAGTGATGAACCAGAGGGTGGCAGTGGTGAACCAGAGGGTGACAGTGGTGAACCAGAGGGTGGCAGTGGTGAAACAAAGGGTGGCTGTGGTGAACCAGAGGGTGGCTGTGATGAAACAGAGGGTGGCAGTGATGCACCAGAGGGTGGCAGTGGTGAACCAGAGGGTGGCAGTGGTGAACCAGAGAGTGGCAGTGGTGACCCAGAGGGTGACAGTGATGAACCAGAGGGTGGCAGTGATGAGCCAGAGGGTGGCAGTGGTGAACAGAGGGTTCTGTGATGAACCAGAGGGTGGCAGTGATGAACCAGAGGGTGACAGTGATGAACCAGAGGGTGGCAGTGGTGAAGCAGTGGAGAACCAGAGGGTGCTGTGATGAACCAGAGGGTGGCAGTGATGAACCAGAGGGTGACAATGATGAACCAGAGGGTGGCGTGATCAACCAGAGGGTGGCTGTGGTGAACCAGAGGGTGCTGTGATGAGCCAGAGGGTGGCAGTGATGAACAAGAGGGTGACAGTGATGAAGCAGAGGTTGGCAGTGGTGAACCAGAGGGTGCTGTAATGAACTAGAGGGTGGCAGTGTTGAACCAGAGGGTGACAGTGATGAACCAGAGGGTGGCAGTGGTGAAGCAGTGGTGAACCAGAGGGTGTTGTGATGAACCAGAGGGTGGCAGTGATGAACCAGAGGGTGACAGTGATGAATCAGAGGGTGGAAGTGATGAACCAGAGGGTGCTGTGATGAACCAGAGAGTGGCAGTGGTGAACCAGAGTGTGGCAGTGGTGAACCAGAGGGTGGCAGTGATGAACCAGAGGGTGGCAGTGATGAACCAGAGGGTGGCACTGGTGAACCAGAGGGTGACAGTGATGAACCAGAGGGTGGCAGTGGTGAAGCAGTGGAGAACCAGAGGGTGCTGTGATGAACCAGAGGGTGGCAGTGATGAACCAGAGGGTGACAGTGATGAACCAGAGGGTGGCGTGATGAACCAGAGGGTGGCAGTGGTGAACCAGAGGGTGCTGTGATGAACCAGAGGGTGGCAGTGATGAACAAGAGGGTGACAGTGATGAACCAGAGGTTGGCAGTGGTGAACCAGAGGGTGCTGTAATGAACTAGAGGGTGGCAGTGTTGAACCAGAGGGTGACAGTGATGAACCAGAGGGTGGCAGTGGTGAAGCAGTGGTGAACCAGAGGGTGTTGTGATGAACCAGAGGGTGGCAGTGATGAACCAGAGGGTGACAGTGATGAATCAGAGGCAGGCAGTGATGAACCAGAGGGTGCTGTGATGAACCAGAGAGTGGCAGTGGTGAACCAGAGTGTGGCAGTGGTGAACCAGAGGGTGGCAGTGATGAACCAGTGGGTGGCAGTGATGAACCTTAGGGTGGCACTGGTGAACCAGAGGGAGCTGTGATGAACCAGAGGGTGGCAGTGATGAACCAGAGGGTGACAGTGATGATCCAGAGGGTGGCAGTGGCAAACCAGAGGGTGGCAGTGATGAACCAGAGGGTGGCAGTGATAATCCAGAGGGTGGCAGTGGCAAACCAGAGGATGGCAGTGGTGAAACAGAGGGCGGCTGTGGTGAACCAGAGGGTGGCTGTGATGAAACAGAGGGTGGCAGTGATGAACCAGAGGGTGGCAGTGGTTAACCAGAGAGTGGTGGTGGTGAACCAGAGGGTGGCAGTTATGAACCAGAGGGTGGCAGTGGTGAAACAGAGGGTGGCAGTGGTGAGCCAGAGGGTGGCTGTGATGAACCAGAGGGTGGCTGTGATGAACCAGAGGGTGGAAGTGATGAACCAGAGGGTGACAGTGGTGAACCAGAGGGTGGCAGTGGTGAACCAGAGGGTGGCAGTGGTGAACCAGAGGGTGACAGTGATGAACCAGAGGGCGGCAGTGGTGAACCAGAGGTTGGCATTGGTGAAACAGAGGGTGGCATTGATGAGCCAGAGTGTGGCAGTGATGAGCCAGAGGGTGGCTGTGATGACCCAGAGTGTGGCAGTGATGAACCAGAGGGTGGCAGTGGTGAACCAGAGGGTGCTGTGATGAACCAGAGGATGACAGTGATGAACCAGAGGGTGACAGTGATGGGCCAGAGGGTGGCAGTCAGTGGTGAATCAGAGGGTGGCAGTGATGAAACAGAGGGTGCCAGTGATGAGCCAGAGGGTGGCAGAGGAGAACCAGAGTGTGCTGGGATGAACCAGAGGGTGGCAGTGATGAACCAAAGGGTGGCAGTGGTGAACCAGAGGGTGACAGTGGTGAACCAGAGGGTGGCAGTGGTGAAACAGAGGGTGGCTGTGGTGAACCAGAGGGTGGCTGTGATGAAACAGAGGGTGGCAGTGATGCACCAGAGGGTGGCAGTGGTGAACCAGAGGGTGGCAGTGGTGAACCAGAGAGTGGCAGTGGTGAACCAGAGGGTGACAGTGATGAACCAGAGGGTGGCAGTGATGAGCCAGAGGGTGGCAGTGGTGAACCAGAGGGTTCTGTGATGAACCAGAGGGTGGCAGTGATGAACCAGAGGGTGACAGTGATGAACCAGAGGGTGGCAGTGGTGAAGCAGTGGAGAACCAGAGGGTGCTGTGATGAACCAGAGGGTGGCAGTGATGAACCAGAGGGTGACAGTGATGAACCAGAGGGTGGCGTGATGAACCAGAGGGTGGCAGTGGTGAACCAGAGGGTGCTGTGATGAACCAGAGGGTGGCAGTGATGAACAAGAGGGTGACAGTGATGAACCAGAGGTTGGCAGTGGTGAACCAGAGGGTGCTGTAATGAACTAGAGGGTGGCAGTGTTGAACCAGAGGGTGACAGTGATGAACCAGAGGGTGGCAGTGGTGAAGCAGTGGTGAACCAGAGGGTGTTGTGATGAACCAGAGGGTGGCAGTGATGAACCAGAGGGTGACAGTGATGAATCAGAGGCAGGCAGTGATGAACCAGAGGGTGCTGTGATGAACCAGAGAGTGGCAGTGGTGAACCAGAGTGTGGCAGTGGTGAACCAGAGGGTGGCAGTGATGAACCAGTGGGTGGCAGTGATGAACCTTAGGGTGGCACTGGTGAACCAGAGGGAGCTGTGATGAACCAGAGGGTGGCAGTGATGAACCAGAGGGTGACAGTGATGATCCAGAGGGTGGCAGTGGCAAACCAGAGGGTGGCAGTGATGAACCAGAGGGTGGCAGTGATAATCCAGAGGGTGGCAGTGGCAAACCAGAGGATGGCAGTGATGAACCAGAGGGTGGCAGTGATAAACCAGAGGGTGGCAGCGGTGAACCAGAGGGTGGCAGAGGAGAACCAGAGGGTGCTGGGATGAACCAGAGGGTGGCAGTGATGAACCCGAGGGTGGCAGTGGTGAACCAGAGGGTGACAGTGGTGAACCAGAGGGTGGCAATGGTGAAACAGAGGGTGGCTGTGGTGAACCAGAGGGTGGCTGTGATGAAACAGGGGGTGGCAGTGATGCGCCAGAGGGTGGCACTGGTGAACCAGAGGGTGGCAGTGGTGAACCAGAGAGTGGCAGTGGTGAACCAGAGGGTGACAGTGATGAACCAGAGGGTGGCAGTGATGAGCCAGAGGGTGGCAGTGGTGAACCAGAGGGTTCTGTGATGAACCAGAGGGTGGCAGTGATGAACCAGAGGGTGACAGTGATGAACCAGAGGGTGGCAGTGGTGAAGCAGTGGAGAACCAGAGGGTGCTGTGATGAACCAGAGGGTGGCAGTGGTGAAGCAGTGGTGAACCAGAGGGTGTTGTGATGAACCAGAGGGTGGCAGTGATGAACCAGAGCGTGACAGTGATGAATCAGAGGGTGGCAGTGATGAACCAGAGGGTGCTGTGATGAACCAGAGAGTGGCAGTGGTGAACCAGAGTGTGGCAGTGGTGAACCAGAGGGTGGCAGTGATGAACCAGAGGGTGGCAGTGATGAACCATAGGGTGGCACTGGTGAACCAGAGGGAGCTGTGATGAACCAGAGGGTGGCAGGGTTGAACCAGAGGGTGCTGTGATGAACCAGAGGGTGGCAGTGATTAACCAGAGGGTGGCAGTGATGAACTAGAGGGTGGCAGTGATGAACCAGAGGGTGGCAGTGGTGATCCAGGGGGTGCTGTGATGAACCAGAGGGTGGCAGTGATTAACCAGAGGGTGGCAGCAGTGAACCAAAGGGAGCTGTGATGAACCAGAAGGTGGCAGTGATGAACCAGTGGGTGGCAGTGGTGAACCAGAGGGTGCTGTGATGAACCAGGGGAGGCAGTGATCAACCAGAGGGTGGCAGTGGTGAACCAGAGGGTGGCAGTGATGAACGAGAGGGTGGCAGTGATGAAGCAGAGGGTGGCACTGGTGAACCAGAGGGTGAAGAGATGAACCAGAGGGTGGCAGTGATGAACCAGAGGGTGAAAGTGATGATCCAGAGGGTGGCAGTGGCAAACCAGAGGGTGGCAGTGATGAACCAGAGGGTGGCAGTGATGTTCCAGAGGGTGGCAGTGGCGAACCAGTAGGTGGCAGTGATGGACCAGAGGGTGGCAGTGATGAACCAGAGGGTGGCAGTGATGAACCAGAGGGTGGCAGTGGTGAACCAGAGGGTGCTGTGATGAACCAGAGGGTGGCAGTGATGAACCCGAGGGTGGCAGTGATGAACCAGAGGGTGGCAGTGGTGAACCAGCGGGTGGCAGTGATGAACCAGAGAGTGGCAGTGGTGAAACAGAGGGTGACACTGATGAACCTGAGGGTGGCAGTGGTGAACCAGAGGGTGACAGTGATGAACCAGAGGGTCGCAGTGGTGAACCAGAGGGTGGCAATGATAAACCAGAGGGTGGCAGTCACGAACCAGATGGTGGCAGGGGTGAACCAGAGGGTGGCAGTGGTGAACCAGAGGGAGCTGTGATGAACAAGAGGGTGGCAGTGGTGAACCAGAGTGTGGTAGTGGTGAACCAGAGGGTGGCAGTGATGAACCAGAGGGTGGCAGTGATGAACCAGAGGGTGGCACTGGTGAACCAGAGGGTGCTGTGATGTACCAGAGGGTGGCAGTGATGAACCAGAGGGTGACAGTGATGATCCTGAGGGTGGCAGTGGCAAACCAGAGGGTGGCAGTGGTGAACCAGAGTGTGGTAGTGGTGAACCAGAGGGTGGCAGTGATGAACCAGAGGGTGGCAGTGATGAACCAGAGGGTGGCACTGGTGAACCAGAGGGTGCTGTGATGTACCAGAGGGTGGCAGTGATGAACCAGAGGGTGACAGTGATGATCCTGAGGGTGGCAGTGGCAAACCAGAGGGTGGCAGTGATGAACCAGAGGGTGGCAGTGATAATCCAGGGGGTGGCAGTGGCAAACCAGAGGGTGGCAGTGATGAACCAGAGGGTGGGAGTGATGAACCAGAGGGTGGCAGTGGTGAACCAGAGGGTGGCAGTGATGAACCAGAGGGTGGCAGGGGTGAACCAGAGGGTGCTGTGATGAACCAGAGGGTGGCAGTGATTAACCAGAGGGTGGCAGTGGTGAATCAGAGGGTGGCAGTGATGAACCAGAGGGTGGCAGTGATGATCCAGAGGGTGGCAGTGGTGAACCAGAGGGTGGCAGTGATGAACCAGAGGGTGGCAGTGGTGAACCAGAGGGTGGCAGTGGTGAACCAGAGGGTGCTGTGATGAACCAGAGAGTGGCAGTTATCAACCAGAGGGTGGCAGTGGTGAACCCGAGGGTGGCAGTGATGAACCAGATGGTGACAGTGATGATCCAGAGAGTGGAAGTGGTGAAACAGAGGGTGGCAGTGATGAACCAGAGGGTGGCAGTGATGAACCAGAGGGTGGCAGTGATGAACCAGAGGGTGACAGTAATGATCCAGAGGGTGGCAGTGGTGAACCAGAGGGTGGCAGTGATGAACCAGAGGGTGGCAGTGATGAAC
This sequence comes from Lissotriton helveticus, assembly GCF_964261635.1. Taxonomy (NCBI): domain Eukaryota; kingdom Metazoa; phylum Chordata; class Amphibia; order Caudata; family Salamandridae; genus Lissotriton; species Lissotriton helveticus. Next base: position 892,157,647 of record NC_136065.1, on the reverse strand, counting down.
CAGAGGGTGGCAGGGGTGAACCAGAGGGTGCTGTGATGAACTAGAGGATTTCCGTGATGAACCAGAGGGTGGCAGTGGTGAACCAGAGGGTGGCAGTGATGAACCATAGGGTGACAGTGATGATCCAGAGGGTGGCAGTGGTGAACCAGAGGGTGGCAGTGGTGAACCAGAGGGTGCTGTGATGAACCAGAGGGTGGCAGTGGTGAACCAGAGGGAGCTGTGATGAACCAGAGGGTGGCAGTGATGAACCAATGGGTGGCAGTAGTGAACCAGATGGTGATGTGATGAACCAGGGGATGGCAGTGATCAACCAGAGGGTGGCAGTGGTGAACCAGAGGGTGGTAGTGATGAACCAGAGGGTGGCAGTGATGAACCAGAGGGTGGCACTGGTGAACCAGAGGGTGAAGAGATGAACCAGAGGGTGGCAGTGATGAACAAGAGGGTGACATTGATGATCCAGAGGGTGGCAGTGGCAAACCAGAGGGTGGCAGTGATGAACTAGAGGGTGGCAGTGATGTTCCAGAGGGTGGCAGTGGCGAAGCAGAGGGTGGCAGTGATGAACCAGAGGGTGGCAGTGATGAACTAGAGGGTGGCAGTGATGAACCAGAGGGTGGCAGTGGTGAACCAGAGGGTGCTGTGATGAACCAGAGGGTGGCAGTGATTATCCAGGGGGTGGCAGTGGCAAACCAGAGGGTGGCAGTGATGAACCAGAGGGTAGGAGTGATGAACCAGAGGGTGGCAGTGGTGAACCAGAGGGTGGCAGTGATGAACCAGAGGGTGGCAGGGGTGAACCAGAGGGTGCTGTGATGAACCAGAGGGTGGCATTTATTAACCAGAGGGTGGCAGTGGTGAATCAGAGGGTGGCAGTGGTGAACCAGAGTGTGGTAGTGGTGAACCAGAGGGTGGCAGTGATGAACCAGAGGGTTGCAGTGATGAACCAGAGGGTGGCACTGGTGAACCAGAGGGTGCTGTGATGTACCAGAGGGTGGCAGGGATGAACCAGAGGGTGACAGTGATGATCCTGAGGGTGGCAGTGGCAAACCAGAGGGTGGCAGTGATGAACCAGAGGGTGGCAGTGATAATCCAGGGGGTGGCAGTGGCAAACCAGAGGGTGGCAGTGATGAACCAGAGGGTGGGATTGATGAACCAGAGGGTGGCAGTGGTGAACCAGAGGGTGGCAGTGATGAACCAGAGGGTGGCAGGGGTGAACCAGAGGGTGCTGTGATGAACCAGAGGGTGGCAGTGATTAACCAGAGGGTGGCAGTGGTGAATCAGAGGGTGGCAGTGATGAACCAGAGGGTGGCAGTGATGATCCAGAGGGTGGCAGTGGTGAACCAGAGGGTGGCAGTGATGAACCAGAGGGTGGCAGTGGTGAACCAGAGGGTGGCAGTGGTGAACCAGAGGGTGCTGTGATGAACCAGAGAGTGGCAGTTATCAACCAGAGGGTGGCAGTGGTGAACCCGAGGGTGGCAGTGATGAACCAGATGGTGACAGTGATGATCCAGAGAGTGGCAGTGGTGAAACAGAGGGTGGCAGTGATGAACCAGAAGGTGGCAGTGATGAACCAGAGGGTGGCAGTGATGAACCAGAGGGTGACAGTAATGATCCAGAGGGTGGCAGTGGTGAACCAGAGGGTGGCAGTGATGAACCAGAGGGTGGCAGTGATGAACCAGAGGGTGGCAGGGGTGAACCAGAGGGTGCTGTGATGAACTAGAGGGTTTCAGTGATGAACCAAAGGGTGGCAGTGGTGAACCAGAGGGTGGCAGTGATGAACCATAGGGTGACAGTGATGATCCAGAGGGTGGCAGTGGTGAACCAGAGGGTGGCAGTGGTGAACCAGAGGGTGCTGTGATGAACCAGAGGGTGGCAGTGATGAACCAGAGGGTGGCACTGGTGAACCAGAGGGTGAAGAGATGAACCAGAGGGTGGCAGTGATGAACAAGAGGGTGGCAGTGATGTTCCAGGGGGTGGCAGTGGCGAAGCAGAGGGTGGCAGTGATGAACCAGAGGGTGGCAGTGATGAACTAGAGGGTTGCAGTGATGAACCAGAGGGTGGCAGTGGTGAACCAGAGGGTGCTGTGATGAACCAGAGGGTGGCAGTGATAATCCATGGGTTGGCAGTGGCAAACCAGAGGGTGGCAGTGATGAACCAGAGGGTGGGAGTGATGAACCAGAGGGTGGCAGTGGTCAACCAGAGGGTGGCAGTGATGAACCAGAGGGTGGCAGGTGTGAACTAGAGGGTGCTGTTATGAACCAGAGAGTGGCAGTTATCAACCAGAGGGTGGCAGTGGTGAACCCGAGGGTGGCAGTTATGAAACAGATGGTGACAGTGATGATCCAGAGAGTGGCAGTGGTGAAACAGAGGGTGGCAGTGATGAACCAGAGGGTGGCAGTGATGAACCAGAGGGTGGCAGTGATGAACCAGAGGGTGAAAGTAATGATCCAGAGGGTGGCAGTGGTGAACCAGAGGGTGGCAGTGATGAACCAGAGGGTGGCAGTGATGAACCAGAGGGTGGCAGGGGTGAACCAGAGGGTGCTGTGATGAACTAGAGGGTTTCAGTGATGAACCAGAGGGTGGCAGTGGTGAACCAGAGGGTGGCAGTGATGAACCATAGGGTGACAGTGATGATCCAGAGGGTGGCAGTGGTGAACCAGAGGGTGGCAGTGGTGAACCAGAGGGTGCTGTGATGAACCATAGGGTGGCAGTGATGAACCCGAGGGGGGCAATGGTGAACCAGAGGGAGCTGTGATGAACCAGAGGGTGGCAGTGATGAACCAATGGGTGGCAGTAGTGAACCAGATGGTGATGTGATGAACCAGGGGATGGCAGTGATCAACCAGAGGGTGGCAGTGGTGAACCAGAGGGTGGTAGTGATGAACTAGAGGGAGGCAGTGATGAACCAGAGGGTGGCACTGGTGAACCAGAGGGTGAAGAGATGAACCAGAGGGTAGCAGTGATGAACAAGAGGGTGACAGTGATGATCCAGAGGGTGGCAGTGGCAAACCAGAGGGTGGCAGTGATGAACCAGAGGGTGGCAGTGATGTTCCAGAGGGTGGCAGTGGCAAAGCAGAGGGTGGCAGTGATGAACCAGAGGGTGGCAGTGATTAACTAGAGGGTGGCAGTGATGAACCAGAGGGTGGCAGTGGTGAACCAGAGGGTGCTGTGATGAACCAGAGGGTGGCAGTGATGACCTGGAGGGTCACAGTGATGAACCAGAGGTTGGCAGTGGTGAACCAGAGGGTTGCAGTGATGAACCAGACGGTGGGTGTGGTGAACCAGAGGGTGGCAGTGATGAACCAGAGGGTTGCAGTGATGCACCAGAGGGTGACAGTGATGATCCAAAGGGTGGCAGTTGTGAACCAGAGGGTGGCAGTGATGAACCAGAGGGTGGCAGTGATGAACCAGAGGGTGGCAGTGGTGAACTAGAGGGGGGCAGTGATGAACCAGATGGTGCCAGTGATGAACCAGAGGGTGGCAGTGGTGCACCAGAGGGTGCTGTGTTGAACCAGATGGTGGCAGTGATGAACCCGAGGGTGGCAGTGGTGAACCAGAGGGAGCTGTGATGAACTAGAGGGTGGCAGTGATGAACCAGAGGGTGGCAGTGGTGAACCAGAGGGTGCTGTGATGAACCAGAGGGAGGCAGTGATGAACCAGAGGGAGGCAGTGGTTAACCAGTGGGAGCTGTGATGAACCAGAGGGTGGCAGTGATGAAGCAATGGGTGGCAGTAGTGAACCAGATGGTGCTGTGATGAACCAGGGGATGGTAGTGATCAACCAGAGGGTGGCAGTGGTGAACCAGAGGGTGGTAGTGATGAACCAGAGGGTGGCAGTGATGAATCAGAGGGTGGCACTGGTGAACCAGAGGGTGAAAAGATGAACCAGAGGGTGGCAGTGATGAACAAGAGGGTGACAGTGATGATCCAGAGGGTGGCAGTGGCAAACCAGAGGGTGGCAGTGATGAACCAGAGGGTGGCAGTAGTGAACCAGATGGTGCTGTGATGAACCAGGGGATGGCAGTGATCAACCAGAGGGTGGCAGTGGTGAACCAGAGGGTGTTGTTATGAACCAGAGGGTGGCAGTGATGAACCAGAGGGTGGCAGTGGTGAACCAGAGGGTGGCTTTGATGCACTAGAGGGTGGCAGTGATGAGCCAGAGGGTGGCAGTGGTGAACTAGAGGGTGCTGTGATGAACCAGAGGGTGGCAGTGATGAACCAGAGGGTGACAGTGGTGAACCAGAGAGTGGCAGTGGTGAACCAGAGGGTGGCAGTGGTGAACCAGAGGGTGGCAGTGATGAACCAGAGGGTGGCAGTGGTGAACCAGAGGGTGGCAGTGGTGAAACAGAGGGTGGCATTGGTGAGCCAGAGGGTGGCAGCGATAAGCCAGAGGGTGGCTGTGATGAACCAGCGGGTGGCAGTGATGAAGCAGAGGGTGGCAGTGGTGAACCAGAGGGTGCTCTGATGAACCAGAGGATGACAGTGATGAACCAGAGGGTGACGGTGATGGGCCAGAGGGTGGCAGTCAGTGGTGAATCAGAGGGTGGCAGTGATGAACCAGAGGGTGCCAGTGATGAGCCAGAGGGTGGCAGAGGTGACTCAGAGGGTGCTGTGATGAACCAGAGGGTGGCAGTGATGAACCAGAGGGTGGCAGTGGTGAAGCAGAGGGTGACAGTGGTGAACCAGAGGGTGTCAGTGGTGAAACAGAGGGCGGCTGTGGTGAACCAGAGGGTGGCTGTGATGAAACAGAGGGTGGCAGTGATAAACCAGAGGGTGGCAGTGGTTAACCAGAGAGTGGTGGTGGTAAACCAGAGGGTGGCAGTTATGAACCAGAGGGTGGCAGTGGTGAAATAGAGGGTGGCCGTGGTGAGCCAGAGGGTGGCTGTGATGAACCAGAGGGTGGCTGTGATGAACCAGAGGGTAGCAGTGAGGAACCAGAGGGTGACAGTGGTGAACCAGAGGGTGGCAGTGGTGAACCAGAGGGTGGCAGTGGTGAACCAGAGGGTGACAGTGATGAACCAGAGGGTGGCAGTGGTGAACCAGAGGTTGGCATTGGTGAAACAGAGGGTGGCATTGATGAGCTAGAGTGTGGCAGTGATGAGCCAGAGGGTGGCTGTGATGAACCAGAGTGTTGCAGTGATGAACCAGAGGGTGACAGTGGTGAACCAGAGGGTGCTGTGATGAACCAGAGGATGACAGTGATGAACCAGAGGGTGGCAGTCAGTGGTGAATCAGAGGGTGGCAGTGAATAACCAGAGGGTGCCAGTGATGAGCCAGAGGGTGGCAGAGGAGAACCAGAGGGTGCTGGAATGAACCACAGGGTGGCAGTGATGAACCAGAGGGTGGCAGTGGTGAACCAGAGGGTGACAGTGGTGAACCAGAGGGTGGCAGTGGTGAAACAAAGGGTGGCTGTGGTGAACCAGAGGGTGGCTGTGATGAAACAGAGGGTGGCAGTGATGCACCAGAGGGTGGCAGTGGTGAACCAGAGGGTGGCAGTGGTGAACCAGAGAGTGGCAGTGGTGACCCAGAGGGTGACAGTGATGAACCAGAGGGTGGCAGTGATGAGCCAGAGGGTGGCAGTGGTGAACAGAGGGTTCTGTGATGAACCAGAGGGTGGCAGTGATGAACCAGAGGGTGACAGTGATGAACCAGAGGGTGGCAGTGGTGAAGCAGTGGAGAACCAGAGGGTGCTGTGATGAACCAGAGGGTGGCAGTGATGAACCAGAGGGTGACAGTGATGAACCAGAGGGTGGCGTGATCAACCAGAGGGCGGCTGTGGTGAACCAGAGGGTGCTGTGATGAGCCAGAGGGTGGCAGTGATGAACAAGAGGGTGACAGTGATGAAGCAGAGGTTGGCAGTGGTGAACCAGAGGGTGCTGTAATGAACTAGAGGGTGGCAGTGTTGAACCAGAGGGTGACAGTGATGAACCAGAGGGTGGCAGTGGTGAAGCAGTGGTGAACCAGAGGGTGTTGTGATGAACCAGAGGGTGGCAGTGATGAACCAGAGGGTGACAGTGATGAATCAGAGGGTGGCAGTGATGAACCAGAGGGTGCTGTGATGAACCAGAGAGTGGCAGTGGTGAACCAGAGTGTGGCAGTGGTGAACCAGAGGGTGGCAGTGATGAACCAGAGGGTGGCAGTGATGAACCAGAGGGTGGCACTGGTGAACCAGAGGGTGCTGTGATGTACCAGAGGGTGGCAGTGATGAACCAGAGGGTGACAGTGATGATCCTGAGGGTGGCAGTGGCAAACCAGAGGGTGGCAGTGGTGAACCAGAGTGTGGTAGTGGTGAACCAGAGGGTGGCAGTGATGAACCAGAGGGTGGCAGTGATGAACCAGAGGGTGGCACTGGTGAACCAGAGGGTGCTGTGATGTACCAGAGGGTGGCAGTGATGAACCAGAGGGTGACAGTGATGATCCTGAGGGTGGCAGTGGCAAACCAGAGGGTGGCAGTGATGAACCAGAGGGTGGCAGTGATAATGCAGGGGGTGGCAGTGGCAAACCAGAGGGTGGCAGTGATGAACCAGAGGGTGGGAGTGATGAACCAGAGGGTGGCAGTGGTGAACCAGAGGGTGGCAGTGATGAACCAGAGGGTGGCAGGGGTGAACCAGAGGGTGCTGTGATGAACCAGAGGGTGGCAGTGATTAACCAGAGGGTGGCAGTGGTGATTCAGAGGGTGGCAGTGATGAACCAGAGGGTGGCAGTGATGATCCAGAGGGTGGCAGTGGTGAACCAGAGGGTGGCAGTGATGAACCAGAGGGTGGCAGTGGTGAACCAGAGGGTGCTGTGATGAACCAGAGAGTGGCAGTTATCAACCAGAGGGTGGCAGTGGTGAACCCGAGGGTGGCAGTGATGAACCAGATGGTGACAGTGATGATCCAGAGAGTGGCAGTGGTGAAACAGAGGGTGGCAGTGATGAACCAGAGGGTGGCAGTGATGAACCAGAGGGTGGCAGTGATGAACCAGAGGGTGACAGTAATGATCCAGATCATGGCAGTGGAGAACCAGAGGGTGGCAGTGATGAACCAGAGGGTGGCAGTGATGAACCAGAGGGTGGCAGGGGTGAACCAGAGGGTGCTGTGATGAACTAGAGGGTTTCCGTGATGAACCAGAGGGTGGCAGTGGTGAACCAGAGGGTGGCAGTGATGAACCATAGGGTGACAGTGATGATCCAGAGGGTGGCAGTGGTGAACCAGAGGGTGGCAGTGGTGAACCAGAGGGTGCTGTGATGAACCAGAGGGTGGCAGTGATGAACCCGAGGGGGGCAGTGGTGAACCAGAGGGAGCTGTGATGAACCAGAGGGTGGCAGTGATGAACCAATGGGTGGCAGTAGTGAACCAGATGGTGATGTGATGAACCAGGGGATGGCAGTGATCAACCAGAGGGTGGCAGTGGTGAACCAGAGGGTGGTAGTGATGAACCAGAGGGTGGCAGTGATGAACCAGAGGGTGGCACTGGTGAACCAGAGGGTGACATTGATGATCCAGAGGGTGGCAGTGATGAACAAGAGGGTGACATTGATGATCCAGAGAGTGGCAGTGGCAAACCAGAGGGTGGCAGTGATGAACTAGAGGGTGGCAGTGATGTTCCAGAGGGTGGCAGTGGCGAAGCAGAGGGTGGCAGTGATGAACCAGAGGGTGGCAGTGATGAACTAGAGGGTGGCAGTGATGAACCAGAGGGTGGCAGTGGTGAACCAGAGGGTGCTGTGATGAACCAGAGGGTGGCAGTGATAATCCAGGGGGTGGCAGTGGCAAACCAGAGGGTGGCAGTGATGAACCAGAGGGTGGGAGTGATGAACCAGAGGGTGGCAGTGGTGAACCAGAGGGTGGCAGTGATGAACCAGAGGGTGACAGGGGTGAACCAGAGGGTGCTGTGATGAACCAGAGGGTGGCATTGAATAACCAGAGGGTGGCAGTGGTGAATCAGAGGGTGGCAGTGGTGAACCAGAGTGTGGTAGTGGTGAACCAGAGGGTGGCAGTGATGAACCAGAGGGTGGCAGTGATGAACCAGAGGGTGGCACTGGTGAACCAGAGGGTGCTGTGATGTACCAGAGGGTGGCAGTGATGAACCAGAGGGTGACAGTGATGATCCTGAGGGTGGCAGTGGCAAACCAGAGGGTGGCAGTGATGAACCAGAGGGTGGCAGTGATAATCCAGGGGGTGGCAGTGGCAAACCAGAGGGTGGCAGTGATGAACCAGAGGGTGGGATTGATGAACCAGAGGGTGGCAGTGGTGAACCAGAGGGTGGCAGTGATGAACCAGAGGGTGGCAGGGGTGAACCAGAGGGTGCTGTGATGAACCAGAGGGTGGCAGTGATTAACCAGAGGGTGGCAGTGGTGAATCAGAGGGTGGCAGTGATGAACCAGAGGGTGGCAGTGATGATCCAGAGGGTGGCAGTGGTGAACCAGAGGGTGGCAGTGATGAACCAGAGGGTGGCAGTGGTGAACCAGAGGGTGGCAGTGGTGAACCAGAGGGTGCTGTGATGAACCAGAGAGTGGCAGTTATCAACCAGAGGGTGGCAGTGGTGAACCCGAGGGTGGCAGTGATGAACCAGATGGTGACAGTGATGATCCAGAGAGTGGCAGTGGTGAAACAGAGGGTGGCAGTGATGAACCAGAAGGTGGCAGTGATGAACCAGAGGGTGGCAGTGATGAACCAGAGGGTGACAGTAATGATCCAGAGGGTGGCAGTGGTGAACCAGAGGGTGGCAGTGATGAACCAGAGGGTGGCAGTGATGAACCAGAGGGTGGCAGGGGTGAACCAGAGGGTGCTGTGATGAACTAGAGGGTTTCAGTGATGAACCAAAGGGTGGCAGTGGTGAACCAGAGGGTGGCAGTGATGAACCATAGGGTGACAGTGATGATCCAGAGGGTGGCAGTGGTGAACCAGAGGGTGGCAGTGGTGAACCAGAGGGTGCTGTGATGAACCAGAGGGTGGCAGTTATGAACCAGAGGGTGGCACTGGTGAACCAGAGGGTGAAGAGATGAACCAGAGGGTGGCAGTGATGAACAAGAGGGTGGCAGTGATGTTCCAGGGGGTGGCAGTGGCGAAGCAGAGGGTGGCAGTGATGAACCAGAGGGTGGCAGTGATGAACTAGAGGGTTGCAGTGATGAACCAGAGGGTGGCAGTGGTGAACCAGAGGGTGCTGTGATGAACCAGAGGATGGCAGTGATAATCCAGGGGGTGGCAGTGGCAAACCAGAGGGTGGCAGTGATGAACCAGAGGGTGGGAGTGATGAACCAGAGGGTGGCAGTGGTGAACCAGAGGGTGGCAGTGATGAACCAGAGGGTGGCAGGTGTGAACCAGAGGGTGCTGTTATGAACCAGAGAGTGGCAGTTATCAACCAGAGGGTGGCAGTGGTGAACCCGAGGGTGGCAGTTATGAAACAGATGGTGACAGTGATGATCCAGAGAGTGGCAGTGGTGAAACAGAGGGTGGCAGTGATGAACCAGAGGGTGGCAGTGATGAACCAGAGGGTGGCAGTGATGAACCAGAGGGTGAAAGTAATGATCCAGAGGGTGGCAGTGGTGAACCAGAGGGTGGCAGTGATGAACCAGAGGGTGGCAGTGATGAACCAGAGGGTGGCAGGGGTGAACCAGAGGGTGCTGTGATGAACTAGAGGGTTTCAGTGATGAACCAGAGGGTGGCAGTGGTGAACCAGAGGGTGGCAGTGATGAACCATAGGGTGACAGTGATGATCCAGAGGGTGGCAGTGGTGAACCAGAGGGTGGCAGTGGTGAACCAGAGGGTGCTGTGATGAACCATAGGGTGGCAGTGATGAACCCGAGGGGGGCAGTGGTGAACCAGAGGGAGCTGTGATGAACCAGAGGGTGGCAGTGATGAACCAATGGGTGGCAGTAGTGAACCAGATGGTGATGTGATGAACCAGGGGATGGCAGTGATCAACCAGAGGGTGGCAGTGGTGAACCAGAGGGTGGTAGTGATGAACCAGAGGGAGGCAGTGATGAACCAGAGGGTGGCACTGGTGAACCAGAGGGTGAAGAGATGAACCAGAGGGTGGCAGTGATGAACAAGAGGGTGACAGTGATGATCCAGAGGGTGGCAGTGGCAAACCAGAGGGTGGCAGTGGCGAAGCAGAGGGTGGCAGTGATGAACCAGAGGGTGGCAGTGATGAACTAGAGGGTGGCAGTGATGAACCAGAGGGTGGCATTGGTGAACCAGAGGGTGCTGTGATGAACCAGAGGGTGGCAGTGATGACCTGGAGGGTGACAGTGATGAACCAGAGGTTGGCAGTGGTGAACCAGAGGGTTGCAGTAATGAACAAGACGGTGGCAGTGGTGAACCAGAGGGTGGCAGTGATGAACCAGAGGGTTGCAGTGATGCACCAGAGGGTGACAGTGATGATCCAAAGGGTGGCAGTTGTGAACCAGAGGGTGGCAGTGATGAACCAGAGGGTGGCAGTGATGAACCAGAGGGTGGCAGTGGTGAACTAGAGGGTGGCATTGATGAACCAGATGGTGCCAGTGATGAACCAGAGGGTGGCAGTGGTGCACCAGAGGGTGCTGTGTTGAACCAGATGGTGGCAGTGATGAACCCGAGGGTGGCAGTGGTGAACCAGAGGGAGCTGTGATGAACTAGAGGGTGGCAGTGATGAACCAGAGGGTGGCAGTGGTGAACCAGAGGGTGCTGTGATGAACCAGAGGGAGGCAGTGATGAACCAGAGGGAGGCAGTGGTTAACCAGAGGGAGCTGTGATGAACCAGAGGGTGGCAGTGATGAAGCAATGGGTGGCAGTAGTGAACCAGATGGTGCTGTGATGAACCAGGGGATGGTAGTGATCAACCAGAGGGTGGCAGTGGTGAACCAGAGGGTGGCACTGGTGAACCAGAGGGTGAAGAGATGAACCAGAGGGTGGCAGTGATGAACAAGAGGGTGACAGTGATGATCCAGAGGGTGGCAGTGGCAAACCAGAGGGTGGCAGTGATGAACCAGAGGGTGGCAGTAGTGAACCAGATGGTGCTGTGATGAACCAGGGGATGGCAGTGATCAACCAGAGGGTGGCAGTGGTGAACCAGAGGGTGTTGTTATGAACCAGAGGGTGGCAGTGATGAACCAGAGGGTGGCAGTGGTGAACCAGAGGGTGGCTTTGATGCACTAGAGGGTGGCAGTGATGAGCCAGAGGGTGGCAGTGGTGAACTAGAGGGTGCTGTGATGAACCAGAGGGTGGCAGTGATGAACCAGAGGGTGACAGTGGTGAACCAGAGAGTGGCAGTGGTGAACCAGAGGGTGGCAGTGGTGAACCAGAGGGTGTCAGTGATGAACCAGAGGGTGGCAGTGGTGAACCAGAGGGTGGCAGTGGTGAAACAGAGGGTGGCATTGGTGAGCCAGAGGGTGGCAGCGATAAGCCAGAGGGTGGCTGTGATGAACCAGAGGGTGGCAGTGATGAAGCAGGGGGTGGCAGTGGTGAACCAGAGGGTGCTCTGATGAACCAGAGGATGACAGTGATGAACCAGAGGGTGACGGTGATGGGCCAGAGGGTGGCAGTCAGTGGTGAATCAGAGGGTGGCAGTGATGAACCAGAGGGTGCCAGTGATGAGCCAGAGGGTGGCAGAGGTGACTCAGAGGGTGCTGTGATGAACCAGAGGGTGGCAGTGATGAACCAGAGGGTGGCAGTGGTGAACCAGAGGGTGACAGTGGTGAACCAGAGGGTGGCAGTGGTGAAACAGAGGGCGGCTGTGGTGAACCAGAGGGTGGCTGTGATGAAACAGAGGGTGGCAGTGATAAACCAGAGGGTGGCAGTGGTTAACCAGAGAGTGGTGGTGGTAAACCAGAGGGTGGCAGTTATGAACCACAGGGTGGCAGTGGTGAAACAGAGGGTGGCCGTGGTGAGCCAGAGGGTGGCTGTGATGAACCAGAGGGTGGCTGTGATGAACCAGAGGGTAGCAGTGATGAACCAGAGGGTGACAGTGGTGAACCAGAGGGTGGCAGTGGTGAACCAGAGGGTGGCAGTGGTGAACCAGAGGGTGACAGTGATGAACCAGAGGGTGGCAGTGGTGAACCAGAGGTTGGCATTGGTGAAACAGAGGGTGGCATTGATGAGCTAGAGTGTGGCAGTGATGAGCCAGAGGGTGGCTGTGATGAACCAGAGTGTTGCAGTGATGAACCAGAGGGTGACAGTGGTGAACCAGAGGGTGCTGTGATGAACCAGAGGATGACAGTGATGAACCAGAGGGTGGCAGTCAGTGGTGAATCAGAGGGTGGCAGTGAAGAACCAGAGGGTGCCAGTGATGAGCCAGAGGGTGGCAGAGGAGAACCAGAGGGTGCTGGGATGAACCAGAGGGTGGCAGTGATGAACCAGAGGGTGGCAGTGGTGAACCAGAGGGTGACAGTGGTGAACCAGAGGGTGGCAGTGGTGAAACAAAGGGTGGCTGTGGTGAACCAGAGGGTGGCTGTGATGAAACAGAGGGTGGCAGTGATGCACCAGATGGTGGCAGTGGTGAACCAGAGGGTGGCAGTGGTGAACCAGAGAGTGGCAGTGGTGACCCAGAGGGTGACAGTGATGAACCAGAGGGTGGCAGTGATGAGCCAGAGGGTGGCAGTGGTGAACCAGAGGGTTCTCTGATGAACCAGAGGGTGGCAGTGATGAACCAGAGGGTGACAGTGATGAACCAGAGGGTGGCAGTGGTGAAGCAGTGGAGAACCAGAGGGTGCTGTGATGAACCAGAGGGTGGCACTGATGAACCAGAGGGTGACAGTGATGAACCAGAGGGTGGCGTGATGAACCAGAGGGTGGCTGTGGTGAACCAGAGGGTGCTGTGATGAGCCAGAGGGTGGCAGTGATGAACAAGAGGGTGACAGTGATGAAGCAGAGGTTGGCAGTGGTGAACCAGAGGGTGCTGTAATGAACTAGAGGGTGGCAGTGTTGAACCAGAGGGTGTTGTGATGAACCAGAGGGTGGCAGTGATGAACCAGAGGGTGACAGTGATGAATCAGAGGGTGGCAGTGATGAACCAGAGGGTGCTGTGATGAACCAGAGAGTGGCAGTGGTGAACCAGAGTGTGGCAGTGGTGAACCAGAGGGTGGCAGTGATGAACCAGAGGGTGGCAGTGATGAACCAGAGGGTGGCACTGGTGAACCAGAGGGAGCTGTGATGAACCAGAGGGTGGCAGTGATGAACCAGAGGGTGACAGTGATGATCCAGAGGGTGGCAGTGGCAAACCAGAGGGTGGCAGTGATGAACCACAGGGTGGCAGTGATAATCCAGAGGGTGGCAGTGGCAAACCGGAGGGTGGCAGTGATGAACCAGAGGGTGGCAGTGATAAACTAGAGGGTGGCCGCGGTGAACCAGAGGGTGGCAGAGGAGAACCAGAGGGTGGCAGTGATGAACCAGAGGGTGCTGTGATGAACCAGAGAGTGGCAGTGGTGAACCAGAGTGTGGCAGTGGTGAACCAGAGGGTGGCAGTGATGAACCAGAGGGTGGCAGTGATGAACCAGAGGGTGGCACTGGTGAACCAGAGGGAGCTGTGATGAACCAGAGGGTGGCAGTGATGAACCAGAGGGTGACAGTGATGAATCAGAGGGTGGCAGTGATGAACCAGAGGGTGCTGTGATGAACCAGAGAGTGGCAGTGGTGAACCAGAGTGTGGCAGTGGTGAACCAGAGGGTGGCAGTGATGAACCAGAGGGTGGCAGTGATGAACCAGAGGGTGGCACTGGTGAACCAGAGGGAGCTGTGATGAACCAGAGGGTGGCAGTGATGAACCAGAGGGTGACAGTGATGATCCAGAGGGTGGCAGTGGCAAACCAGAGGGTGGCAGTGATGAACCACAGGGTGGCAGTGATAATCCAGAGGGTGGCAGTGGCAAACCGGAGGGTGGCAGTGATGAACCAGAGGGTGGCAGTGATAAACTAGAGGGTGGCCGCGGTGAACCAGAGGGTGGCAGAGGAGAACCAGAGGGTGCTGGGATGAACCAGAGGGTGGCAGTGATGAACCAGAGGGTGGCAGTGGTGAACCAGAGGGTGACAGTGGTGAACCAGAGGGTGGCAGTGGTGAAACAGAGGGTGGCTGTGGTGAACCAGAGGGTGGCTGTGATGAACCAGAGGGTGGCAGTGATGCACCAGAGGGTGGAAGTGGTGAACAAGAGGGTGGCAGTGGTGAACCAGAGATTGGCAGTTGTGAACCAGAGGATGACAGTGATGAACCAGAGGGTGACGGTGATGGGCCAGAGGGTGGCAGTCAGTGGTGAATCAGAGGGTGGCAGTGATGAACCAGAGGGTGCCAGTGATGAGCCAGAGGGTGGCAGAGGTGACTCAGAGGGTGCTGTGATGAACCAGAGGGTGGCAGTGATGAACCAGAGGGTGGCAGTGGTGAAGCAGAGGGTGACAGTGGTGAACCAGAGGGTGTCAGTGGTGAAACAGAGGGCGGCTGTGGTGAACCAGAGGGTGGCTGTGATGAAACAGAGGGTGGCAGTGATAAACCAGAGGGTGGCAGTGGTTAACCAGAGAGTGGTGGTGGTAAACCAGAGGGTGGCAGTTATGAACCAGAGGGTGGCAGTGGTGAAATAGAGGGTGGCCGTGGTGAGCCAGAGGGTGGCTGTGATGAACCAGAGGGTGGCTGTGATGAACCAGAGGGTAGCAGTGAGGAACCAGAGGGTGACAGTGGTGAACCAGAGGGTGGCAGTGGTGAACCAGAGGGTGGCAGTGGTGAACCAGAGGGTGACAGTGATGAACCAGAGGGTGGCAGTTGTGAACCAGAGGTTGGCATTGGTGAAACAGAGGGTGGCATTGATGAGCTAGAGTGTGGCAGTGATGAGCCAGAGGGTGGCTGTGATGAACCAGAGTGTTGCAGTGATGAACCAGAGGGTGACAGTGGTGAACCAGAGGGTGCTGTGATGAACCAGAGGATGACAGTGATGAACCAGAGGGTGGCAGTCAGTGGTGAATCAGAGGGTGGCAGTGAAGAACCAGAGGGTGCCAGTGATGAGCCAGAGGGTGGCAGAGGAGAACCAGAGGGTGCTGGGATGAACCAGAGGGTGGCAGTGATGAACCAGAGGGTGGCAGTGGTGAACCAGAGGGTGACAGTGGTGAACCAGAGGGTGGCAGTGGTGAAACAAAGGGTGGCTGTGGTGAACCAGAGGGTGGCTGTGATGAAACAGAGGGTGGCAGTGATGCACCAGAGGGTGGCAGTGGTGAACCAGAGGGTGGCAGTGGTGAACCAGAGAGTGGCAGTGGTGACCCAGAGGGTGACAGTGATGAACCAGAGGGTGGCAGTGATGAGCCAGAGGGTGGCAGTGGTGAACAGAGGGTTCTGTGATGAACCAGAGGGTGGCAGTGATGAACCAGAGGGTGACAGTGATGAACCAGAGGGTGGCAGTGGTGAAGCAGTGGAGAACCAGAGGGTGCTGTGATGAACCAGAGGGTGGCAGTGATGAACCAGAGGGTGACAGTGATGAACCAGAGGGTGGCGTGATCAACCAGAGGGTGGCTGTGGTGAACCAGAGGGTGCTGTGATGAGCCAGAGGGTGGCAGTGATGAACAAGAGGGTGACAGTGATGAAGCAGAGGTTGGCAGTGGTGAACCAGAGGGTGCTGTAATGAACTAGAGGGTGGCAGTGTTGAACCAGAGGGTGACAGTGATGAACCAGAGGGTGGCAGTGGTGAAGCAGTGGTGAACCAGAGGGTGTTGTGATGAACCAGAGGGTGGCAGTGATGAACCAGAGGGTGACAGTGATGAATCAGAGGGTGGAAGTGATGAACCAGAGGGTGCTGTGATGAACCAGAGAGTGGCAGTGGTGAACCAGAGTGTGGCAGTGGTGAACCAGAGGGTGGCAGTGATGAACCAGAGGGTGGCAGTGATGAACCAGAGGGTGGCACTGGTGAACCAGAGGGTGACAGTGATGAACCAGAGGGTGGCAGTGGTGAAGCAGTGGAGAACCAGAGGGTGCTGTGATGAACCAGAGGGTGGCAGTGATGAACCAGAGGGTGACAGTGATGAACCAGAGGGTGGCGTGATGAACCAGAGGGTGGCAGTGGTGAACCAGAGGGTGCTGTGATGAACCAGAGGGTGGCAGTGATGAACAAGAGGGTGACAGTGATGAACCAGAGGTTGGCAGTGGTGAACCAGAGGGTGCTGTAATGAACTAGAGGGTGGCAGTGTTGAACCAGAGGGTGACAGTGATGAACCAGAGGGTGGCAGTGGTGAAGCAGTGGTGAACCAGAGGGTGTTGTGATGAACCAGAGGGTGGCAGTGATGAACCAGAGGGTGACAGTGATGAATCAGAGGCAGGCAGTGATGAACCAGAGGGTGCTGTGATGAACCAGAGAGTGGCAGTGGTGAACCAGAGTGTGGCAGTGGTGAACCAGAGGGTGGCAGTGATGAACCAGTGGGTGGCAGTGATGAACCTTAGGGTGGCACTGGTGAACCAGAGGGAGCTGTGATGAACCAGAGGGTGGCAGTGATGAACCAGAGGGTGACAGTGATGATCCAGAGGGTGGCAGTGGCAAACCAGAGGGTGGCAGTGATGAACCAGAGGGTGGCAGTGATAATCCAGAGGGTGGCAGTGGCAAACCAGAGGATGGCAGTGGTGAAACAGAGGGCGGCTGTGGTGAACCAGAGGGTGGCTGTGATGAAACAGAGGGTGGCAGTGATGAACCAGAGGGTGGCAGTGGTTAACCAGAGAGTGGTGGTGGTGAACCAGAGGGTGGCAGTTATGAACCAGAGGGTGGCAGTGGTGAAACAGAGGGTGGCAGTGGTGAGCCAGAGGGTGGCTGTGATGAACCAGAGGGTGGCTGTGATGAACCAGAGGGTGGAAGTGATGAACCAGAGGGTGACAGTGGTGAACCAGAGGGTGGCAGTGGTGAACCAGAGGGTGGCAGTGGTGAACCAGAGGGTGACAGTGATGAACCAGAGGGCGGCAGTGGTGAACCAGAGGTTGGCATTGGTGAAACAGAGGGTGGCATTGATGAGCCAGAGTGTGGCAGTGATGAGCCAGAGGGTGGCTGTGATGACCCAGAGTGTGGCAGTGATGAACCAGAGGGTGGCAGTGGTGAACCAGAGGGTGCTGTGATGAACCAGAGGATGACAGTGATGAACCAGAGGGTGACAGTGATGGGCCAGAGGGTGGCAGTCAGTGGTGAATCAGAGGGTGGCAGTGATGAAACAGAGGGTGCCAGTGATGAGCCAGAGGGTGGCAGAGGAGAACCAGAGTGTGCTGGGATGAACCAGAGGGTGGCAGTGATGAACCAAAGGGTGGCAGTGGTGAACCAGAGGGTGACAGTGGTGAACCAGAGGGTGGCAGTGGTGAAACAGAGGGTGGCTGTGGTGAACCAGAGGGTGGCTGTGATGAAACAGAGGGTGGCAGTGATGCACCAGAGGGTGGCAGTGGTGAACCAGAGGGTGGCAGTGGTGAACCAGAGAGTGGCAGTGGTGAACCAGAGGGTGACAGTGATGAACCAGAGGGTGGCAGTGATGAGCCAGAGGGTGGCAGTGGTGAACCAGAGGGTTCTGTGATGAACCAGAGGGTGGCAGTGATGAACCAGAGGGTGACAGTGATGAACCAGAGGGTGGCAGTGGTGAAGCAGTGGAGAACCAGAGGGTGCTGTGATGAACCAGAGGGTGGCAGTGATGAACCAGAGGGTGACAGTGATGAACCAGAGGGTGGCGTGATGAACCAGAGGGTGGCAGTGGTGAACCAGAGGGTGCTGTGATGAACCAGAGGGTGGCAGTGATGAACAAGAGGGTGACAGTGATGAACCAGAGGTTGGCAGTGGTGAACCAGAGGGTGCTGTAATGAACTAGAGGGTGGCAGTGTTGAACCAGAGGGTGACAGTGATGAACCAGAGGGTGGCAGTGGTGAAGCAGTGGTGAACCAGAGGGTGTTGTGATGAACCAGAGGGTGGCAGTGATGAACCAGAGGGTGACAGTGATGAATCAGAGGCAGGCAGTGATGAACCAGAGGGTGCTGTGATGAACCAGAGAGTGGCAGTGGTGAACCAGAGTGTGGCAGTGGTGAACCAGAGGGTGGCAGTGATGAACCAGTGGGTGGCAGTGATGAACCTTAGGGTGGCACTGGTGAACCAGAGGGAGCTGTGATGAACCAGAGGGTGGCAGTGATGAACCAGAGGGTGACAGTGATGATCCAGAGGGTGGCAGTGGCAAACCAGAGGGTGGCAGTGATGAACCAGAGGGTGGCAGTGATAATCCAGAGGGTGGCAGTGGCAAACCAGAGGATGGCAGTGATGAACCAGAGGGTGGCAGTGATAAACCAGAGGGTGGCAGCGGTGAACCAGAGGGTGGCAGAGGAGAACCAGAGGGTGCTGGGATGAACCAGAGGGTGGCAGTGATGAACCCGAGGGTGGCAGTGGTGAACCAGAGGGTGACAGTGGTGAACCAGAGGGTGGCAATGGTGAAACAGAGGGTGGCTGTGGTGAACCAGAGGGTGGCTGTGATGAAACAGGGGGTGGCAGTGATGCGCCAGAGGGTGGCACTGGTGAACCAGAGGGTGGCAGTGGTGAACCAGAGAGTGGCAGTGGTGAACCAGAGGGTGACAGTGATGAACCAGAGGGTGGCAGTGATGAGCCAGAGGGTGGCAGTGGTGAACCAGAGGGTTCTGTGATGAACCAGAGGGTGGCAGTGATGAACCAGAGGGTGACAGTGATGAACCAGAGGGTGGCAGTGGTGAAGCAGTGGAGAACCAGAGGGTGCTGTGATGAACCAGAGGGTGGCAGTGGTGAAGCAGTGGTGAACCAGAGGGTGTTGTGATGAACCAGAGGGTGGCAGTGATGAACCAGAGCGTGACAGTGATGAATCAGAGGGTGGCAGTGATGAACCAGAGGGTGCTGTGATGAACCAGAGAGTGGCAGTGGTGAACCAGAGTGTGGCAGTGGTGAACCAGAGGGTGGCAGTGATGAACCAGAGGGTGGCAGTGATGAACCATAGGGTGGCACTGGTGAACCAGAGGGAGCTGTGATGAACCAGAGGGTGGCAGTGATGAACCAGAGGGTGACAGTGATGATCCAGAGGGTGGAAGTGGCAAACCAGAGGGTGGCAGTGATGAACCAGAGGGTGGCAGTGATAATCCAGAGGGTGGCAGTGGCAAACCAGAGGGTGGCAGTGATGAACCAGAGGTTGGCAGTGATAAACCAGAGGGTGGCAGCGGTGAACCAGAGGGTGGCAGTGATGAACCAGAGGGTGGCAGGGTTGAACCAGAGGGTGCTGTGATGAACCAGAGGGTGGCAGTGATTAACCAGAGGGTGACAGTGGTGAAGCAGTGGAGAACCAGAGGGTGCTGTGATGAACCAGAGGGTGGCAGTGGTGAAGCAGTGGTGAACCAGAGGGTGTTGTGATGAACCAGAGGGTGGCAGTGATGAACCAGAGCGTGACAGTGATGAATCAGAGGGTGGCAGTGATGAACCAGAGGGTGCTGTGATGAACCAGAGAGTGGCAGTGGTGAACCAGAGTGTGGCAGTGGTGAACCAGAGGGTGGCAGTGATGAACCAGAGGGTGGCAGTGATGAACCATAGGGTGGCACTGGTGAACCAGAGGGAGCTGTGATGAACCAGAGGGTGGCAGTGATGAACCAGAGGGTGACAGTGATGATCCAGAGGGTGGAAGTGGCAAACCAGAGGGTGGCAGTGATGAACCAGAGGGTGGCAGTGATAATCCAGAGGGTGGCAGTGGCAAACCAGAGGGTGGCAGTGATGAACCAGAGGTTGGCAGTGATAAACCAGAGGGTGGCAGCGGTGAACCAGAGGGTGGCAGTGATGAACCAGAGGGTGGCAGGGTTGAACCAGAGGGTGCTGTGATGAACCAGAGGGTGGCAGTGATTAACCAGAGGGTGACAGTGATGATCCAGAGGGTGGCAGTGGTGAACCAGAGGGTGGCAGTGATGAACTAGAGGGTGGCAGTGATGAACCAGAGGGTGGCAGTGGTGATCCAGGGGGTGCTGTGATGAACCAGAGGGTGGCAGTGATTAACCAGAGGGTGGCAGCAGTGAACCAAAGGGAGCTGTGATGAACCAGAAGGTGGCAGTGATGAACCAGTGGGTGGCAGTGGTGAACCAGAGGGTGCTGTGATGAACCAGGGGAGGCAGTGATCAACCAGAGGGTGGCAGTGGTGAACCAGAGGGTGGCAGTGATGAACGAGAGGGTGGCAGTGATGAAGCAGAGGGTGGCACTGGTGAACCAGAGGGTGAAGAGATGAACCAGAGGGTGGCAGTGATGAACCAGAGGGTGAAAGTGATGATCCAGAGGGTGGCAGTGGCAAACCAGAGGGTGGCAGTGATGAACCAGAGGGTGGCAGTGATGTTCCAGAGGGTGGCAGTGGCGAACCAGTAGGTGGCAGTGATGGACCAGAGGGTGGCAGTGATGAACCAGAGGGTGGCAGTGATGAACCAGAGGGTGGCAGTGGTGAACCAGAGGGTGCTGTGATGAACCAGAGGGTGGCAGTGATGAACCCGAGGGTGGCAGTGATGAACCAGAGGGTGGCAGTGGTGAACCAGCGGGTGGCAGTGATGAACCAGAGAGTGGCAGTGGTGAAACAGAGGGTGACACTGATGAACCTGAGGGTGGCAGTGGTGAACCAGAGGGTGACAGTGATGAACCAGAGGGTCGCAGTGGTGAACCAGAGGGTGGCAATGATAAACCAGAGGGTGGCAGTCATGAACCAGATGGTGGCAGGGGTGAACCAGAGGGTGGCAGTGGTGAACCAGAGGGAGCTGTGATGAACAAGAGGGTGGCAGTGGTGAACCAGAGTGTGGTAGTGGTGAACCAGAGGGTGGCAGTGATGAACCAGAGGGTGGCAGTGATGAACCAGAGGGTGGCACTGGTGAACCAGAGGGTGCTGTGATGTACCAGAGGGTGGCAGTGATGAACCAGAGGGTGACAGTGATGATCCTGAGGGTGGCAGTGGCAAACCAGAGGGTGGCAGTGGTGAACCAGAGTGTGGTAGTGGTGAACCAGAGGGTGGCAGTGATGAACCAGAGGGTGGCAGTGATGAACCAGAGGGTGGCACTGGTGAACCAGAGGGTGCTGTGATGTACCAGAGGGTGGCAGTGATGAACCAGAGGGTGACAGTGATGATCCTGAGGGTGGCAGTGGCAAACCAGAGGGTGGCAGTGATGAACCAGAGGGTGGCAGTGATAATCCAGGGGGTGGCAGTGGCAAACCAGAGGGTGGCAGTGATGAACCAGAGGGTGGGAGTGATGAACCAGAGGGTGGCAGTGGTGAACCAGAGGGTGGCAGTGATGAACCAGAGGGTGGCAGGGGTGAACCAGAGGGTGCTGTGATGAATCAGAGGGTGGCAGTGATTAACCAGAGGGTGGAAGTGGTGAATCAGAGGGTGGCAGTGATGAACCAGAGGGTGGCAGTGATGATCCAGAGGGTGGCAGTGGTGAACCAGAGGGTGGCAGTGATGAACCAGAGGGTGGCAGTGGTGAACCAGAGGGTGGCAGTGGTGAACCAGAGGGTGCTGTGATGAACCAGAGAGTGGCAGTTATCAACCAGAGGGTGGCAGTGGTGAACCCGAGAGTGGCAGTGATGAACCAGATGGTGACAGTGATGATCCAGAGAGTGGAAGTGGTGAAACAGAGGGTGGCAGTGATGAACCAGAGGGTGGCAGTGATGAACCAGAGGGTGGCAGTGATGAACCAGAGGGTGACAGTAATGATCCAGAGGGTGGCAGTGGTGAACCAGAGGGTGGCAGTGATGAACCAGAGGGTGGCAGTGATGAACCAGAGGGTGGCAGGGGTGAACCAGAGGGTGCTGTGATGAACTAGAGGATTTCCGTGATGAACCAGAGGGTGGCAGTGGTGAACCAGAGGGTGGCAGTGATGAACCATAGGGTGACAGTGATGATCCAGAGGGTGGCAGTGGTGAACCAGAGGGTGGCAGTGGTGAACCAGAGGGTGCTGTGATGAACCAGAGGGTGGCAGTGGTGAACCAGAGGGAG
This sequence comes from Lissotriton helveticus, assembly GCF_964261635.1. Taxonomy (NCBI): domain Eukaryota; kingdom Metazoa; phylum Chordata; class Amphibia; order Caudata; family Salamandridae; genus Lissotriton; species Lissotriton helveticus. Next base: position 892,135,751 of record NC_136065.1, on the reverse strand, counting down.
CTGTGATGAACCAGAGGGTGGCAGTGATGAACCAATGGGTGGCAGTAGTGAACCAGATGGTGATGTGATGAACCAGGGGATGGCAGTGATCAACCAGAGGGTGGCAGTGGTGAACCAGAGGGTGGTAGTGATGAACCAGAGGGTGGCAGTGATGAACCAGAGGGTGGCACTGGTGAACCAGAGGGTGAAGAGATGAACCAGAGGGTGGCAGTGATGAACAAGAGGGTGACATTGATGATCCAGAGGGTGGCAGTGGCAAACCAGAGGGTGGCAGTGATGAACTAGAGGGTGGCAGTGATGTTCCAGAGGGTGGCAGTGGCGAAGCAGAGGGTGGCAGTGATGAACCAGAGGGTGGCAGTGATGAACTAGAGGGTGGCAGTGATGAACCAGAGGGTGGCAGTGGTGAACCAGAGGGTGCTGTGATGAACCAGAGGGTGGCAGTGATTATCCAGGGGGTGGCAGTGGCAAACCAGAGGGTGGCAGTGATGAACCAGAGGGTAGGAGTGATGAACCAGAGGGTGGCAGTGGTGAACCAGAGGGTGGCAGTGATGAACCAGAGGGTGGCAGGGGTGAACCAGAGGGTGCTGTGATGAACCAGAGGGTGGCATTTATTAACCAGAGGGTGGCAGTGGTGAATCAGAGGGTGGCAGTGGTGAACCAGAGTGTGGTAGTGGTGAACCAGAGGGTGGCAGTGATGAACCAGAGGGTTGCAGTGATGAACCAGAGGGTGGCACTGGTGAACCAGAGGGTGCTGTGATGTACCAGAGGGTGGCAGGGATGAACCAGAGGGTGACAGTGATGATCCTGAGGGTGGCAGTGGCAAACCAGAGGGTGGCAGTGATGAACCAGAGGGTGGCAGTGATAATCCAGGGGGTGGCAGTGGCAAACCAGAGGGTGGCAGTGATGAACCAGAGGGTGGGATTGATGAACCAGAGGGTGGCAGTGGTGAACCAGAGGGTGGCAGTGATGAACCAGAGGGTGGCAGGGGTGAACCAGAGGGTGCTGTGATGAACCAGAGGGTGGCAGTGATTAACCAGAGGGTGGCAGTGGTGAATCAGAGGGTGGCAGTGATGAACCAGAGGGTGGCAGTGATGATCCAGAGGGTGGCAGTGGTGAACCAGAGGGTGGCAGTGATGAACCAGAGGGTGGCAGTGGTGAACCAGAGGGTGGCAGTGGTGAACCAGAGGGTGCTGTGATGAACCAGAGAGTGGCAGTTATCAACCAGAGGGTGGCAGTGGTGAACCCGAGGGTGGCAGTGATGAACCAGATGGTGACAGTGATGATCCAGAGAGTGGCAGTGGTGAAACAGAGGGTGGCAGTGATGAACCAGAAGGTGGCAGTGATGAACCAGAGGGTGGCAGTGATGAACCAGAGGGTGACAGTAATGATCCAGAGGGTGGCAGTGGTGAACCAGAGGGTGGCAGTGATGAACCAGAGGGTGGCAGTGATGAACCAGAGGGTGGCAGGGGTGAACCAGAGGGTGCTGTGATGAACTAGAGGGTTTCAGTGATGAACCAAAGGGTGGCAGTGGTGAACCAGAGGGTGGCAGTGATGAACCATAGGGTGACAGTGATGATCCAGAGGGTGGCAGTGGTGAACCAGAGGGTGGCAGTGGTGAACCAGAGGGTGCTGTGATGAACCAGAGGGTGGCAGTGATGAACCAGAGGGTGGCACTGGTGAACCAGAGGGTGAAGAGATGAACCAGAGGGTGGCAGTGATGAACAAGAGGGTGGCAGTGATGTTCCAGGGGGTGGCAGTGGCGAAGCAGAGGGTGGCAGTGATGAACCAGAGGGTGGCAGTGATGAACTAGAGGGTTGCAGTGATGAACCAGAGGGTGGCAGTGGTGAACCAGAGGGTGCTGTGATGAACCAGAGGGTGGCAGTGATAATCCATGGGTTGGCAGTGGCAAACCAGAGGGTGGCAGTGATGAACCAGAGGGTGGGAGTGATGAACCAGAGGGTGGCAGTGGTCAACCAGAGGGTGGCAGTGATGAACCAGAGGGTGGCAGGTGTGAACCAGAGGGTGCTGTTATGAACCAGAGAGTGGCAGTTATCAACCAGAGGGTGGCAGTGGTGAACCCGAGGGTGGCAGTTATGAAACAGATGGTGACAGTGATGATCCAGAGAGTGGCAGTGGTGAAACAGAGGGTGGCAGTGATGAACCAGAGGGTGGCAGTGATGAACCAGAGGGTGGCAGTGATGAACCAGAGGGTGAAAGTAATGATCCAGAGGGTGGCAGTGGTGAACCAGAGGGTGGCAGTGATGAACCAGAGGGTGGCAGTGATGAACCAGAGGGTGGCAGGGGTGAACCAGAGGGTGCTGTGATGAACTAGAGGGTTTCAGTGATGAACCAGAGGGTGGCAGTGGTGAACCAGAGGGTGGCAGTGATGAACCATAGGGTGACAGTGATGATCCAGAGGGTGGCAGTGGTGAACCAGAGGGTGGCAGTGGTGAACCAGAGGGTGCTGTGATGAACCATAGGGTGGCAGTGATGAACCCGAGGGGGGCAATGGTGAACCAGAGGGAGCTGTGATGAACCAGAGGGTGGCAGTGATGAACCAATGGGTGGCAGTAGTGAACCAGATGGTGATGTGATGAACCAGGGGATGGCAGTGATCAACCAGAGGGTGGCAGTGGTGAACCAGAGGGTGGTAGTGATGAACTAGAGGGAGGCAGTGATGAACCAGAGGGTGGCACTGGTGAACCAGAGGGTGAAGAGATGAACCAGAGGGTAGCAGTGATGAACAAGAGGGTGACAGTGATGATCCAGAGGGTGGCAGTGGCAAACCAGAGGGTGGCAGTGATGAACCAGAGGGTGGCAGTGATGTTCCAGAGGGTGGCAGTGGCGGAGCAGAGGGTGGCAGTGATGAACCAGAGGGTGGCAGTGATGAACTAGAGGGTGGCAGTGATGAACCAGAGGGTGGCAGTGGTGAACCAGAGGGTGCTGTGATGAACCAGAGGGTGGCAGTGATGACCTGGAGGGTCACAGTGATGAACCAGAGGTTGGCAGTGGTGAACCAGAGGGTTGCAGTGATGAACCAGACGGTGGGTGTGGTGAACCAGAGGGTGGCAGTGATGAACCAGAGGGTTGCAGTGATGCACCAGAGGGTGACAGTGATGATCCAAAGGGTGGCAGTTGTGAACCAGAGGGTGGCAGTGATGAACCAGAGGGTGGCAGTGATGAACCAGAGGGTGGCAGTGGTGAACTAGAGGGGGGCAGTGATGAACCAGATGGTGCCAGTGATGAACCAGAGGGTGGCAGTGGTGCACCAGAGGGTGCTGTGTTGAACCAGATGGTGGCAGTGATGAACCCGAGGGTGGCAGTGGTGAACCAGAGGGAGCTGTGATGAACTAGAGGGTGGCAGTGATGAACCAGAGGGTGGCAGTGGTGAACCAGAGGGTGCTGTGATGAACCAGAGGGAGGCAGTGATGAACCAGAGGGAGGCAGTGGTTAACCAGTGGGAGCTGTGATGAACCAGAGGGTGGCAGTGATGAAGCAATGGGTGGCAGTAGTGAACCAGATGATGCTGTGATGAACCAGGGGATGGTAGTGATCAACCAGAGGGTGGCAGTGGTGAACCAGAGGGTGGTAGTGATGAACCAGAGGGTGGCAGTGATGAATCAGAGGGTGGCACTGGTGAACCAGAGGGTGAAGAGATGAACCAGAGGGTGGCAGTGATGAACAAGAGGGTGACAGTGATGATCCAGAGGGTGGCAGTGGCAAACCAGAGGGTGGCAGTGATGAACCAGAGGGTGGCAGTAGTGAACCAGATGGTGCTGTGATGAACCAGGGGATGGCAGTGATCAACCAGAGGGTGGCAGTGGTGAACCAGAGGGTGTTGTTATGAACCAGAGGGTGGCAGTGATGAACCAGAGGGTGGCAGTGGTGAACCAGAGGGTGGCTTTGATGCACTAGAGGGTGGCAGTGATGAGCCAGAGGGTGGCAGTGGTGAACTAGAGGGTGCTGTGATGAACCAGAGGGTGGCAGTGATGAACCAGAGGGTGACAGTGGTGAACCAGAGAGTGGCAGTGGTGAACCAGAGGGTGGCAGTGGTGAACCAGAGGGTGGCAGTGATGAACCAGAGGGTGGCAGTGGTGAACCAGAGGGTGGCAGTGGTGAAACAGAGGGTGGCATTGGTGAGCCAGAGGGTGGCAGCGATAAGCCAGAGGGTGGCTGTGATGAACCAGCGGGTGGCAGTGATGAAGCAGAGGGTGGCAGTGGTGAACCAGAGGGTGCTCTGATGAACCAGAGGATGACAGTGATGAACCAGAGGGTGACGGTGATGGGCCAGAGGGTGGCAGTCAGTGGTGAATCAGAGGGTGGCAGTGATGAACCAGAGGGTGCCAGTGATGAGCCAGAGGGTGGCAGAGGTGACTCAGAGGGTGCTGTGATGAACCAGAGGGTGGCAGTGATGAACCAGAGGGTGGCAGTGGTGAAGCAGAGGGTGACAGTGGTGAACCAGAGGGTGTCAGTGGTGAAACAGAGGGCGGCTGTGGTGAACCAGAGGGTGGCTGTGATGAAACAGAGGGTGGCAGTGATAAACCAGAGGGTGGCAGTGGTTAACCAGAGAGTGGTGGTGGTAAACCAGAGGGTGGCAGTTATGAACCAGAGGGTGGCAGTGGTGAAATAGAGGGTGGCCGTGGTGAGCCAGAGGGTGGCTGTGATGAACCAGAGGGTGGCTGTGATGAACCAGAGGGTAGCAGTGAGGAACCAGAGGGTGACAGTGGTGAACCAGAGGGTGGCAGTGGTGAACCAGAGGGTGGCAGTGGTGAACCAGAGGGTGACAGTGATGAACCAGAGGGTGGCAGTGGTGAACCAGAGGTTGGCATTGGTGAAACAGAGGGTGGCATTGATGAGCTAGAGTGTGGCAGTGATGAGCCAGAGGGTGGCTGTGATGAACCAGAGTGTTGCAGTGATGAACCAGAGGGTGACAGTGGTGAACCAGAGGGTGCTGTGATGAACCAGAGGATGACAGTGATGAACCAGAGGGTGGCAGTCAGTGGTGAATCAGAGGGTGGCAGTGAAGAACCAGAGGGTGCCAGTGATGAGCCAGAGGGTGGCAGAGGAGAACCAGAGGGTGCTGGGATGAACCAGAGGGTGGCAGTGATGAACCAGAGGGTGGCAGTGGTGAACCAGAGGGTGACAGTGGTGAACCAGAGGGTGGCAGTGGTGAAACAAAGGGTGGCTGTGGTGAACCAGAGGGTGGCTGTGATGAAACAGAGGGTGGCAGTGATGCACCAGAGGGTGGCAGTGGTGAACCAGAGGGTGGCAGTGGTGAACCAGAGAGTGGCAGTGGTGACCCAGAGGGTGACAGTGATGAACCAGAGGGTGGCAGTGATGAGCCAGAGGGTGGCAGTGGTGAACAGAGGGTTCTGTGATGAACCAGAGGGTGGCAGTGATGAACCAGAGGGTGACAGTGATGAACCAGAGGGTGGCAGTGGTGAAGCAGTGGAGAACCAGAGGGTGCTGTGATGAACCAGAGGGTGGCAGTGATGAACCAGAGGGTGACAGTGATGAACCAGAGGGTGGCGTGATCAACCAGAGGGTGGCTGTGGTGAACCAGAGGGTGCTGTGATGAGCCAGAGGGTGGCAGTGATGAACAAGAGGGTGACAGTGATGAAGCAGAGGTTGGCAGTGGTGAACCAGAGGGTGCTGTAATGAACTAGAGGGTGGCAGTGTTGAACCAGAGGGTGACAGTGATGAACCAGAGGGTGGCAGTGGTGAAGCAGTGGTGAACCAGAGGGTGTTGTGATGAACCAGAGGGTGGCAGTGATGAACCAGAGGGTGACAGTGATGAATCAGAGGGTGGCAGTGATGAACCAGAGGGTGCTGTGATGAACCAGAGAGTGGCAGTGGTGAACCAGAGTGTGGCAGTGGTGAACCAGAGGGTGGCAGTGATGAACCAGAGGGTGGCAGTGATGAACCAGAGGGTGGCACTGGTGAACCAGAGGGTGCTGTGATGTACCAGAGGGTGGCAGTGATGAACCAGAGGGTGACAGTGATGATCCTGAGGGTGGCAGTGGCAAACCAGAGGGTGGCAGTGGTGAACCAGAGTGTGGTAGTGGTGAACCAGAGGGTGGCAGTGATGAACCAGAGGGTGGCAGTGATGAACCAGAGGGTGGCACTGGTGAACCAGAGGGTGCTGTGATGTACCAGAGGGTGGCAGTGATGAACCAGAGGGTGACAGTGATGATCCTGAGGGTGGCAGTGGCAAACCAGAGGGTGGCAGTGATGAACCAGAGGGTGGCAGTGATAATGCAGGGGGTGGCAGTGGCAAACCAGAGGGTGGCAGTGATGAACCAGAGGGTGGGAGTGATGAACCAGAGGGTGGCAGTGGTGAACCAGAGGGTGGCAGTGATGAACCAGAGGGTGGCAGGGGTGAACCAGAGGGTGCTGTGATGAACCAGAGGGTGGCAGTGATTAACCAGAGGGTGGCAGTGGTGATTCAGAGGGTGGCAGTGATGAACCAGAGGGTGGCAGTGATGATCCAGAGGGTGGCAGTGGTGAACCAGAGGGTGGCAGTGATGAACCAGAGGGTGGCAGTGGTGAACCAGAGGGTGCTGTGATGAACCAGAGAGTGGCAGTTATCAACCAGAGGGTGGCAGTGGTGAACCCGAGGGTGGCAGTGATGAACCAGATGGTGACAGTGATGATCCAGAGAGTGGCAGTGGTGAAACAGAGGGTGGCAGTGATGAACCAGAGGGTGGCAGTGATGAACCAGAGGGTGGCAGTGATGAACCAGAGGGTGACAGTAATGATCCAGATCGTGGCAGTGGAGAACCAGAGGGTGGCAGTGATGAACCAGAGGGTGGCAGTGATGAACCAGAGGGTGGCAGGGGTGAACCAGAGGGTGCTGTGATGAACTAGAGGGTTTCCGTGATGAACCAGAGGGTGGCAGTGGTGAACCAGAGGGTGGCAGTGATGAACCATAGGGTGACAGTGATGATCCAGAGGGTGGCAGTGGTGAACCAGAGGGTGGCAGTGGTGAACCAGAGGGTGCTGTGATGAACCAGAGGGTGGCAGTGATGAACCCGAGGGGGGCAGTGGTGAACCAGAGGGAGCTGTGATGAACCAGAGGGTGGCAGTGATGAACCAATGGGTGGCAGTAGTGAACCAGATGGTGATGTGATGAACCAGGGGATGGCAGTGATCAACCAGAGGGTGGCAGTGGTGAACCAGAGGGTGGTAGTGATGAACCAGAGGGTGGCAGTGATGAACCAGAGGGTGGCACTGGTGAACCAGAGGGTGACATTGATGATCCAGAGGGTGGCAGTGATGAACAAGAGGGTGACATTGATGATCCAGAGAGTGGCAGTGGCAAACCAGAGGGTGGCAGTGATGAACTAGAGGGTGGCAGTGATGTTCCAGAGGGTGGCAGTGGCGAAGCAGAGGGTGGCAGTGATGAACCAGAGGGTGGCAGTGATGAACTAGAGGGTGGCAGTGATGAACCAGAGGGTGGCAGTGGTGAACCAGAGGGTGCTGTGATGAACCAGAGGGTGGCAGTGATAATCCAGGGGGTGGCAGTGGCAAACCAGAGGGTGGCAGTGATGAACCAGAGGGTGGGAGTGATGAACCAGAGGGTGGCAGTGGTGAACCAGAGGGTGGCAGTGATGAACCAGAGGGTGACAGGGGTGAACCAGAGGGTGCTGTGATGAACCAGAGGGTGGCATTGAATAACCAGAGGGTGGCAGTGGTGAATCAGAGGGTGGCAGTGGTGAACCAGAGTGTGGTAGTGGTGAACCAGAGGGTGGCAGTGATGAACCAGAGGGTGGCAGTGATGAACCAGAGGGTGGCACTGGTGAACCAGAGGGTGCTGTGATGTACCAGAGGGTGGCAGTGATGAACCAGAGGGTGACAGTGATGATCCTGAGGGTGGCAGTGGCAAACCAGAGGGTGGCAGTGATGAACCAGAGGGTGGCAGTGATAATCCAGGGGGTGGCAGTGGCAAACCAGAGGGTGGCAGTGATGAACCAGAGGGTGGGATTGATGAACCAGAGGGTGGCAGTGGTGAACCAGAGGGTGGCAGTGATGAACCAGAGGGTGGCAGGGGTGAACCAGAGGGTGCTGTGATGAACCAGAGGGTGGCAGTGATTAACCAGAGGGTGGCAGTGGTGAATCAGAGGGTGGCAGTGATGAACCAGAGGGTGGCAGTGATGATCCAGAGGGTGGCAGTGGTGAACCAGAGGGTGGCAGTGATGAACCAGAGGGTGGCAGTGGTGAACCAGAGGGTGGCAGTGGTGAACCAGAGGGTGCTGTGATGAACCAGAGAGTGGCAGTTATCAACCAGAGGGTGGCAGTGGTGAACCCGAGGGTGGCAGTGATGAACCAGATGGTGACAGTGATGATCCAGAGAGTGGCAGTGGTGAAACAGAGGGTGGCAGTGATGAACCAGAAGGTGGCAGTGATGAACCAGAGGGTGGCAGTGATGAACCAGAGGGTGACAGTAATGATCCAGAGGGTGGCAGTGGTGAACCAGAGGGTGGCAGTGATGAACCAGAGGGTGGCAGTGATGAACCAGAGGGTGGCAGGGGTGAACCAGAGGGTGCTGTGATGAACTAGAGGGTTTCAGTGATGAACCAAAGGGTGGCAGTGGTGAACCAGAGGGTGGCAGTGATGAACCATAGGGTGACAGTGATGATCCAGAGGGTGGCAGTGGTGAACCAGAGGGTGGCAGTGGTGAACCAGAGGGTGCTGTGATGAACCAGAGGGTGGCAGTTATGAACCAGAGGGTGGCACTGGTGAACCAGAGGGTGAAGAGATGAACCAGAGGGTGGCAGTGATGAACAAGAGGGTGGCAGTGATGTTCAGGGGGTGGCAGTGGCGAAGCAGAGGGTGGCAGTGATGAACCAGAGGGTGGCAGTGATGAACTAGAGGGTTGCAGTGATGAACCAGAGGGTGGCAGTGGTGAACCAGAGGGTGCTGTGATGAACCAGAGGATGGCAGTGATAATCCAGGGGGTGGCAGTGGCAAACCAGAGGGTGGCAGTGATGAACCAGAGGGTGGGAGTGATGAACCAGAGGGTGGCAGTGGTGAACCAGAGGGTGGCAGTGATGAACCAGAGGGTGGCAGGTGTGAACCAGAGGGTGCTGTTATGAACCAGAGAGTGGCAGTTATCAACCAGAGGGTGGCAGTGGTGAACCCGAGGGTGGCAGTTATGAAACAGATGGTGACAGTGATGATCCAGAGAGTGGCAGTGGTGAAACAGAGGGTGGCAGTGATGAACCAGAGGGTGGCAGTGATGAACCAGAGGGTGGCAGTGATGAACCAGAGGGTGAAAGTAATGATCCAGAGGGTGGCAGTGGTAAACCAGAGGGTGGCAGTGATGAACCAGAGGGTGGCAGTGATGAACCAGAGGGTGGCAGGGGTGAACCAGAGGGTGCTGTGATGAACTAGAGGGTTTCAGTGATGAACCAGAGGGTGGCAGTGGTGAACCAGAGGGTGGCAGTGATGAACCATAGGGTGACAGTGATGATCCAGAGGGTGGCAGTGGTGAACCAGAGGGTGGCAGTGGTGAACCAGAGGGTGCTGTGATGAACCATAGGGTGGCAGTGATGAACCCGAGGGGGGCAGTGGTGAACCAGAGGGAGCTGTGATGAACCAGAGGGTGGCAGTGATGAACCAATGGGTGGCAGTAGTGAACCAGATGGTGATGTGATGAACCAGGGGATGGCAGTGATCAACCAGAGGGTGGCAGTGGTGAACCAGAGGGTGGTAGTGATGAACCAGAGGGAGGCAGTGATGAACCAGAGGGTGGCACTGGTGAACCAGAGGGTGAAGAGATGAACCAGAGGGTGGCAGTGATGAACAAGAGGGTGACAGTGATGATCCAGAGGGTGGCAGTGGCAAACCAGAGGGTGGCAGTGATGTTCCAGAGGGTGGCAGTGGCGAAGCAGAGGGTGGCAGTGATGAACCAGAGGGTGGCAGTGATGAACTAGAGGGTGGCAGTGATGAACCAGAGGGTGGCATTGGTGAACCAGAGGGTGCTGTGATGAACCAGAGGGTGGCAGTGATGACCTGGAGGGTGACAGTGATGAACCAGAGGTTGGCAGTGGTGAACCAGAGGGTTGCAGTAATGAACCAGACGGTGGCAGTGGTGAACCAGAGGGTGGCAGTGATGAACCAGAGGGTTGCAATGATGCACCAGAGGGTGACAGTGATGATCCAAAGGGTGGCAGTTGTGAACCAGAGGGTGGCAGTGATGAACCAGAGGGTGGCAGTGATGAACCAGAGGGTGGCAGTGGTGAACTAGAGGGTGGCATTGATGAACCAGATGGTGCCAGTGATGAACCAGAGGGTGGCAGTGGTGCACCAGAGGGTGCTGTGTTGAACCAGATGGTGGCAGTGATGAACCCGAGGGTGGCAGTGGTGAACCAGAGGGAGCTGTGATGAACTAGAGGGTGGCAGTGATGAACCAGAGGGTGGCAGTGGTGAACCAGAGGGTGCTGTGATGAACCAGAGGGAGGCAGTGATGAACCAGAGGGAGGCAGTGGTTAACCAGAGGGAGCTGTGATGAACCAGAGGGTGGCAGTGATGAAGCAATGGGTGGCAGTAGTGAACCAGATGGTGCTGTGATGAACCAGGGGATGGTAGTGATCAACCAGAGGGTGGCAGTGGTGAACCAGAGGGTGGTAGTGATGAACCAGAGGGTGGCAGTGATGAATCAGAGGGTGGCACTGGTGAACCAGAGGGTGAAGAGATGAACCAGAGGGTGGCAGTGATGAACAAGAGGGTGACAGTGATGATCCAGAGGGTGGCAGTGGCAAACCAGAGGGTGGCAGTGATGAACCAGAGGGTGGCAGTAGTGAACCAGATGGTGCTGTGATGAACCAGGGGATGGCAGTGATCAACCAGAGGGTGGCAGTGGTGAACCAGAGGGTGTTGTTATGAACCAGAGGGTGGCAGTGATGAACCAGAGGGTGGCAGTGGTGAACCAGAGGGTGGCTTTGATGCACTAGAGGGTGGCAGTGATGAGCCAGAGGGTGGCAGTGGTGAACTAGAGGGTGCTGTGATGAACCAGAGGGTGGCAGTGATGAACCAGAGGGTGACAGTGGTGAACCAGAGAGTGGCAGTGGTGAACCAGAGGGTGGCAGTGGTGAACCAGAGGGTGTCAGTGATGAACCAGAGGGTGGCAGTGGTGAACCAGAGGGTGGCAGTGGTGAAACAGAGGGTGGCATTGGTGAGCCAGAGGGTGGCAGCGATAAGCCAGAGGGTGGCTGTGATGAACCAGAGGGTGGCAGTGATGAAGCAGGGGGTGGCAGTGGTGAACCAGAGGGTGCTCTGATGAACCAGAGGATGACAGTGATGAACCAGAGGGTGACGGTGATGGGCCAGAGGGTGGCAGTCAGTGGTGAATCAGAGGGTGGCAGTGATGAACCAGAGGGTGCCAGTGATGAGCCAGAGGGTGGCAGAGGTGACTCAGAGGGTGCTGTGATGAACCAGAGGGTGGCAGTGATGAACCAGAGGGTGGCAGTGGTGAACCAGAGGGTGACAGTGGTGAACCAGAGGGTGGCAGTGGTGAAACAGAGGGCGGCTGTGGTGAACCAGAGGGTGGCTGTGATGAAACAGAGGGTGGCAGTGATAAACCAGAGGGTGGCAGTGGTTAACCGGAGAGTGGTGGTGGTAAACCAGAGGGTGGCAGTTATGAACCACAGGGTGGCAGTGGTGAAACAGAGGGTGGCCGTGGTGAGCCAGAGGGTGGCTGTGATGAACCAGAGGGTGGCTGTGATGAACCAGAGGGTAGCAGTGATGAACCAGAGGGTGACAGTGGTGAACCAGAGGGTGGCAGTGGTGAACCAGAGGGTGGCAGTGGTGAACCAGAGGGTGACAGTGATGAACCAGAGGGTGGCAGTGGTGAACCAGAGGTTGGCATTGGTGAAACAGAGGGTGGCATTGATGAGTTAGAGTGTGGCAGTGATGAGCCAGAGGGTGGCTGTGATGAACCAGAGTGTTGCAGTGATGAACCAGAGGGTGACAGTGGTGAACCAGAGGGTGCTGTGATGAACCAGAGGATGACAGTGATGAACCAGAGGGTGGCAGTCAGTGGTGAATCAGAGGGTGGCAGTGAAGAACCAGAGGGTGCCAGTGATGAGCCAGAGGGTGGCAGAGGAGAACCAGAGGGTGCTGGGATGAACCAGAGGGTGGCAGTGATGAACCAGAGGGTGGCAGTGGTGAACCAGAGGGTGACAGTGGTGAACCAGAGGGTGGCAGTGGTGAAACAAAGGGTGGCTGTGGTGAACCAGAGGGTGGCTGTGATGAAACAGAGGGTGGCAGTGATGCACCAGATGGTGGCAGTGGTGAACCAGAGGGTGGCAGTGGTGAACCAGAGAGTGGCAGTGGTGACCCAGAGGGTGACAGTGATGAACCAGAGGGTGGCAGTGATGAGCCAGAGGGTGGCAGTGGTGAACCAGAGGGTTCTGTGATGAACCAGAGGGTGGCAGTGATGAACCAGAGGGTGACAGTGATGAACCAGAGGGTGGCAGTGGTGAAGCAGTGGAGAACCAGAGGGTGCTGTGATGAACCAGAGGGTGGCACTGATGAACCAGAGGGTGACAGTGATGAACCAGAGGGTGGCGTGATGAACCAGAGGGTGGCTGTGGTGAACCAGAGGGTGCTGTGATGAGCCAGAGGGTGGCAGTGATGAACAAGAGGGTGACAATGATGAAGCAGAGGTTGGCAGTGGTGAACCAGAGGGTGCTGTAATGAACTAGAGGGTGGCAGTGTTGAACCAGAGGGTGTTGTGATGAACCAGAGGGTGGCAGTGATGAACCAGAGGGTGACAGTGATGAATCAGAGGGTGGCAGTGATGAACCAGAGGGTGCTGTGATGAACCAGAGAGTGGCAGTGGTGAACCAGAGTGTGGCAGTGGTGAACCAGAGGGTGGCAGTGATGAACCAGAGGGTGGCAGTGATGAACCAGAGGGTGGCACTGGTGAACCAGAGGGAGCTGTGATGAACCAGAGGGTGGCAGTGATGAACCAGAGGGTGACAGTGATGATCCAGAGGGTGGCAGTGGCAAACCAGAGGGTGGCAGTGATGAACCACAGGGTGGCAGTGATAATCCAGAGGGTGGCAGTGGCAAACCGGAGGGTGGCAGTGATGAACCAGAGGGTGGCAGTGATAAACTAGAGGGTGGCCGCGGTGAACCAGAGGGTGGCAGAGGAGAACCAGAGGGTGCTGGGATGAACCAGAGGGTGGCAGTGATGAACCAGAGGGTGGCAGTGGTGAACCAGAGGGTGACAGTGGTGAACCAGAGGGTGGCAGTGGTGAAACAGAGGGTGGCTGTGGTGAACCAGAGGGTGGCTGTGATGAACCAGAGGGTGGCAGTGATGCACCAGAGGGTGGAAGTGGTGAACAAGAGGGTGGCAGTGGTGAACCAGAGATTGGCAGTTGTGAACCAGAGGGTGACAGTGATGAACCAGAGGGTGGCAGTGATGAGCCAGAGGGTGGCAGTGGTGAACCAGAGGGTTCTGTGATGAACCAGAGGGTGGCAGTGATGAACCAGAGGGGGACAGTGATGAACCAGAGGGTGGCAGTGGTGAAGCAGTGGAGAACCAGAGGGTGCTGTGATGAACCAGAGGGTGGCAGTGATGAACCAGAGGGTGACAGTGATGAACCAGAGGGTGGCGTGATGAACCAGAGGGTGGCAGTCATGAAGCAGAGGGTGGCAGTGGTGAACCAGAGTGTGCTGTGATGAACCAGAGGATGACAGTGATGAACCAGAGGGTGACGGTGATGGGCCAGAGGGTGCCAGTGATGAGCCAGAGGGTGGCAGAGGTGACTCAGAGGGTGCTATGATGAACCAGAGGGTGGCAGTGATGAACCAGAGGGTGGCAGTGGTGAACCAGAGGGTGACAGTGGTGAACCAGAGGGTGGCAGTGGTGAAACAGAGGGCGGCTGTGGTGAACCAGAGGGTGGCTGTGATGAAACAGAGGGTGGCAGTGATGAACCAGAGGGTGGCAGTGGTTAACCAGAGAGTGGTGGTGGTGAACCAGAGGGTGGCAGTTATGAACCAGAGGGTGGCAGTGGTGAAACAGAGGGTGGCAGTGGTGAGCCAGAGGGTGGCTGTGATGAACCAGAGGGTGGCTGTGATGAACCAGAGGGTGGAAGTGATGAACCAGAGGGTGACAGTGGTGAACCAGAGGGTGGCAGTGGTGAACCAGAGGGTGGCAGTGGTGAACCAGAGAGTGACAGTGGTGAACCAGAGGGCGGCAGTGGTGAACCAGAGGTTGGCATTGGTGAAACAGAGGGTGGCATTGATGAGCCAGAGTGTGGCAGTGATGAGCCAGAGGGTGGCTGTGATGACCCAGAGTGTGGCAGTGATGAACCAGAGGGTGGCAGTGGTGAACCAGAGGGTGCTGTGATGAACCAGAGGATGACAGTGATGAACCAGAGGGTGACAGTGATGGGCCAGAGGGTGGCAGTCAGTGGTGAATCAGAGGGTGGCAGTGATGAAACAGAGGGTGCCAGTGATGAGCCAGAGGGTGGCAGAGGAGAACCAGAGTGTGCTGGGATGAACCAGAGGGTGGCAGTGATGAACCAAAGGGTGGCAGTGGTGAACCAGAGGGTGACAGTGGTGAACCAGAGGGTGGCAGTGGTTAAACAGAGGGTGGCTGTGGTGAACCAGAGGGTGGCTGTGATGAAACAGAGGGTGGCAGTGATGCACCAGAGGGTGGCAGTGGTGAACCAGAGGGTGGCAGTGGTGAACCAGAGAGTGGCAGTGGTGAACCAGAGGGTGACAGTGATGAACCAGAGGGTGGCAGTGATGAGCCAGAGGGTGGCAGTGGTGAACCAGAGGGTTCTGTGATGAACCAGAGGGTGGCAGTGAGGAACCAGAGGGTGACAGTGATGAACCAGAGGGTGGCAGTGGTGAAGCAGTGGAGAACCAGAGGGTGCTGTGATGAACCAGAGGGTGGCAGTGATGAACCAGAGGGTGACAGTGATGAACCAGAGGGTGGCGTGATGAACCAGAGGGTGGCAGTGGTGAACCAGAGGGTGCTGTGATGAACCAGAGGGTGGCAGTGATGAACAAGAGGGTGACGGTGATGAACCAGAGGTTGGCAGTGGTGAACCAGAGGGTGCTGTAATGAACTAGAGGGTGGCAGTGTTGAACCAGAGGGTGACAGTGATGAACCAGAGGGTGGCAGTGGTGAAGCAGTGGTGAACCAGAGGGTGTTGTGATGAACCAGAGGGTGGCAGTGATGAACCAGAGGGTGACAGTGATGAATCAGAGGCAGGCAGTGATGAACCAGAGGGTGCTGTGATGAACCAGAGAGTGGCAGTGGTGAACCAGAGTGTGGCAGTGGTGAACCAGAGGGTGGCAGTGATGAACCAGTGGGTGGCAGTGATGAACCTTAGGGTGGCACTGGTGAACCAGAGGGAGCTGTGATGAACCAGAGGGTGGCAGTGATGAACCAGAGGGTGACAGTGATGATCCAAAGGGTGGCAGTGGCAAACCAGAGGGTGGCAGTGATGAACCAGAGGGTGGCAGTGATAATCCAGAGGGTGGCAGTGGCAAACCAGAGGATGGCAGTGATGAACCAGAGGGTGGCAGTGATAAACCAGAGGGTGGCAGCGGTGAACCAGAGGGTGGCAGAGGAGAACCAGAGGGTGCTGGGATGAACCAGAGGGTGGCAGTGATGAACCCGAGGGTGGCAGTGGTGAACCAGAGGGTGACAGTGGTGAACCAGAGGGTGGCAATGGTGAAACAGAGGGTGGCTGTGGTGAACCAGAGGGTGGCTGTGATGAAACAGGGGGTGGCAGTGATGCACCAGAGGGTGGCACTGGTGAACCAGAGGGTGGCAGTGGTGAACCAGAGAGTGGCAGTGGTGAACCAGAGGGTGACAGTGATGAACCAGAGGGTGGCAGTGATGAGCCAGAGGGTGGCAGTGGTGAACCAGAGGGTTCTGTGATGAACCAGAGGGTGGCAGTGATGAACCAGAGGGTGAAAGTGATGAACCAGAGGGTGGCAGTGGTGAAGCAGTGGAGAACCAGAGGGTGCTGTGATGAACCAGAGGGTGGCAGTGGTGAAGCAGTGGTGAACCAGAGGGTGTTGTGATGAACCAGAGGGTGGCAGTGATGAACCAGAGCGTGACAGTGATGAATCAGAGGGTGGCAGTGATGAACCAGAGGGTGCTGTGATGAACCAGAGAGTGGCAGTGGTGAACCAGAGTGTGGCAGTGGTGAACCAGAGGGTGGCAGTGATGAACCAGAGGGTGGCAGTGATGAACCATAGGGTGGCACTGGTGAACCAGAGGGAGCTGTGATGAACCAGAGGGTGGCAGTGATGAACCAGAGGGTGACAGTGATGATCCAGAGGGTGGCAGTGGCAAACCAGAGGGTGGCAGTGATGAACCAGAGGGTGGCAGTGATAATCCAGAGGGTGGTAGTGGCAAACCAGAGGGTGGCAGTGATGAACCAGAGGTTGGCAGTGATAAACCAGAGGGTGGCAGCGGTGAACCAGAGGGTGGCAGTGATGAAACAGAGGGTGGCAGGGTTGAACCAGAGGGTGCTGTGATGAACCAGAGGGTGGCAGTGATTAACCAGAGGGTGACAGTGATGATCCAGAGGGTGGCAGTGGTGAACCAGAGGGTGGCAGTGATGAACTAGAGGGTGGCAGTGATGAACCAGAGGGTGGCAGTGGTGATCCAGGGGGTGCTGTGATGAACCAGAGGGTGGCAGTGATTAACCAGAGGGTGGCAGCAGTGAACCAAAGGGAGCTGTGATGAACCAGAAGGTGGCAGTGATGAACCAGTGGGTGGCAGTGGTGAACCAGAGGGTGCTGTGATGAACCAGGGGAGGCAGTGATCAACCAGAGGGTGGCAGTGGTGAACCAGAGGGTGGCAGTGATGAACGAGAGGGTGGCAGTGATGAAGCAGAGGGTGGCACTGGTGAACCAGAGGGTGAAGAGATGAACCAGAGGGTGGCAGTGATGAACCAGAGGGTGAAAGTGATGATCCAGAGGGTGGCAGTGGCAAACCAGAGGGTGGCAGTGATGAACCAGAGGGTGGCAGTGATGTTCCAGAGGGTGGCAGTGGCGAACCAGTGGGTGGCAGTGATGGACCAGAGGGTGGCAGTGATGAACCAGAGGGTGGCAGTGATGAACCAGAGGGTGGCAGTGGTGAACCAGAGGGTGCTGTGATGAACCAGAGGGTGGCAGTGATGAACCCGAGGGTGGCAGTGATGAACCAGAGGGTGGCAGTGGTGAACCAGCGGGTGGCAGTGATGAACCAGAGAGTGGCAGTGGTGAAACAGAGGGTGACACTGATGAACCTGAGGGTGGCAGTGGTGAACCAGAGGGTGACAGTGATGAACCAGAGGGTCGCAGTGGTGAACCAGAGGGTGGCAATGATGAACCAGAGGGTGGCAGTCATGAACTAGATGGTGGCAGGGGTGAACCAGAGGGTGGCAGTGGTGAACCAGAGGGAGCTGTGATGAACAAGAGGGTGGCAGTGGTGAACCAGAGTGTGGTAGTGGTGAACCAGAGGGTGGCAGTGATGAACCAGAGGGTGGCAGTGATGAACCAGAGGGTGGCACTGGTGAACCAGAGGGTGCTGTGATGTACCAGAGGGTGGCAGTGATGAACCAGAGGGTGACAGTGATGATCCTGAGGGTGGCAGTGGCAAACCAGAGGGTGGCAGTGGTGAACCAGAGTGTGGTAGTGGTGAACCAGAGGGTGGCAGTGATGAACCAGAGAGTGGCAGTGATGAACCAGAGGGTGGCACTGGTGAACCAGAGGGTGCTGTGATGTACCAGAGGGTGGCAGTGATGAACCAGAGGGTGACAGTGATGATCCTGAGGGTGGCAGTGGCAAACCAGAGGGTGGCAGTGATGAACCAGAGGGTGGGAGTGATGAACCAGAGGGTGGCAGTGGTGAACCAGAGGGTGGCAGTGATGAACCAGAGGGTGGCAGGGGTGAACCAGAGGGTGCTGTGATGAACCAGAGGGTGGCAGTGATTAACCAGAGGGTGGCAGTGGTGAATCAGAGGGTGGCAGTGATGAACCAGAGGGTGGCAGTGATGATCCAGAGGGTGGCAGTCGTGAACCAGAGGGTGGCAGTGATGAACCAGAGGGTGGCAGTGGTGAACCAGAGGGTGGCAGTGGTGAACCAGAGGGTGCTGTGATGAACCAGAGAGTGGCAGTTATCAACCAGAGGGTGCCAGTGGTGAACCCGAGGGTGGCAGTGATGAACCAGATGGTGACAGTGATGATCCAGAGAGTGGAAGTGGTGAAACAGAGGGTGGCAGTGATGAACCAGAGGGTGGCAGTGATGAACCAGAGGGTGGCAGTGATGAACCAGAGGGTGACAGTAATGATCCAGAGGGTGGCAGTGGTGAACCAGAGGGTGGCAGTGATGAACCAGAGGGTGGCAGGGGTGAACCAGAGGGTGCTGTGATGAACTAGAGGGTTTCTGTGATGAACCAGAGGGTGGCAGTGGTGAACCGGAGGGTGGCAGTGATGAACCATAGGGTGACAGTGATGATCCAGAGGGTGGCAGTGGTGAACCAGAGGGTGGCAGTGGTGAACCAGAGGGTGCTGTGATGAACCAGAGGGTGGCAGTGGTGAACCAGAGGGAGCTGTGATGAACCAGAGGGTGGTAGTGATGAACCAATGGGTGGCAGTAGTGAACCAGATGGTGATGTGATGAACCAGGGGATGGCAGTGATCAACCAGAGGGTGGCAGTGGTGAACCAGAGGGTGGTAGTGATGAACCAGAGGGTGGCAGTGATGAACCAGAGGGTGGCACTGGTGAACCAGAGGGTGAAGAGATGAACCAGAGGGTGGCAGTGATGAACAAGAGGGTGACATTGATGATCCAGAGGGTGGCAGTGGCAAACCAGAGGGTGGCAGTGATGAACTAGAGGGTGGCAGTGATGTTCCAGAGGGTGGCAGTGGCGAAGCAGAGGGTGGCAGTGATGAACCAGAGGGTGGCAGTGATGAACTAGAGGGTGGCAGTGATGAACCAGAGGGTGGCAGTGGTGAACCAGAGGGTGCTGTGATGAACCAGAGGGTGGCAGTGATAATCCAGGGGTGGCAGTGGCAAACCAGAGGGTGGCAGTGATGAACCAGAGGGTAGGAGTGATGAACCAGAGGGTGGCAGTGGTGAACCAGAGGGTGGCAGTGATGAACCAGAGGGTGGCAGGGGTGAACCAGAGGGTGCTGTGATGAACCAGAGGGTGGCATTGATTAACCAGAGGGTGGCAGTGGTGAATCAGAGGGTGGCAGTGGTGAACCAGAGTGTGGTAGTGGTGAACCAGAGGGTGGCAGTGATGAACCAGAGGGTTGCAGTGAAGAACCAGAGGGTGGCACTGGTGAACCAGAGGGTGCTGTGATGTACCAGAGGGTGGCAGGGATGAACCAGAGGGTGACAGTGATGATCCTGAGGGTGGCAGTGGCAAACCAGAGGGTGGCAGTGATGAACCAGAGGGTGGCAGTGATAATCCAGGGGGTGGCAGTGGCAAACCAGAGGGTGGCAGTGATGAACCAGAGGGTGGGATTGATGAACCAGAGGGTGGCAGTGGTGAACCAGAGGGTGGCAGTGATGAACCAGAGGGTGGCAGGGGTGAACCAGAGGGTGCTGTGATGAACCAGAGGGTGGCAGTGATTAACCAGAGGGTGGCAGTGGTGAATCAGAGGGTGGCAGTGATAAACCAGAGGGTGGCAGCGGTGAACCAGAGGGTGGCAGTGATGAACCAGAGGGTGGCAGGGTTGAACCAGAGGGTGCTGTGATGAACCAGAGGGTGGCAGTGATTAACCAGAGGGTGACAGTGATGATCCAGAGGGTGGCAGTGGTGAACCAGAGGGTGGCAGTGATGAACTAGAGGGTGGCAGTGATGAACCAGAGGGTGGCAGTGGTGATCCAGGGGGTGCTGTGATGAACCAGAGGGTGGCAGTGATTAACCAGAGGGTGGCAGCAGTGAACCAAAGGGAGCTGTGATGAACCAGAAGGTGGCAGTGATGAACCAGTGGGTGGCAGTGGTGAACCAGAGGGTGCTGTGATGAACCAGGGGAGGCAGTGATCAACCAGAGGGTGGCAGTGGTGAACCAGAGGGTGGCAGTGATGAACGAGAGGGTGGCAGTGATGAAGCAGAGGGTGGCACTGGTGAACCAGAGGGTGAAGAGATGAACCAGAGGGTGGCAGTGATGAACCAGAGGGTGAAAGTGATGATCCAGAGGGTGGCAGTGGCAAACCAGAGGGTGGCAGTGATGAACCAGAGGGTGGCAGTGATGTTCCAGAGGGTGGCAGTGGCGAACCAGTGGGTGGCAGTGATGGACCAGAGGGTGGCAGTGATGAACCAGAGGGTGGCAGTGATGAACCAGAGGGTGGCAGTGGTGAACCAGAGGGTTCTGTGATGAACCAGAGGGTGGCAGTGATGAACCTGAGGGTGGCAGTGATGAACCAGAGGGTGGCAGTGGTGAACCAGCGGGTGGCAGTGATGAACCAGAGAGTGGCAGTGGTGAAACAGAGGGTGACACTGATGAACCTGAGGGTGGCAGTGGTGAACCAGAGGGTGACAGTGATGAACCAGAGGGTCGCAGTGGTGAACCAGAGGGTGGCAATGATGAACCAGAGGGTGGCAGTCATGAACCAGATGGTGGCAGGGGTGAACCAGAGGGTGGCAGTGGTGAACCAGAGGGAGCTGTGATGAACAAGAGGGTGGCAGTGGTGAACCAGAGTGTGGTAGTGGTGAACCAGAGGGTGGCAGTGATGAACTAGAGGGTGGCAGTGATGAACCAGAGGGTGGCAGTGGTGAACCAGAGGGTGCTGTGATGAACCAGAGGGTGGCAGTGATAATCCAGGGGGTGGCAGTGGCAAACCAGAGGGTGGCAGTGATGAACCAGAGGGTAGGAGTGATGAACCAGAGGGTGGCAGTGGTGAACCAGAGGGTGGCAGTGATGAACCAGAGGGTGGCAGGGGTGAACCAGAGGGTGCTGTGATGAACCACAGGGTGGCATTGATTAACCAGAGGGTGGCAGTGGTGAATCAGAGGGTGGCAGTGGTGAACCAGAGTGTGGTAGTGGTGAACCAGAGGGTGGCAGTGATGAACCAGAGGGTTGCAGTGATGAACCAGAGGGTGGCACTGGTGAACCAGAGGGTGCTGTGATGTACCAGAGGGTGGCAGGGATGAACCAGAGGGTGACAGTGATGATCCTGAGGGTGGCAGTGGCAAACCAGAGGGTGGCAGTGATGAACCAGAGGGTGGCAGTGATAATCCAGGGGGTGGCAGTGGCAAACCAGAGGGTGGCAGTGATGAACCAGAGGGTGGGATTGATGAACCAGAGGGTGGCAGTGGTGAACCAGAGGGTGGCAGTGATGAACCAGAGGGTGGCAGGGGTGAACCAGAGGGTGCTGTGATGAACCAGAGGGTGGCAGTGATTAACCAGAGGGTGGCAGTGGTGAATCAGAGGGTGGCAGTGATGAACCAGAGGGTGGCAGTGATGATCCAGAGGCTGGCAGTGGTGAACCAGAGGGTGGCAGTGATGAACCAGAGGGTGGCAGTGGTGAACCAGAGGGTGGCAGTGGTGAACCAGAGGGTGCTGTGATGAACCAGAGAGTGGCAGTTATCAACCAGAGGGTGGCAGTGGTGAACCCGAGGGTGGCAGTGATGAACCAGATGGTGACAGTGATGATCCAGAGAGTGGCAGTGGTGAAACAGAGGGTGGCAGTGATGAACCAGAAGGTGGCAGTGATGAACCAGAGGGTGGCAGTGATGAACCAGAGGGTGACAGTAATGATCCAGAGGGTGGCAGTGGTGAACCAGAGGGTGGCAGTGATGAACCAGAGGGTGGCAGTGATGAACCAGAGGGTGGCAGGGGTGAACCAGAGGGTGCTGTGATGAACTAGAGGGTTTCAGTGATGAACCAAAGGGTGGCAGTGGTGAACCAGAGGGTGGCAGTGATGAACCATAGGGTGACAGTGATGATCCAGAGGGTGGCAGTGGTGAACCAGAGGGTGGCAGTGGTGAACCAGAGGGTGCTGTGATGAACCAGAGGGTGGCAGTGATGAACCAGAGGGTGGCACTGGTGAACCAGAGGGTGAAGAGATGAACCAGAGGGTGGCAGTGATGAACAAGAGGGTGGCAGTGATGTTCCAGGGGGTGGCAGTGGCGAAGCAGAGGGTGGCAGTGATGAACCAGAGGGTGGCAGTGATGAACTAGAGGGTTGCAGTGATGAACCAGAGGGTGGCAGTGGTGAACCAGAGGGTGCTGTGATGAACCAGAGGGTGGCAGTGATAATCCAGGGGGTGGCAGTGGCAAACCAGAGGGTGGCAGTGATGAACCAGAGGGTGGGAGTGATGAACCAGAGGGTGGCAGTGGTGAACCAGAGGGTGGCAGTGATGAACCAGAGGGTGGCAGGTGTGAACCAGAGGGTGCTGTTATGAACCAGAGAGTGGCAGTTATCAACCAGAGGGTGGCAGTGGTGAACCCGAGGGTGGCAGTTATGAAACAGATGGTGACAGTGATGATCCAGAGAGTGGCAGTGGTGAAACAGAGGGTGGCAGTGATGAACCAGAGGGTGGCAGTGATGAACC
Source organism: Lissotriton helveticus (assembly GCF_964261635.1). NCBI lineage: Eukaryota > Metazoa > Chordata > Amphibia > Caudata > Salamandridae > Lissotriton > Lissotriton helveticus. The sequence goes on along the minus strand of NC_136065.1, from coordinate 892,113,224 downwards.
AGAGGGTGGCAGTGATGAACCAGAGGGTGAAAGTAATGATCCAGAGGGTGGCAGTGGTGAACCAGAGGGTGGCAGTGATGAACCAGAGGGTGGCAGTGATGAACCAGAGGGTGGCAGGGGTGAACCAGAGGGTGCTGTGATGAACTAGAGGGTTTCAGTGATGAACCAGAGGGTGGCAGTGGTGAACCAGAGGGTGGCAGTGATGAACCATAGGGTGACAGTGATGATCCAGAGGGTGGCAGTGGTGAACCAGAGGGTGGCAGTGGTGAACCAGAGGGTGCTGTGATGAACCATAGGGTGGCAGTGATGAACCCGAGGGGGGCAGTGGTGAACCAGAGGGAGCTGTGATGAACCAGAGGGTGGCAGTGATGAACCAATGGGTGGCAGTAGTGAACCAGATGGTGATGTGATGAACCAGGGGATGGCAGTGATCAACCAGAGGGTGGCAGTGGTGAACCAGAGGGTGGTAGTGATGAACTAGAGGGAGGCAGTGATGAACCAGAGGGTGGCACTGGTGAACCAGAGGGTGAAGAGATGAACCAGAGGGTGGCAGTGATGAACAAGAGGGTGACAGTGATGATCCAGAGGGTGGCAGTGGCAAACCAGAGGGTGGCAGTGATGAACCAGAGGGTGGCAGTGATGTTCCAGAGGGTGGCAGTGGCGAAGCAGAGGGTGGCAGTGATGAACCAGAGGGTGGCAGTGATGAACTAGAGGGTGGCAGTGATGAACCAGAGGGTGGCAGTGGTGAACCAGAGGGTGCTGTGATGAACCAGAGGGTGGCAGTGATGACCTGGAGGGTGACAGTGATGAACCAGAGGTTGGCAGTGGTGAACCAGAGGGTTGCAGTGATGAACCAGACGGTGGCAGTGGTGAACCAGAGGGTGGCAGTGATGAACCAGAGGGTTGCAGTGATGCACCAGAGGGTGACAGTGATGATCCAAAGGGTGGCAGTTGTGAACCAGAGGGTGGCAGTGATGAACCAGAGGGTGGCAGTGATGAACCAGAGGGTGGCAGTGGTGAACTAGAGGGGGGCAGTGATGAACCAGATGGTGCCAGTGATGAACCAGAGGGTGGCAGTAGTGCACCAGAGGGTGCTGTGTTGAACCAGATGGTGGCAGTGATGAACCCGAGGGTGGCAGTGGTGAACCAGAGGGAGCTGTGATGAACTAGAGGGTGGCAGTGATGAACCAGAGGGTGGCAGTGGTGAACCAGAGGGTGCTGTGATGAACCAGAGGGAGGCAGTGATGAACCAGAGGGAGGCAGTGGTTAACCAGAGGGAGCTGTGATGAACCAGAGGGTGGCAGTGATGAAGCAATGGGTGGCAGTAGCGAACCAGATGGTGCTGTGATGAACCAGGGGATGGTAGTGATCAACCAGAGGGTGGCAGTGGTGAACCAGAGGGTGGTAGTGATGAACCAGAGGGTGGCAGTGATGAATCAGAGGGTGGCACTGGTGAACCAGAGGGTGAAGAGATGAACCAGAGGGTGGCAGTGATGAACAAGAGGGTGACAGTGATGATCCAGAGGGTGGCAGTGGCAAACCAGAGGGTGGCAGTGATGAACCAGAGGGTGGCAGTAGTGAACCAGATGGTGCTGTGATGAACCAGGGGATGGCAGTGATCAACCAGAGGGTGGCAGTGGTGAACCAGAGGGTGTTGTTATGAACCAGAGGGTGGCAGTGATGAACCAGAGGGTGGCAGTGGTGAACCAGAGGGTGGCTTTGATGCACTAGAGGGTGGCAGTGATGAGCCAGAGGGTGGCAGTGGTGAACTAGAGGGTGCTGTGATGAACCAGAGGGTGGCAGTGATGAACCAGAGGGTGACAGTGGTGAACCAGAGAGTGGCAGTGGTGAACCAGAGGGTGGCAGTGGTGAACCAGAGGGTGGCAGTGATGAACCAGAGGGTGGCAGTGGTGAACCAGAGGGTGGCAGTGGTGAAACAGAGGGTGGCATTGGTGAGCCAGAGGGTGGCAGCGATAAGCCAGAGGGTGGCTGTGATGAACCAGAGGGTGGCAGTGATGAAGCAGAGGGTGGCAGTGGTGAACCAGAGGGTGCTCTGATGAACCAGAGGATGACAGTGATGAACCAGAGGGTGATGGTGATGGGCCAGAGGGTGGCAGTCAGTGGTGAATCAGAGGGTGGCAGTGATGAACCAGAGGGTGCCAGTGATGAGCCAGAGGGTGGCAGAGGTGACTCAGAGGGTGCTGTGATGAACCAGAGGGTGGCAGTGATGAACCAGAGGGTGGCAGTGGTGAAGCAGAGGGTGACAGTGGTGAACCAGAGAGTGTCAGTGGTGAAACAGAGGGCGGCTGTGGTGAACCAGAGGGTGGCTGTGATGAAACAGAGGGTGGCAGTGATAAACCAGAGGGTGGCAGTGGTTAACCAGAGAGTGGTGGTGGTAAACCAGAGGGTGGCAGTTATGAACCAGAGGGTGGCAGTGGTGAAATAGAGGGTGGCCGTGGTGAGCCAGAGGGTGGCTGTGATGAACCAGAGGGTGGCTGTGATGAACCAGAGGGTAGCAGTGATGAACCAGAGGGTGACAGTGGTGAACCAGAGGGTGGCAGTGGTGAACCAGAGGGTGGCAGTGGTGAACCAGAGGGTGACAGTGATGAACCAGAGGGTGGCAGTGGTGAACCAGAGGTTGGCATTGGTGAAACAGAGGGTGGCATTGATGAGCTAGAGTGTGGCAGTGATGAGCCAGAGGGTGGCTGTGATGAACCAGAGTGTTGCAGTGATGAACCAGAGGGTGACAGTGGTGAACCAGAGGGTGCTGTGATGAACCAGAGGATGACAGTGATGAACCAGAGGGTGGCAGTCAGTGGTGAATCAGAGGGTGGCAGTGAAGAACCAGAGGGTGCCAGTGATGAGCCAGAGGGTGGCAGAGGAGAACCAGAGGGTGCTGGGATGAACCAGAGGGTGGCAGTGATGAACCAGAGGGTGGCAGTGGTGAACCAGAGGGTGACAGTGGTGAACCAGAGGGTGGCAGTGGTGAAACAAAGGGTGGCTGTGGTGAACCAGAGGGTGGCTGTGATGAAACAGAGGGTGGCAGTGATGCACCAGAGGGGGGCAGTGGTGAACCAGAGGGTGGCAGTGGTGAACCAGAGAGTGGCAGTGGTGACCCAGAGGGTGACAGTGATGAACCAGAGGGTGGCAGTGATGAGCCAGAGGGTGGCAGTGGTGAACCAGAGGGTTCTGTGATGAACCAGAGGGTGGCAGTGATGAACCAGAGGGTGACAGTGATGAACCAGAGGGTGGCAGTGGTGAAGCAGTGGAGAACCAGAGGGTGCTGTGATGAACCAGAGGGTGGCAGTGATGAACCAGAGGGTGACAGTGATGAACCAGAGGGTGGCGTGATCAACCAGAGGGTGGCTGTGGTGAACCAGAGGGTGCTGTGATGAGCCAGAGGGTGGCAGTGATGAACAAGAGGGTGACAGTGATGAAGCAGAGGTTGGCAGTGGTGAACCAGAGGGTGCTGTAATGAACTAGAGGGTGGCAGTGTTGAACCAGAGGGTGACAGTGATGAACCAGAGGGTGGCAGTGGTGAAGCAGTGGTGAACCAGAGGGTGTTGTGATGAACCAGAGGGTGGCAGTGATGAACCAGAGGGTGACAGTGATGAATCAGAGGGTGGCAGTGATGAACCAGAGGGTGCTGTGATGAACCAGAGAGTGGCAGTGGTGAACCAGAGTGTGGCAGTGGTGAACCAGAGGGTGGCAGTGATGAACCAGAGGGTGGCAGTGATGAACCAGAGGGTGGCACTGGTGAACCAGAGGGTGCTGTGATGTACCAGAGGGTGGCAGTGATGAACCAGAGGGTGACAGTGATGATCCTGAGGGTGGCAGTGGCAAACCAGAGGGTGGCAGTGGTGAACCAGAGTGTGGTAGTGGTGAACCAGAGGGTGGCAGTGATGAACCAGAGGGTGGCAGTGATCAACCAGAGGGTGGCACTGGTGAACCAGAGGGTGCTGTGATGTACCAGAGGGTGGCAGTGATGAACCAGAGGGTGACAGTGATGATCCTGAGGGTGGCAGTGGCAAACCAGAGGGTGGCAGTGATGAACCAGAGGGTGGCAGTGATAATGCAGGGGGTGGCAGTGGCAAACCAGAGGGTGGCAGTGATGAACCAGAGGGTGGGAGTGATGAACCAGAGGGTGGCAGTGGTGAACCAGAGGGTGGCAGTGATGAACCAGAGGGTGGCAGGGGTGAACCAGAGGGTGCTGTGATGAACCAGAGGTTGGCAGTGATTAACCAGAGGGTGGCAGTGGTGATTCAGAGGGTGGCAGTGATGAACCAGAGGGTGGCAGTGATGATCCAGAGGGTGGCAGTGGTGAACCAGAGGGTGGCAGTGATGAACCAGAGGGTGGCAGTGGTGAACCAGAGGGTGGCAGTGGTGAACCAGAGGGTGCTGTGATGAACCAGAGAGTGGCAGTTATCAACCAGAGGGTGGCAGTGGTGAACCCGAGGGTGGCAGTGATGAACCAGATGGTGACAGTGATGATCCAGAGAGTGGCAGTGGTGAAACAGAGGGTGGCAGTGATGAACCAGAGGGTGGCAGTGATGAACCAGAGGGTGGCAGTGATGAACCAGAGGGTGACAGTAATGATCCAGAGGGTGGCAGTGGAGAACCAGAGGGTGGCAGTGATGAACCAGAGGGTGGCAGTGATGAACCAGAGGGTGGCAGGGGTGAACCAGAGGGTGCTGTGATGAACTAGAGGGTTTCCGTGATGAACCAGAGGGTGGCAGTGGTGAACCAGAGGGTGGCAGTGATGAACCATAGGGTGACAGTGATGATCCAGAGGGTGGCAGTGGTGAACCAGAGGGTGGCAGTGGTGAACCAGAGGGTGCTGTGGTGAACCAGAGGGTGGCAGTGATGAACCCGAGGGGGGCAGTGGTGAACCAGAGGGAGCTGTGATGAACCAGAGGGTGGCAGTGATGAACCAATGGGTGGCAGTAGTGAACCAGATGGTGATGTGATGAACCAGGGGATGGCAGTGATCAACCAGAGGGTGGCAGTGGTGAACCAGAGGGTGGTAGTGATGAACCAGAGGGTGGCAGTGATGAACCAGAGGGTGGCACTGGTGAACCAGAGGGTGACATTGATGATCCAGAGGGTGGCAGTGATGAACAAGAGGGTGACATTGATGATCCAGAGAGTGGCAGTGGCAAACCAGAGGGTGGCAGTGATGAACTAGAGGGTGGCAGTGATGTTCCAGAGGGTGGCAGTGGCGAAGCAGAGGGTGGCAGTGATGAACCAGAGGGTGGCAGTGATGAACTAGAGGGTGGCAGTGATGAACCAGAGGGTGGCAGTGGTGAACCAGAGGGTGCTGTGATGAACCAGAGGGTGGCAGTGATAATCCAGGGGGTGGCAGTGGCAAACCTGAGGGTGGCAGTGATGAACCAGAGGGTGGGAGTGATGAACCAGAGGGTGGCAGTGGTGAACCAGAGGGTGGCAGTGATGAACCAGAGGGTGGCAGGGGTGAACCAGAGGGTGCTGTGATGAACCAGAGGGTGGCATTGAATAACCAGAGGGTGGCAGTGGTGAATCAGAGGGTGGCAGTGGTGAACCAGAGTGTGGTAGTGGTGAACCAGAGGGTGGCAGTGATGAACCAGAGGGTGGCAGTGATGAACCAGAGGGTGGCACTGGTGAACCAGAGGGTGCTGTGATGTAGCAGAGGGTGGCAGTGATGAACCAGAGGGTGACAGTGATGATCCTGAGGGTGGCAGTGGCAAACCAGAGGGTGGCAGTGATGAACCAGAGGGTGGCAGTGATAATCCAGGGGGTGGCAGTGGCAAACCAGAGGGTGGCAGTGATGAACCAGAGGGTGGGATTGATGAACCAGAGGGTGGCAGTGGTGAACCAGAGGGTGGCAGTGATGAACCAGAGGGTGGCAGGGGTGAACCAGAGGGTGCTGTGATGAACCAGAGGGTGGCAGTGATTAACCAGAGGGTGGCAGTGGTGAATCAGAGGGTGGCAGTGATGAACCAGAGGGTGGCAGTGATGATCCAGAGGGTGGCAGTGGTGAACCAGAGGGTGGCAGTGATGAACTAGAGGGTGGCAGTGGTGAACCAGAGGGTGGCAGTGGTGAACCAGAGGGTGCTGTGATGAACCAGAGAGTGGCAGTTATCAACCAGAGGGTGGCAGTGGTGAACCCGAGGGTGGCAGTGATGAACCAGATGGTGACAGTGATGATCCAGAGAGTGACAGTGGTGAAACAGAGGGTGGCAGTGATGAACCAGAAGGTGGCAGTGATGAACCAGAGGGTGGCAGTGATGAACCAGAGGGTGACAGTAATGATCCAGAGGGTGGCAGTGGTGAACCAGAGGGTGGCAGTGATGAACCAGAGGGTGGCAGTGATGAATCAGAGGGTGGCAGGGGTGAACCAGAGGGTGCTGTGATGAACTAGAGGGTTTCAGTGATGAACCAAAGGGTGGCAGTGGTGAACCAGAGGGTGGCAGTGATGAACCATAGGGTGACAGTGATGATCCAGAGGGTGGCAGTGGTGAACCAGAGGGTGGCAGTGGTGAACCAGAGGGTGCTGTGATGAACCAGAGGGTGGCAGTTATGAACCAGAGGGTGGCACTGGTGAACCAGAGGGTGAAGAGATGAACCAGAGGGTGGCAGTGATGAACAAGAGGGTGGCAGTGATGTTCCAGGGGGTGGCAGTGGCGAAGCAGAGGGTGGCAGTGATGAACCAGAGGGTGGCAGTGATGAACTAGAGGGTTGCAGTGATGAACCAGAGGGTGGCAGTGGTGAACCAGAGGGTGCTGTGATGAACCAGAGGGTGGCAGTGATAATCCAGGGGGTGGCAGTGGCAAACCAGAGGGTGGCAGTGATGAACCAGAGGGTGGGAGTGATGAACCAGAGGGTGGCAGTGGTGAACCAGAGGGTGGCAGTGATGAACCAGAGGGTGGCAGGTGTGAACCAGAGGGTGCTGTTATGAACCAGAGAGTGGCAGTTATCAACCAGAGGGTGGCAGTGGTGAACCCGAGGGTGGCAGTTATGAAACAGATGGTGACAGTGATGATCCAGAGAGTGGCAGTGGTGAAACAGAGGGTGGCAGTGATGAACCAGAGGGTGGCAGTGATGAACCAGAGGGTGGCAGTGATGAACCAGAGGGTGAAAGTAATGATCCAGAGGGTGGCAGTGGTGAACCAGAGGGTGGCAGTGATGAACCAGAGGGTGGCAGTGATGAACCAGAGGGTGGCAGGGGTGAACCAGAGGGTGCTGTGATGAACTAGAGGGTTTCAGTGATGAACCAGAGGGTGGCAGTGGTGAACCAGAGGGTGGCAGTGATGAACCATAGGGTGACAGTGATGATCCAGAGGGTGGCAGTGGTGAACCAGAGGGTGGCAGTGGTGAACCAGAGGGTGCTGTGATGAACCATAGGGTGGCAGTGATGAACCCGAGGGGGGCAGTGGTGAACCAGAGGGAGCTGTGATGAACCAGAGGGTGGCAGTGATGAACCAATGGGTGGCAGTAGTGAACCAGATGGTGATGTGATGAACCAGGGGATGGCAGTGATCAACCAGAGGGTGGCAGTGGTGAACCAGAGGGTGGTAGTGATGAACCAGAGGGAGGCAGTGATGAACCAGAGGGTGGCACTGGTGAACCAGAGGGTGAAGAGATGAACCAGAGGGTGGCAGTGATGAACAAGAGGGTGACAGTGATGTTCCAGAGGGTGGCAGTGGCGAAGCAGAGGGTGGCAGTGATAAACCAGAGGGTGGCAGTGATGAACTAGAGGGTGGCATTGATGAACCAGAGGGTGGCATTGGTGAACCAGAGGGTGCTGTGATGAACCAGAGGGTGGCAGTGATGACCTGGAGGGTGACAGTGATGAACCAGAGGTTGGCAGTGGTGAACCAGAGGGTTGCAGTAATGAACCAGACGGTGGCAGTGGTGAACCAGAGGGTGGCAGTGATGAACCAGAGGGTTGCAGTGATGCACCAGAGGGTGACAGTGATGATCCAAAGGGTGGCAGTTGTGAACCAGAGGGTGGCAGTGATGAACCAGAGGGTGGCAGTGATGAACCAGAGGGTGGCAGTGGTGAACTAGAGGGTGGCATTTTTGAACCAGATGGTGCCAGTGATGAACCAGAGGGTGGCAGTGGTGCACCAGAGGGTGCTGTGTTGAACCAGATGGTGGCAGTGATGAACCCGAGGGTGGCAGTGGTGAACCAGAGGGAGCTGTGATGAACTAGAGGGTGAAAGTAATGATCCAGAGGGTGGCAGTGGTGAACCAGAGGGTGGCAGTGATGAACCAGAGGGTGGCAGTGATGAACCAGAGGGTGGCAGGGGTGAACCAGAGGGTGCTGTGATGAACTAGAGGGTTTCAGTGATGAACCAGAGGGTGGCAGTGGTGAACCAGAGGGTGGCAGTGATGAACCATAGGGTGACAGTGATGATCCAGAGGGTGGCAGTGGTGAACCAGAGGGTGGCAGTGGTGAACCAGAGGGTGCTGTGATGAACCATAGGGTGGCAGTGATGAACCCGAGGGGGGCAGTGGTGAACCAGAGGGAGCTGTGATGAACCAGAGGGTGGCAGTGATGAACCAATGGGTGGCAGTAGTGAACCAGATGGTGATGTGATGAACCAGGGGATGGCAGTGATCAACCAGAGGGTGGCAGTGGTGAACCAGAGGGTGGTAGTGATGAACCAGAGGGAGGCAGTGATGAACCAGAGGGTGGCACTGGTGAACCAGAGGGTGAAGAGATGAACCAGAGGGTGGCAGTGATGAACAAGAGGGTGACAGTGATGTTCCAGAGGGTGGCAGTGGCGAAGCAGAGGGTGGCAGTGATGAACCAGAGGGTGGCAGTGATGAACTAGAGGGTGGCAGTGATGAACCAGAGGGTGGCATTGGTGAACCAGAGGGTGCTGTGATGAACCAGAGGGTGGCAGTGATGACCTGGAGGGTGACAGTGATGAACCAGAGGTTGGCAGTGGTGAACCAGAGGGTTGCAGTAATGAACCAGACGGTGGCAGTGGTGAACCAGAGGGTGGCAGTGATGAACCAGAGGGTTGCAGTGATGCACCAGAGGGTGACAGTGATGATCCAAAGGGTGGCAGTTGTGAACCAGAGGGTGGCAGTGATGAACCAGAGGGTGGCAGTGATGAACCAGAGGGTGGCAGTGGTTAACTAGAGGGTGGCATTTTTGAACCAGATGGTGCCAGTGATGAACCAGAGGGTGGCAGTGGTGCACCAGAGGGTGCTGTGTTGAACCAGATGGTGGCAGTGATGAACCCGAGGGTGGCAGTGGTGAACCAGAGGGAGCTGTGATGAACTAGAGGGTGGCAGTGATGAACCAGAGGGTGGCAGTGGTGAACCAGAGGGTGCTGTGATGAACCAGAGGGAGGCAGTGATGAACCAGAGGGAGGCAGTGGTTAACCAGAGGGAGCTGTGATGAACCAGAGGGTGGCAGTGATGAAGCAATGGGTGGCAGTAGTGAACCAGATGGTGCTGTGATGAACCAGGGGATGGTAGTGATCAACCAGAGGGTGGCAGTGGTGAACCAGAGGGTGGTAGTGATGAACCAGAGGGTGGCAGTGATGAATCAGAGGGTGGCACTGGTGAACCAGAGGGTGAAGAGATGAACCAGAGGGTGGCAGTGATGAACAAGAGGGTGACAGTGATGATCCAGAGGGTGGCAGTGGCAAACCAGAGGGTGGCAGTGATGAACCAGAGGGTGGCAGTAGTGAACCAGATGGTGCTGTGATGAACCAGGGGATGGCAGTGATCAACCAGAGGGTGGCAGTGGTGAACCAGAGGGTGTTGTTATGAACCAGAGGGTGGCAGTGATGAACCAGAGGGTGGCAGTGGTGAACCAGAGGGTGGCTTTGATGCACTAGAGGGTGGCAGTGATGAGCCAGAGGGTGGCAGTGGTGAACTAGAGGGTGCTGTGATGAACCAGAGGGTGGCAGTGATGAACCAGAGGGTGACAGTGGTGAACCAGAGAGTGGCAGTGGTGAACCAGAGGGTGGCAGTGGTGAACCAGAGGGTGTCAGTGATGAACCAGAGGGTGGCAGTGGTGAACCAGAGGGTGGCAGTGGTGAAACAGAGGGTGGCATTGGTGAGCCAGAGGGTGGCAGCGATAAGCCAGAGGGTGGCTGTGATGAACCAGAGGGTGGCAGTGATGAAGCAGGGGTTGGCAGTGGTGAACCAGAGGGTGCTCTGATGAACCAGAGGGTGGCAGTGATGAACCAGAGGGTGACAGTGGTGAACCAGAGAGTGGCAGTGGTGAACCAGAGGGTGGCAGTGGTGAACCAGAGGGTGTCAGTGATGAACCAGAGGGTGGCAGTGGTGAACCAGAGGGTGGCAGTAGTGAAACAGAGGGTGGCATTGGTGAGCCAGAGGGTGGCAGCGATAAGCCAGAGGGTGGCTGTGATGAACCAGTGGGTGGCAGTGATGAAGCAGGGGGTGGCAGTGGTGAACCAGAGGGTGCTCTGATGAACCAGAGGATGACAGTGATGAACCAGAGGGTGACGGTGATGGGCCAGAGGGTGGCAGTCAGTGGTGAATCAGAGGGTGGCAGTGATGAACCAGAGGGTGCCAGTGATGAGCCAGAGGGTGGCAGAGGTGACTCAGAGGGTGCTGTGATGAACCAGAGGGTGGCAGTGATGAACCAGAGGGTGGCAGTGGTGAACCAGAGGGTGACAGTGGTGAACCAGAGGGTGGCAGTGGTGAAACAGAGGGCGGCTGTGGTGAACCAGAGGGTGGCTGTGATGAAACAGAGAGTGGCAGTGATAAACCAGAGGGTGGCAGTGGTTAACCAGAGAGTGGTGGTGGTAAACCAGAGGGTGGCAGTTATGAACCAGAGGGTGGCAGTGGTGAAACAGAGGGTGGCCGTGGTGAGCCAGAGGGTGGCTGTGATGAACCAGAGGGTGGCTGTGATGAACCAGAGGGTAGCAGTGATGAACCAGAGGGTGACAGTGGTGAACCAGAGGGTGGCAGTGGTGAACCAGAGGGTGGCAGTGGTGAACCAGAGGGTGACAGTGATGAACCAGAGGGTGGCAGTGGTGAACCAGAGGTTGGCATTGGTGAAACAGAGGGTGGCATTGATGAGCTAGAGTGTGGCAGTGATGAGCCAGAGGGTGGCTGTGATGAACCAGAGTGTTGCAGTGATGAACCAGAGGGTGACAGTGGTGAACCAGAGGGTGCTGTGATGAACCAGAGGATGACAGTGATGAACCAGAGGGTGGCAGTCAGTGGTGAATCAGAGGGTGGCAGTGAAGAACCAGAGGGTGCCAGTGATGAGCCAGAGGGTGGCAGAGGAGAACCAGAGGGTGCTGGGATGAACCAGAGGGTGGCAGTGATGAACCAGAGGGTGGCAGTGGTGAACCAGAGGGTGACAGTGGTGAACCAGAGGGTGGCAGTGGTGAAACAAAGGGTGGCTGTGGTGAACCAGAGGGTGGCTGTGATGAAACAGAGGGTGGCAGTGATGCACCAGAGGGTGGCAGTGGTGAACCAGAGGGTGGCAGTGGTGAACCAGAGAGTGGCAGTGGTGACCCAGAGGGTGACAGTGATGAACCAGAGGGTGGCAGTGATGAGCCAGAGGGTGGCAGTGGTGAACCAGAGGGTTCTGTGATGAACCAGAGGGTGGCAGTGATGAACCAGAGGGTGACAGTGATGAACCAGAGGGTGGCAGTGGTGAAGCAGTGGAGAACCAGAGGGTGCTGTGATGAACCAGAGGGTGGCAGTGATGAACCAGAGGGTGACAGTGATGAACCAGAGGGTGGCGTGATGAACCAGAGGGTGGCTGTGGTGAACCAGAGGGTGCTGTGATGAGCCAGAGGGTGGCAGTGATGAACAAGAGGGTGACAATGATGAAGCAGAGGTTGGCAGTGGTGAACCAGAGGGTGCTGTAATGAACTAGAGGGTGGCAGTGTTGAACCAGAGGGTGTTGTGATGAACCAGAGGGTGGCAGTGATGAACCAGAGGGTGACAGTGATGAATCAGAGGGTGGCAGTGATGAACCAGAGGGTGCTGTGATGAACCAGAGAGTGGCAGTGGTGAACCAGAGTGTGGCAGTGGTGAACCAGAGGGTGGCAGTGATGAACCAGAGGGTGGCAGTGATGAACCAGAGGGTGGCACTGGTGAACCAGAGGGAGCTGTGATGAACCAGAGGGTGACAGTGATGATCCAGAGGGTGGCAGTGGCAAACCAGAGGGTGGCAGTGATGAACCACAGGGTGGCAGTGATAATCCAGAGGGTGGCAGTGGCAAACCGGAGGGTGGCAGTGATGAACCAGAGGGTGGCACTGATAAACTAGAGGGTGGCAGCGGTGAACCAGAGGGTGGCAGAGGAGAACCAGAGGGTGCTGGGATGAACCAGAGGGTGGCAGTGATGAACCAGAGGGTGGCAGTGGTGAACCAGAGGGTGACAGTGGTGAACCAGAGGGTGGCAGTGGTGAAACAGAGGGTGGCTGTGGTGAACCAGAGGGTGGCTGTGATGAACCAGAGGGTGGCAGTGATGCACCAGAGGGTGGAAGTGGTGAACAAGAGGGTGGCAGTGGTGAACCAGAGATTGGCAGTTGTGGACCAGAGGGTGCTGTGATGAACCAGAGGGAGGCAGTGATGAACCAGAGGGAGGCAGTGGTTAACCAGAGGGAGCTGTGATGAACCAGAGGGTGGCAGTGATGAAGCAATGGGTGGCAGTAGTGAACCAGATGGTGCTGTGATGAACCAGGGGATGGTAGTGATCAACCAGAGGGTGGCAGTGGTGAACCAGAGGGTGGTAGTGATGAACCAGAGGGTGGCAGTGATGAATCAGAGGGTGGCACTGGTGAACCAGAGGGTGAAGAGATGAACCAGAGGGTGGCAGTGATGAACAAGAGGGTGACAGTGATGATCCAGAGGGTGGCAGTGGCAAACCAGAGGGTGGCAGTGATGAACCAGAGGGTGGCAGTAGTGAACCAGATGGTGCTGTGATGAACCAGGGGATGGCAGTGATCAACCAGAGGGTGGCAGTGGTGAACCAGAGGGTGTTGTTATGAACCAGAGGGTGGCAGTGATGAACCAGAGGGTGGCAGTGGTGAACCAGAGGGTGGCTTTGATGCACTAGAGGGTGGCAGTGATGAGCCAGAGGGTGGCAGTGGTGAACTAGAGGGTGCTGTGATGAACCAGAGGGTGGCAGTGATGAACCAGAGGGTGACAGTGGTGAACCAGAGAGTGGCAGTGGTGAACCAGAGGGTGGCAGTGGTGAACCAGAGGGTGTCAGTGATGAACCAGAGGGTGGCAGTGGTGAACCAGAGGGTGGCAGTGGTGAAACAGAGGGTGGCATTGGTGAGCCAGAGGGTGGCAGCGATAAGCCAGAGGGTGGCTGTGATGAACCAGAGGGTGGCAGTGATGAAGCAGGGGTTGGCAGTGGTGAACCAGAGGGTGCTCTGATGAACCAGAGGATGACAGTGATGAACCAGAGGGTGACGGTGATGGGCCAGAGGGTGGCAGTCAGTGGTGAATCAGAGGGTGGCAGTGATGAACCAGAGGGTGCCAGTGATGAGCCAGAGGGTGGCAGAGGTGACTCAGAGGGTGCTGTGATGAACCAGAGGGTGGCAGTGATGAACCAGAGGGTGGCAGTGGTGAACCAGAGGGTGACAGTGGTGAACCAGAGGGTGGCAGTGGTGAAACAGAGGGCGGCTGTGGTGAACCAGAGGGTGGCTGTGATGAAACAGAGAGTGGCAGTGATAAACCAGAGGGTGGCAGTGGTTAACCAGAGAGTGGTGGTGGTAAACCAGAGGGTGGCAGTTATGAACCAGAGGGTGGCAGTGGTGAAACAGAGGGTGGCCGTGGTGAGCCAGAGGGTGGCTGTGATGAACCAGAGGGTGGCTGTGATGAACCAGAGGGTAGCAGTGATGAACCAGAGGGTGACAGTGGTGAACCAGAGGGTGGCAGTGGTGAACCAGAGGGTGGCAGTGGTGAACCAGAGGGTGACAGTGATGAACCAGAGGGTGGCAGTGGTGAACCAGAGGTTGGCATTGGTGAAACAGAGGGTGGCATTGATGAGATAGAGTGTGGCAGTGATGAGCCAGAGGGTGGCTGTGATGAACCAGAGTGTTGCAGTGATGAACCAGAGGGTGACAGTGGTGAACCAGAGGGTGCTGTGATGAACCAGAGGATGACAGTGATGAACCAGAGGGTGGCAGTCAGTGGTGAATCAGAGGGTGGCAGTGAAGAACCAGAGGGTGCCAGTGATGAGCCAGAGGGTGGCAGAGGAGAACCAGAGGGTGCTGGGATGAACCAGAGGGTGGCAGTGATGAACCAGAGGGTGGCAGTGGTGAACCAGAGGGTGACAGTGGTGAACCAGAGGGTGGCAGTGGTGAAACAAAGGGTGGCTGTGGTGAACCAGAGGGTGGCTGTGATGAAACAGAGGGTGGCAGTGATGCACCAGAGGGTGGCAGTGGTGAACCAGAGGGTGGCAGTGGTGAACCAGAGAGTGGCAGTGGTGACCCAGAGGGTGACAGTGATGAACCAGAGGGTGGCAGTGATGAGCCAGAGGGTGGCAGTGGTGAACCAGAGGGTTCTGTGATGAACCAGAGGGTGGCAGTGATGAACCAGAGGGTGACAGTGATGAACCAGAGGGTGGCAGTGGTGAAGCAGTGGAGAACCAGAGGGTGCTGTGATGAACCAGAGGGTGGCGCTGATGAACCAGAGGGTGACAGTGATGAACCAGAGGGTGGCGTGATGAACCAGAGGGTGGCTGTGGTGAACCAGAGGGTGCTGTGATGAGCCAGAGGGTGGCAGTGATGAACAAGAGGGTGACAATGATGAAGCAGAGGTTGGCAGTGGTGAACCAGAGGGTGCTGTAATGAACTAGAGGGTGGCAGTGTTGAACCAGAGGGTGTTGTGATGAACCAGAGGGTGGCAGTGATGAACCAGAGGGGGACAGTGATGAATCAGAGGGTGGCAGTGATGAACCAGAGGGTGCTGTGATGAACCAGAGAGTGGCAGTGGTGAACCAGAGTGTGGCAGTGGTGAACCAGAGGGTGGCAGTGATGAACCAGAGGGTGGCAGTGATGAACCAGAGGGTGGCACTGGTGAACCAGAGGGAGCTGTGATGAACCAGAGGGTGGCAGTGATGAACCAGAGGGTGACAGTGATGATCCAGAGGGTGGCAGTGGCAAACCAGAGGGTGGCAGTGATGAACCACAGGGTGGCAGTGATAATCCAGAGGGTGGCAGTGGCAAACCGGAGGGTGGCAGTGATGAACCAGAGGGTGGCAGTGATAAACTAGAGGGTGGCAGCGGTGAACCAGAGGGTGGCAGAGGAGAACCAGAGGGTGCTGGGATGAACCAGAGGGTGGCAGTGATGAACCAGAGGGTGGCAGTGGTGAACCAGAGGGTGACAGTGGTGAACCAGAGGGTGGCAGTGGTGAAACAGAGGGTGGCTGTGGTGAACCAGAGGGTGGCTGTGATGAACCAGAGGGTGGCAGTGATGCACCAGAGGGTGGAAGTGGTGAACAAGAGGGTGGCAGTGGTGAACCAGAGATTGGCAGTTGTGAACCAGAGGGTGACAGTGATGAACCAGAGGGTGGCAGTGATGAGCCAGAGGGTGGCAGTGGTGAACCAGAGGGTTCTGTGATGAACCAGAGGGTGGCAGTGATGAACCAGAGGGTGACAGTGATGAACCAGAGGGTGGCAGTGGTGAAGCAGTGGAGAACCAGAGGGTGCTGTGATGAACCAGAGGGTGGCAGTGATGAACCAGAGGGTGACAGTGATGAACCAGAGGATGGCGTGATGAACCAGAGGGTGGCACTGGTGAACCAGAGGGAGCTGTGATGAACCAGAGGGTGGCAGTGATGAACCAGAGGGAGACAGTGATGATCCAGAGGGTGGCAGTGGCAAACCAGAGGGTGGCAGTGATGAACCAGAGGGTGGCAGTGATAATCCAGAGGGTGGCAGTGGCAAACCAGAGGGTGGCAGTGATGAACCAAAGGGTGGCAGTGGTGATCCAGAGGGTGCTGTGATGAACCAGAGGGTGGCAGTGATTAACCAGAGGGTGGCAGCAGTTAACCAAAGGGAGCTGTGATGAACCAGAAGGTGGCAGTGATGAACCAGTGGGTGGCAGTGGTGAACCAGAGGGTGCTGTGATGAACCAGGGGATGGCAGTGATCAACCAGAGGGTGGCAGTGGTGAACCAGAGGGTGGCAGTGATGAACGAGAGGGTGGCAGTGATGAAGCAGAGGGTGGCACTGGTGAACCAGAGGGTGAAGAGATGAACCAGAGGGTGGCAGTGATGAACCAGAGGGTGACAGTGATGATCCAGAGGGTGGCAGTGGCAAACCAGAGGGTGGCAGTGATGAACCAGAGGGTGGCAGTGATGTTCCAGAGGGTGGCAGTTATGAACCAGAGGGTGGCAGTTATGAACCAGAGGGTGGCAGTGATGAACCAGAGGGTGGCAGTGATGAACCAGAGGGTGGCAGTGGTGAACCAGAGGGTGCTGTGATGAACCAGAGGGTGGCAGTGATGAACCTGAGGGTGGCAGTGATGAACCAGAGGGTGGCAGTGATAAACCAGCGGGTGGCAGTGATGAACCAGAGATTGGCAGTGGTGAACCAGAGGGTGACAGTGATGAACCAGAGGGTGGCAGTCATGAACCAGATGGTGGCAGGGGTGAACCAGAGGGTGGCAGTGGTGAACCAGAGGGTGCTGTGATGAACCAGAAGGTGGCAGTGGTGAACCAGAGTGTGGCAGTGGTGAACCAGAGGGTGGCAGTGATGAACCAGAGGGTGGCAGTGATGAACCAGAGGATGGCACTGGTGAACCAGAGGGTGCTGTGATGTACCAGAGGGTGGCAGTGATGAACCAGAGGGTGACAGTGATGATCCTGAGGGTGGCAGTGGCAAACCAGAGGGTGGCAGTGATTAACCAGAGGGTGGCAGTGATAATCCAGGGGGTGGCAGTGGCAAACCAGAGGGTGGCAGTGATGAACCAGAGGGTGGCAGTGATGGACCAGAGGGTGGCAGTGGTGAACCAGAGGGTGGCAGTGATGAACCAGAGGGTGGCAGTGGTGAACCAGAGGGTGCTGTGATGAACCAGAGGGTGGCAGTGATTAACCAGAGGGTGGCAGTGGTGAATCAGAGGGTGGCAGTGATGAACCAGAGGGTGGCAGTGATGATCCAGAGGGTGGCAGTGGTGAACCAGAGGGTGGCAGTGATGAACCAGAGGGTGGCAGTGGTGAACCAGAGGGTGGCAGTGGTGAACCAGAGGGTGCTGTGATGAACCAGAGAGTGGCAGTTATCAACCAGAGGGTGGCAGTGGTGAACCAGATGGTGACAGTGATGATCCAGAGAGTGGCAGTGGTGAAACAGAGGGTGGCAGTGATGAACCAGAGTGTGGCAGTGATGAACCAGAGGGTGACAGTTATGATCCAGAAGGTGGCAGTGGTGAACCAGAGGGTGGCAGTGATGAATCAGAGGGTGGCAGTGATGAACCAGAGGGTGGCAGGGGTGAACCAGAGGGTGCTGTGATGAACTAGAGGGTTTCAGTGATGAACCAGAGGGTGGCAGTGGTGAACCAGAGGGTGGCAGTGATGAACCATAGGGTGACAGTGATGATCCAGAGGGTGGCAGTGGTGAACCAGAGGGTGGCAGTGGTGAACCAGAGGGTGCTGTGATGAACCAGAGGGTGGCAGTGGTGAACCAGAGGGTGGCAGTGATGAACCAGAGGGTGGCAGTGGTGAACCAGAGGGTGGCAGTGGTGAACCAGAGGGTGCTGTGATGAACCAGAGAGTGGCAGTTATCAACCAGAGGGTGGCAGTGATGAACCAGATGGTGACAGTGATGATCCAGAGAGTGGCAGTGGTGAAACAGAGGGTGGCAGTGATGAACCGGAGGGTGGCAGTGATGAACCAGAGGGTGGCAGTGATGAACCAGAGGGTGACAGTTATGATCCAGAGGGTGGCAGTGGTGAACCAGAGGGTGGCAGTGATGAACCAGAGGGTGGCAGTGATGAACCAGAGGGTGGCAGGAGTGACCCAGAGGGTGCTGTGATGAACTAGAGGGTTTCAGTGATGAACCAGAGGGTGGCAGTGGTGAACCAGAGGGTGGCAGTGATAAACCATAGGGTGACAGTGATGATCCAGAGGGTGGCAGTGGTGAACCAGAGGGTGGCAGTGGTGAACCAGAGGGTGCTGTGATGAACCAGAGGGTGGCAGTGATGAACCCGAGGGTGGCAGTGATGAACCAGAGGGAGCTGTGATGAACCAGAGGGTGGCAGTGATGAACCAATGGGTGGCAGTAGTGAACCAGATGGTGATCTGATGAACCAGGGGATGGCTGTGATCAACCAGAGGGTGGCAGTGGTGAACCAGAGGGTGGTAGTGATGAACCAGAGGGTGGCAGTGATGAACCAGAGGGTGGCACTGGTGAACCAGAGGGTGAAGAGATGAACCAGAGGGTGGCAGTGATGAACAAGAGGGTGACAGTGATGATCCAGAGGGTGGCAGTGGCAAACCAGAGGGTGGCAGTGATGAACCAGAGGGTGGCAGTGATGTTCCAGAGGGTGGCAGTGGCGAAGCAGAGGGTGGCAGTGATGAACCAGAGGGTGGCAGTGATGAACTAGAGGGTGGCAGTGATGAACCAGAGGGTGGCAGTGTTGAACCAGAGGGTGCTGTGATGAACCAGAGGGTGGCAGTGATGAACCGGAGGGTGACAGTGATGAACCAGAGGTTGGCAGTGGTGAACCAGAGGGTTGCAGTGATGAACCAGACGGTGGCAGTGGTGAACCAGAGGGTGGCAGTGATGAACCAGAGGGTTGCAGTGATGCACCAGAGGGTGTCGATGATGATCCAAAGGGTGGCAGTTGTGAACCAGAGGGTTGCAGTGATGAACCAGAGGGTGGCAGTGATGAACCAGAGGGTGGCAGTGGCGAACCAGAGGGTGGCAGGGATGAACCAGAGGGTGGCAGTGATGAACCAGAGGGTGGCAGTGATGAACCAGAGGGTGGCAGTGGTGAACCAGAGGGTGCTGTGATGAACCAGAGGGTGGCAGTGATGAACCCGAGGGTGGCAGTGATGAACCAGAGGGTGGCAGTGATGAACCAGCGGGTGGCAGTGATGAACCAGAGAGTGGCAGTGGTGAACCAGAGGGTGACAGTGATGAACCAGAGGGTGGCAGTCATGAACCAGATGGTGGCAGGGGTGAACCAGAGGGTGGCAGTGGTGAACCAGAGGGTGCTGTGATGAACCAGAGGGTGGCAGTGGTGAACCAGAGTGTGGCAGTGGTGAACCAGAGGGTGGCAGTGATGAACCAGAGGGTGGCAGTGATGAACCAGAGGGTGGCACTGGTGAACCAGAGGGTGAAGAGATGAACCAGAGGGTGGCAGTGATGAACAAGAGGGTGACAGTGATGATCCAGAGGGTGGCAGTGGCAAACCAGAGGGTGGCAGTGATGAACCAGAGGGTGGCAGTGATGTTCCAGAGGGTGGCAGTGGCGAAGCAGAGGGTGGCAGTGATGAACCAGAGGGTGGCAGTGATGAACTAGAGGGTGGCAGTCATGAACCAGAGGGTGGCAGTGTTGAACCAGAGGGTGCTGTGATGAACCAGAGGGTGGCAGTGATGAACCGGAGGGTGACAGTGATGAACCAGAGGTTGGCAGTGGTGAACCAGAGGGTTGCAGTGATGAACCAGACGGTGGCAGTGGTGAACCAGAGGGTGACAGTGATGAACCAGAGGGTGGCAGTCATGAACCAGATGGTGGCAGGGGTGAACCAGAGGGTGGCAGTGGTGAACCAGAGGGTGCTGTGATGAACCAGAGGGTGGCAGTGGTGAACCAGAGTGTGGCAGTGGTGAACCAGAGGGTGGCAGTGATGAACCAGAGGGTGGCAGTGGTGAACCAGAGGGTGCTGTGATGAACCAGAGGGTGGCAGTGATTAACCAGAGGGTGGCAGTGGTGAACCAGAGGGTGGCAGTGGTGAACCAGAGGGTGGCAGTGGTGAACCAGAGGGTGCTATGATGAACCAGAGAGTGGCAGTTATCAACCAGAGGGTGGCAGTGATGAACCAGATGGTGACAGTGATGATCCAGAGAGTGGCAGTGGTGAAACAGAGGGTGGCAGTGATGAACCGGAGGGTGGCAGTGATGAACCAGAGGGTGGCAGTGTTGAACCAGAGGGTGCTGTGATGAACCAGAGAGTGGCAGTGATGAACCGGAGGGTGACAGTGATGAACCAGAGGTTGGCAGTGGTGAACCAGACGGTGGCAGTGGTGAACCAGAGGGTGGCAGTGAGGAACCAGAGGGTTGCAGTGATGCACCAGAGGGTGTCAATGATGATCCAAAGGGTGGCAGTTGTGAACCAGAGGGTTGCAGTGATGAACCAGAGGGTGGCAGTGATGAACCAGAGGGTGGCAGTGGCGAACCAGAGGGTGGCAGGGATTAACCAGAGGGTGGCAGTGATGAACCAGAGGGTGGCAGTGATGAACCCGAGGGTGGCAGTGATGAACCAGAGGGTGGCAGTGATGAACCAGCGGGTGGCAGTGATGAACCAGAGAGTGGCAGTGGTGAACCAGAGGGTGACAGTGATGAACCAGAGGGTGGCAGTCATGAACCAGATGGTGGCAGGGGTGAACCAGAGGGTGGCAGTGGTGAACCAGAGGGTGCTGTGATGAACCAGAGGGTGGCAGTGGTGAACCAGAGTGTGGCAGTGGTGAACCAGAGGGTGGCAGTGATGAACCAGAGGGTGGCAGTGATGAACCAGAGGATGGCACTGGTGAACCAGAGGGTGCTGTGATGTACCAGAGGGTGGCAGTGATGAACCAGAGGGTGACAGTGATGATCCTGAGGCTGGCAGTGGCAAACCAGAGGGTGGCAGTGATGAACCAGAGGGTGGCAGTGATAATCCAGGGGGTGGCAGTGGCAAACCAGAGGGTGGCAGTGATGAACCAGAGGGTGGCAGTGATGAACCAGAGGGTGGCAGTGGTGAACCAGAGGGTGGCAGTGATGAACCAGAGGGTGGCAGTGGTGAACCAGAGGGTGCTGTGATGAACCAGAGGGTGGCAGTGATTAACCAGAGGGTGGCAGTGGTGAACCAGAGGGTGGCAGTGGTGAACCAGAGGGTGCTATGATGAACCAGAGAGTGGCAGTTATCAACCAGAGGGTGGCAGTGATGAACCAGATGGTGACAGTGATGATCCAGAGAGTGGCAGTGGTGAAACAGAGGGTGGCAGTGATGAACCGGAGGGTGGCAGTGATGAACCAGAGGGTGGCAGTGATGAACCAGAGGGTGACAGTTATGATCCAGAGGGTGGCAGTGGTGAACCAGAGGGTGGCAGTGATGAACCAGAGGGTGGCAGTGATGAACCAGAGGGTGGCAGGGGTGACCCAGAGGGTGCTGTGATGAACTAGAGGGTTTCAGTGATGAACCAGAGGGTGGCAGTGGTGAACCAGAGGGTGGCAGTGATGAACTATAGGGTGACAGTGATGATCCAGAGGGTGGCAGTGGTGAACCAGAGGGTGGCAGTGGTGAACCAGAGGGTGCTGTGATGAACCAGAGGGTGGCAGTGATGAACCCGAGGGTGGCAGTGGTGAACCAGAGGGAGCTGTGATGCACCAGAGGGTGACAGTGATGAACCAATGGGTGGCAGTAGTGAACCAGATGGTGATGTGATGAACCAGGGGATGGCTGTGATCAACCTGAGGGTGGCAGTGGTGAACCAGAGGGTGGTAGTGATGAACCAGAGGGTGGCAGTGATGAACCAGAGGGTGGCAGTGATGAACCAGAGGGTGGCACTGGTGAACCAGAGGGTGGAGAGATGAACCAGAGGGTGGCAGTGATGAACAAGAGGGTGACAGTGATGATCCAGAGGGTGGCAGTGGCAAACCAGAGGGTGGCAGTGATGAACCAGAGGGTGGCAGTGATGTTCCAGAGGGTGGCAGTGGCGAAGCAGAGGGTGGCAGTGATGAACCAGAGGGTGGCAGTGATGAACTAGAGGGTGGCAGTGATGAACCAGAGGGTGGCAGTGTTGAACCAGAGGGTGCTGTGATGAACCAGAGGGTGGCAGTGATGAACCGGAGGGTGACAGTGATGAACCAGAGGTTGGCAGTGGTGAACCAGAGGGTTGCAGTGATGAACCAGACGGTGGCAGTGGTGAACCAGAGGGTGGCAGTGATGAACCAGAGGGTTGCAGTGATGCACCAGAGGGTGTCAATGATGATCCAAAGGGTGGCAGTTGTGAACCAGAGGGTTGCAGTGATGAACCAGAGGGTGGCAGTGATGAACCAGAGGGTGGCAGTGGCGAACCAGAGGGTGGCAGGGATGAACCAGAGGGTGGCAGTGATGAACCAGAGGGTGGCAGTGATGAACCAGAGGGTGGCAGTGGTGAACCAGAGGGTGCTGTGATGAACCAGAGGGTGGCAGTGATGAACCCGAGGGTGGCAGTGATGAACCAGAGGGTGGCAGTGATGAACCAGCGGGTGGCAGTGATGAACCAGAGAGTGGCAGTGGTGAACCAGAGGGTGACAGTGATGAACCAGAGGGTGGCAGTCATGAACCAGATGGTGGCAGGGGTGAACCAGAGGGTGGCAGTGGTGAACCAGAGGGTGCTGTGATGAACCAGAGGGTGGCAGTGGTGAACCAGAGTGTGGCAGTGGTGAACCAGAGGGTGGCAGTGATGAACCAGAGGGTGGCAGTGATGAACCAGAGGATGGCACTGGTGAACCAGAGGGTGCTGTGATGTACCAGAGGGTGGCAGTGATGAACCAGAGGGTGACAGTGATGATCCTGAGGCTGGCAGTGGCAAACCAGAGGGTGGCAGTGATGAACCAGAGGGTGGCAGTGATAATCCAGGGGGTGGCAGTGGCAAACCAGAGGGTGGCAGTGATGAACCAGAGGGTGGCAGTGATGAACCAGAGGGTGGCAGTGGTGAACCAGAGGGTGGCAGTAATGAACCAGAGGGTGGCAGTGGTGAACCAGAGGGTGCTGTGATGAACCAGAGGGTGGCAGTGATTAACCAGAGGGTGGCAGTGGTGAACCAGAGGGTGGCAGTGGTGAACCAGAGGGTGCTATGATGAACCAGAGAGTGGCAGTTATCAACCAGAGGGTGGCAGTGATGAACCAGATGGTGACAGTGATGATCCAGAGAGTGGCAGTGGTGAAACAGAGGGTGGCAGTGATGAACCGGAGGGTGGCAGTGATGAACCAGAGGGTGGCAGTGATGAACCAGAGGGTGACAGTTATGATCCAGAGGGTGGCAGTGGTGAACCAGAGGGTGGCAGTGATGAACCAGAGGGTGGCAGTGATGAACCAGAGGGTGGCAGGGGTGACCCAGAGGGTGCTGTGATGAACTAGAGGGTTTCAGTGATGAACCAGAGGGTGGCAGTGGTGAACCAGAGGGTGGCAGTGATGAACTATAGGGTGACAGTGATGATCCAGAGGGTGGCAGTGGTGAACCAGAGGGTGGCAGTGGTGAACCAGAGGGTGCTGTGATGAACCAGAGGGTGGCAGTGATGAACCCGAGGGTGGCAGTGGTGAACCAGAGGGAGCTGTGATGCACCAGCGGGTGGCAGTGATGAACCAATGGGTGGCAGTAGTGAACCAGATGGTGATGTGATGAACCAGGGGATGGCTGTGATCAACCAGAGGGTGGCAGTGGTGAACCAGAGGGTGGTAGTGATGAACCAGAGGGTGGCAGTGATGAACCAGAGGGTGGCAGTGATGAACCAGAGGGTGGCACTGGTGAACCAGAGGGTGAAGAGATGAACCAGAGGGTGGCAGTGATGAACAAGAGGGTGACAGTGATGATCCAGAGGGTGGCAGTGGCAAACCAGAGGGTGGCAGTGATGAACCAGAGGGTGGCAGTGATGTTCCAGAGGGTGGCAGTGGTGAAGCAGAGGGTGGCATTGATGAACCAGAGGGTGGCAGTGATGAACTAGAGGGTGGCAGTGTTGAACCAGAGGGTGCTGTGATGAACCAGAGGGTGGCAGTGATGAACCGGAGGGTGACAGTGATGAACCAGAGGTTGACAGTGGTGAACCAGAGGGTTGCAGTGATGAACCAGACGGTGGCAGTGGTAAACCAGAGGGTGGCAGTGATGAACCAGAGGGTTGCAGTGATGCACCAGAGGGTGTCAATGATGATCCAAAGGGTGGCAGTTGTGAACGAGAGGGTTGCAGTGATGAACCAGAGGGTGGCAGTGATGAACCAGTGGGTGGCAGTGGCGAACCAGAGGGTGGCAGGGATGAACCAGAGGGTGGCAGTGATGAACCAGAGGGTGGCAGTGATGAACCAGAGGGTGGCAGTGGTGAACCAGAGGGTGCTGTGATGAACCAGAGGGTGGCAGTGATGAACCCGAGGGTGGCAGTGATGAACCAGAGGGTGGCAGTGATGAACCAGCGGGTGGCAGTGATGAACCAGAGAGTGGCAGTGGTGAACCAGAGGGTGACAGTGATGAACCAGAGGGTGGCAGTCATGAACCAGATGGTGGCAGGGGTGAACCAGAGGGTGGCAGTGGTGAACCAGAGGGTGCTGTGATGAACCAGAGGGTGGCAGTGGTGAACCAGAGTGTGGCAGTGGTGAACCAGAGGGTGGCAGTGATGAACCAGAGGGTGGCAGTGATGAACCAGAGGATGGCACTGGTGAACCAGAGGGTGCTGTGATGTACCAGAGGGTGGCAGTGATGAACCAGAGGGTGACAGTGATGATCCTGAGGCTGGCAGTGGCAAACCAGAGGGTGGCAGTGATGAACCAGAGGGTGGCAGTGATGAACCAGAGGGTGGCAGTGATAATCCAGGGGGTGGCAGTGGCAAACCAGAGGGTGGCAGTGATGAACCAGAGGGTGGCAGTGATGAACCAGAGGGTGGCAGTGGTGAACCAGAGGGTGGCAGTGATGAACCAGAGGGTGGCAGTGGTGAACCAGAGGGTGCTGTGATGAACCAGAGGGTGGCAGTGATTAACCAGAGGGTGGCAGTGGTGAACCAGAGGGTGGCAGTGGTGAACCAGAGGGTGCTGTGATGAACCAGAGAGTGGCAGTTATCAACCAGAGGTTGGCAGTGATGAACCAGATGGTGACAGTGATGATCCAGAGAGTGGCAGTGGTGAAACAGAGGGTGGCAGTGATGAACCGGAGGGTGGCAGTGATGAACCAGAGGGTGGCAGTGATGAACCAGAGGGTGGCAGTTATGATCCAGAGGGTGGCAGTGGTGAACCAGAGGGTGGCAGTGATGAACCAGAGGGTGGCAGTGATGAACCAGAGGGTGGCAGGGGTGACCCAGAGGGTGCTGTGATGAACTAGAGGGTTTCAGTGATGAACCAGAGGGTGGCAGTGGTGAACCAGAGGGTGGCAGTGATGAACCATAGGGTGACAGTGATGATCCAGAGGGTGGCAGTGGTGAACCAGAGGGTGGCAGTGGTGAACCAGAGGGTGCTGTGATGAACCAGAGGGTGGCAGTGATGAACCCGAGGGTGGCAGTGGTGAACCAGAGGGAGCTGTGATGCATTAGAGGGTGGCAGTGATGAACCAATGGGTGGCAGTAGTGAACCAGATGGTGATGTGATGAACCAGGGGATGGCTGTGATCAACCAGAGGGTGGCAGTGGTGAACCAGAGGGTGGTAGTGATGAACCAGAGGGTGGCAGTGATGAACCAGAGGGTGGCACTGGTGAACCAGAGGGTGAAGAGATGAACCAGAGGGTGGCTGTGATGAACAAGAGGGTGACAGTGATGATCCAGAGGGTGGCAGTGGCAAACCAGAGGGTGGCAGTGATGAACCAGAGGGTGGCAGTAATGTTCCAGAGGGTGGCAGTGGCGAAGCAGAGGGTGGCAGTGATGAACCAGAGGGTGGCAGTGATGAACTAGAGAGTGGCAGTGATGAACCAGAGGGTGGCAGTGGTGAACCAGAGCGTGCTGTGATGAACCAGAGGGTGACAGTGATGAACCGGAGGGTGACAGTGATGAACCAGAGGTTGGCAGTGGTGAACCAGAGGGTTGCAGTGATGAACCAGACGGTGGCAGTGGTGAACCAGAGGGTGGCAGTGATGATCCAGAGAGTGGCAGTGGTGAAACAGAGGGTGGCAGTGATGAACCGGAGGGTGGCAGTGATGAACCAGAGGGTGGCAGTGATGAACCAGAGGGTGGCAGTGGTGAACCGGAGGGTGGCAGTGATGAACCAGAGGGTGGCAGTGGTGAACCAGAGGGTGCTGTGATGAACCAGAGGGTGGCAGTGATTAACCAGATGGTGGCAGTGGTGAACCAGAGGGTGGCAGTGGTGAACCAGAGGGTGCTGTGATGAACCAGAGAGTGGCAGTTATCAACCAGAGGGTGGCAGTGATGAACCAGATGGTGACAGTGATGATCCAGAGAGTGGCAGTGGTGAAACAGAGGGTGGCAGTGATGAACCGGAGGGTGGCAGTGATGAACCAGAGGGTGGCAGTGATGAACCAGAGGGTGACAGTTATGATCCAGAGGGTGGCAGTGGTGAACCAGAGGGTGGCAGTGATAAACCAGAGGGTGGCAGTGATGAACCAGAGGGTGGCAGGGGTGACCCAGAGGGTGCTGTGATGAACTAGAGGGTTTCAGTGATGAACCAGAGGGTGGCAGTGGTGAACCAGAGGGTGGCAGTGATGAACCATAGGGTGACAGTGATGATCCAGAGGGTGGCAGTGGTGAACCAGAGGGTGGCAGTGGTGAACCAGAGGGTGCTGTGATGAACCAGAGGGTGGCAGTGATGAACCCGAGGGTGGCAGTGGTGAACCAGAGGGAGCTGTGATGCACCAGAGGGTGGCAGTGATAAACCAATGGGTGGCAGTAGTGAACCAGATGGTGATGTGATGAACCAGGGGATGGCTGTGATCAACCAGAGGGTGGCAGTGGTGAACCAGAGGGTGGTAGTGATGAACCAGAGGGTGGCAGTGATGAACCAGAGGGTGGCACTGGTGAACCAGAGGGTGAAGAGATGAACCAGAGGGTGGCTGTGATGAACAAGAGGGTGACAGTGATGATCCAGAGGGTGGCAGTGGCAAACCAGAGGGTGGCAGTGATGAACCAGAGGGTGGCAGTGATGTTCCAGAGGGTGGCAGTGGCGAAGCAGAGGGTGGCAGTGATGAACCAGAGGGTGGCAGTGATGAACTAGAGGGTGGCAGTGATGAACCAGAGGGTGGCAGTGGTGAACCAGAGGGTGCTGTGATGAACCAGAGGGTGACAGTGATGAACCGGAGGGTGACAGTGATGAACCAGAGGTTGGCAGTGGTGAACCAGAGGGTTGCAGTGATGAACCAGAAGGTGGCAGTGGTGAACCAGAGGG
The DNA here is from genome assembly GCF_964261635.1 of Lissotriton helveticus. Taxonomy (NCBI): domain Eukaryota; kingdom Metazoa; phylum Chordata; class Amphibia; order Caudata; family Salamandridae; genus Lissotriton; species Lissotriton helveticus. The sequence goes on along the minus strand of NC_136065.1, from coordinate 892,086,010 downwards.
TGGCAGTGATGAACCAGAGGGTTGCAGTGATGCACCAGAGGGTGACAGTGATGATCCAAAGGGTGGCAGTTGTGAACCAGAGGGTGGCAGTGATGAACCAGAGGGTGGCAGTGATGAACCTGAGGGTGGCAGTGGCGAACCAGAGGGTGGCAGTGATGAACCAGAGGGTGGCAGTGATGAACCAGAGGGTGGCAGTGATGAACCAGAAGGTGGCAGTGGCAAACCAGAGGGTGGCAGTGATGAACCAGAGGGTGGCAGTGATGAACCAGAGGGTGGCAGTGATGAACCAGAGGGTGGCAGTGGTGAACCAGAGGGTGCTGTGATGAACCAGAGGGTGGCAGTGATGAACACGAGGGTGGCAGTGATGAACCAGAGGGTGGCAGTGATGAACCAGCGGGTGGCAGTGATGAACCAGAGAGTGGCAGTGGTGAACGAGAGGGTGACAGTGATGAACCAGAGGGTGGCAGTCATGAACCAGATGGTGGCAGGGGTGAACCAGAGGGTGGCAGTGGTGAACCAGAGGGTGCTGTGATGAACCAGAGGGTGGCAGTGGTGAACCAGAGTGTGGCAGTGGTGAACCAGAGGGTGGCAGTGATGAACCAGAGGGTGGCAGTGATGAACCAGAGGATGGCACTGGTGAACCAGAGGGTGCTGTGATGTACCAGAGGGTGGCAGTGATGAACCAGAGGGTGACAGTGATGATCCTGAGGGTGGCAGTGGCAAACCAGAGGGTGGCAGTGATGAACCAGAGGGTGGCAGTGAAAATCCAGGGGGTGACAGTGGCAAACCAGAGGGTGGCAGTGATGAACCAGAGGGTGGCAGTGATGAACCAGAGGGTGGCAGTGGTGAACCAGAGGGTGGCAGTGATGAACCAGAGGGAGGCAGTGGTGAACCAGAGGGCGCTGTGATGAACCAGAGGGTGGCAGTGATTAACCAGAGGGTGGCAGTGGTGAATCAGAGGGTGGCAGTGATGAACCAGAGGGTGGCAGTGATGATCCAGAGGGTGGCAGTGGTGAACCAGAGGGTGGCAGTGATGAACCAGAGGGTGGCAGTGGTGAACCAGAGGGTGGCTGTGGTGAAACAGAGGGTGGCAGTGGTGAACCAGAGGGTGCTGTGATTCACCAGAGAGTGGCAGTTATCAACCAGAGGGTGGCAGTGGTGAACCAGAGGGTGGCAGTGATGAACCAGAGGGTGGCAGTGGTGAACCAGAGGGCGCTGTGATGAACCAGAGGGTGGCAGTGATTAACCAGAGGGTGGCAGTGGTGAATCAGAGGGTGGCAGTGATGAACCAGAGGGTGGCAGTGATGATCCAGAGGGTGGCAGTGGTGAACCAGAGGGTGGCAGTGATGAACCAGAGGGTGGCAGTGGTGAACCAGAGGGTGGCAGTGGTGAACCAGAGGGTGCTATGATTCACCAGAGAGTGGCAGTTATCAACCAGAGGGTGGCAGTGGTGAACCAGATGGTGGCAGTGATGAACCAGAGGGTGGCAGTGATGAACCAGAGGGTGACAGTTATGATCCAGAGGGTGGCAGTGGTGAACCAGAGGGTGGCAGTGATGAACCAGAGGGTGGCAGTGATGAACCAGAGGGTGGCAGGGGTGAACCAGAGGGTGCTGTGATGAACTAGAGGGTTTCAGTGATGAACCAGAGGGTGGCAGTGGTGAACCAGAGGGTGGCAGTGATGAACCAGAGGGTGGCAGTGATGAACCCGAGGGTGGCAGTGATGAACCAGAGGGTGGCAGTGATGAACCAGCGGGTGGCAGTGATGAACCAGAGAGTGGCAGTGGTGAACGAGAGGGTGACAGTGATGAACCAGAGGGTGGCAGTCATGAACCAGATGGTGGCAGGGGTGAACCAGAGGGTGGCAGTGGTGAACCAGAGGGTGCTGTGATGAACCAGAGGGTGGCAGTGGTGAACCAGAGTGTGGCAGTGTGAACCAGAGGGTGGCAGTGATGAACCAGAGGGTGGCAGTGATGAACCAGAGGATGGCACTGGTGAACCAGAGGGTGCTGTTATGTACCAGAGGGTGGCAGTGATGAACCAGAGGGTGACAGTGATGATCCTGAGGGTGGCAGTGGCAAACCAGCGGGTGGCAGTGATGAACCAGAGGGTGGCAGTGATAATCCAGGGGGTGACAGTGGCAAACCAGAGGGTGGCAGTGATGAACCAGAGGGTGGCAGTGATGAACCAGAGGGTGGCAGTGGTGAACCAGAGGGTGGCAGTGATGAACCAGAGGGTGGCAGTGGTGAACGAGAGGGCGCTGTGATGAACCAGAGGGTGGCAGTGATTAACCAGAGGGTGGCAGTGGTGAATCAGAGGGTGGCAGTGATGAACCAGAGGGTGGCAGTGATGATCCAGAGGGTGGCAGTGGTGAACCAGAGGGTGGCAGTGATGAACCAGAGGGTGGCAGTGGTGAACCAGAGGGTGGCAGTGGTGAACCAGAGGGTGCTGTGATTCACCAGAGAGTGGCAGTTATCAACCAGAGGGTGGCAGTGGTGAACCAGATGGTGGCAGTGATGAACCAGAGGGTGGCAGTGATGAACCAGAGGGTGACAGTTATGATCCAGAGGGTGGCAGTGGTGAACCAGAGGGTGGCAGTGATGAACCAGAGGGTGGCAGTGATGAACCAGAGGGTGGCAGGGGTGAACCAGAGGGTGCTGTGATGAACTAGAGGGTTTCAGTGATGAACCAGAGGGTGGCAGTGGTGAACCAGAGGGTGGCAGTGATGAACCATAGGGTGACAGTGATGATCCAGAGGGTGGCAGTGGTGAACCAGAGGGTGGCAGTGGTGAACCAGAGGGTGCAGTGATGAACCAGAGGGTGGCAGTGGTGAACCAGAGGGTGGCAGTGATGAACCAGAGGGTGGCAGTGGTGAACCAGAGGGTGGCAGTGGTGAACCAGAGGGTGCTGTGATGAACCAGAGAGTGGCAGTTGTCAACCAGAGGGTGGCAGTGATGAACCAGATGGTGACAGTGATGATCCAGAGAGTGGCAGTGGTGAAACAGAGGGTGGCAGTGATGAACCGGAGGGTGGCAGTGATGAACCAGAGGGTGGCAGTGATGAACCAGAGGGTGACAGTTATGATCCAGAGGGTGGCAGTGGTGAACCAGAGGGTGGCAGTGATGAACCAGAGGGTGGCAGTGATGAACCAGAGGGTGGCAGGGGTGAACCAGAGGGTGCTGTGATGAACTAGAGGGTTTCAGTTATGAACCAGAGGGTGGCAGAGGTGAACCAGAGGGTGGCAGTGATGAACCATAGGGTGACAGTGATGATCCAGAGGGTGGCAGTGGTGAACCAGAGGGTGGCAGTGGTGAACCAGAGGGTGCTGTGATGAACCAGAGGGTGGCAGTGATGAACCCGAGGGTGGCAGTGGTGAACCAGAGGGAGCTGTGATGAACCAGAGGGTGGCAGTGATGAACCAATGGGTGGCAGTAGTGAACCAGATGGTGATGTGATGAACCAGGGGATGGCTGTGATCAACCAGAGGGTGGCAGTGGTGAACCAGAGGGTGGTGGTGATGAACCAGAGGGTGGCAGTGATGAATCAGAGGGTGGCACTGGTGAACCAGAGGGTGAAGAGATGAACCAGAGGGTGGCAGAGATGAACAAGAGGGTGACAGTGATGATCCAGAGGGTGGCAGTGGCAGACCAGAGGGTGGCAGTGATGAACCAGAGGGTGGCAGTGATGTTCCAGAGGGTGGCAGTGGCGAAGCAGAGGGTGGCAGTGATGAACCAGAGGGTGGCCGTGATGAACTAGAGGGTGGCAGTGATGAACCAGAGGGTGGCAGTGGTGAACCAGAGGGTGGTGTGATGAACCAGAGGGTGGCAGTGATGAACCGGAGGGTGACAGTGATGAACCAGAGGTTGGCAGTGGTGAACCAGAGGGTTGCAGTAATGAACAAGACGTGGCAGTAATGAACCAGAGGGTGGCAGTGATGAACCAGAGGGTTGCAGTGATGCACCAGAGGGTGACAGTGATGATCCAAAGGGTGGCAGTTGTGAACCGTAGGGTGGCAGTGATGAACCAGAGGGTGACAGTGATGATCCAGAGGGTGGCAGTGATGAACCAGAGGGTGGCAGTGGTGAACCAGAGTGTGGCAGTGATGAACCAGATGGTGCCAGTGATGAACCAGAGGGTGGCAGTGGTGAGCCAGAGGGTGCTGTGATGAACCAGAGGGTGGCAGTGATGAACCCGAGGGTGGCAGTGGTGAACCAGAGGGAGCTGTGATGAACTAGAGGGTGGCAGTGATGAACCAGAGGGTGGCAGTGGTGAACCAGAGGGTGCTGTGATGAACCAGAGGGTGGCAGTGATGAACCAGAGGGAGGCAGTGGTTAACCAGAGGGAGCTGTGATGAACCAGAGGGTGGCAGTGATGAACCAATGGGTGGCAGTAGTGAACCAGATGGTGCTGTAATGAACCAGGGGATGGCAGTGATCAACCAGAGGGTGGCAGTGGTGAACCAGAGGGTGGTAGTGATGAACCAGAGGGTGGCAGTGATGAACCAGAGGGTGGCACTGGTGAACCAGAGGGTGAAGAGATGAACCAGAGGGTGGCAGTGATGAACCAGAGGGTGGCAGTGGTTAACCAGAGGGAGCTGTGATGAACCAGAGGGTGGCAGTGATGAACCAATGGGTGGCAGTAGTGAACCAGATGGTGCTGTGATGAACCAGGGGATGGCAGTGATCAACCAGAGAGTGACAGTGATGATCCAGTGGGTGGCAGTGGCAAACCAGAGTGTGGCAGTGATGAACCAGAGGGTGGCAGTGATGTTCCAGAGGGTGGCAGTGGCAAACCAAAGGGTGGCAGTGATGAGCCACAGGGTGGCAGTGAAGAACCAGAGGGTGGCAGTGATGAACCAGAGGGTGGCAGTGGTGAACCAGAGGGTGCTGTGATGAACCAGAGGGTGGCAGTGATGAACCGGAGGGTGACAGTGATGAACCAGAGGGTGGCAGTGGTGAACCAGAGGGTGGCAGTGATGAACCAGAGGGTGGCAGTGGTGTACCAGAGGGTGGCAGTGATTAACCAGAGGGTGGCAGTGATGAGCCAGAGGGTGACAGTGATGATCCAGAGGGTGACAGTGGTGAACCAGAGGGTGGCAGTGATGAACCAGAGGGTGGCAGTGATGAACCAGAGGGTGGCAGTGGTGAACCAGAGGGTTGCAGTGATGAACCAGAGGGTGGCAGTGATGAACCAAATGGGTGGCAGGGGTGAACCAGAGGGTGCTGTGATGAACCAGAGGGTGGCAGTGATGAAACAATGGGTGGCAGTAGTGAACCAGATGGTGCTGTGATGAACCAGGGGATGGCAGTGATCAACCAGAGGGTGGCACTGGTGAACCAGAGGGTGGTAGTGATGAACCAGAGGGTGGCAGTGATGAACCAGAGGGTGGCACTGGTGAACCAGAGGGTGAAGAGATGAACCAGAGGGTGGCAGTGATGAACAAGAGGGTGGCAGTGGTTAACCAGAGGGAGCTGTGATGAACCAGAGGGTGGCAGTGGTAAAACAGAGGGAGCTGTGATGAACCAGAGGGTGGCAGTGATGAACCAATGGGTGGCAGTAGTGAACCAGATGGTGCTGTGATGAACCAGGGGATGGCAGTGATCAACCAGAGGGTGGCAGTGGTGAACCAGAGGGTGGTAGTGATGAACCAGAGGGTGGCAGTGATGAACCAGAGGGTGGCACTGGTGAACCAGAGGGTGAAGAGATGAACCAGAGGGTGGCAGTGATGAAACAGAGGGTGGCAGTGGTTAACCAGAGGGAGCTGTGATGAACCAGAGGGTGGCAGTGATGAACCAATGGGTGGCAGTAGTGAACCAGATGGTGCAGTGATGAACCAGGGGATGGCAGTGATCAACCAGAGGGTGACAGTGATGATCCAGAGGGTGGAAGTGGCAAACCAGAGTGTGGCAGTGATGAACCAGAGGGTGGCAGTGATGTTCCAGAGGGTGGCAGTGGCGAACCAGAGGGTGGCAGTGATGAACCAGAGGGTGGCAGTGATGAACCAGAGGGTGGTAGTGATGAACCAGAGGGTGGCAGTGGTGAACCAGAGGGTGCTGTGATGAACCAGAGGGTGGCAGTGATGAACCGGATGGTGACAGTGATGAACCAGAGGGTGGCAGTGGTGAACCAGAGGGTGGCAGTGATGAACATGAGGGTGGCAGTGGTGTACCAGAGGGTGGCAGTGATGAGCCAGAGGGTGACAGTGATGATCCAGAGGGTGGCAGTGGTGAACCAGAGGGTGGCAGTGATGAACCAGAGGGTGGCAGTGATGAACCAGAGGGTGGCAGTGGTGAACCAGAGGGTTGCAGTGATGAACCAGAGGGTGGCAGTGATGAACCAAAGGGTGGCAGGGGTGAACCAGAGGGTGCCGTGATGAACCAGAGGGTGGCAGTGATGAACCAGAGGGTGGCAGTGGTGAACCATAGGGTGGCAGTGGTGAACCATAGGGTGGCAGTGATGAACCAGAGGGTGCTGTGATGAAACAGAAGGTGGCAGTGATGAACCAGAGGGAGGCAGTGGTGAACCATAGGGAGCTGTGATGAACCAGAGGGTGACAGTGATGAACCAGTGGGTGGCAGTGGTGAACCAGAGGGCGCTGTGATGAACCAGAGGGTGGCAGTGATGAACCGGAGGGTGACAGTGATGAACCAGAGGGTGGCAGTGGTGAACCAGAGGGTGGCAGTGATGAACCAGAGGGTGGAAGTGGTGTACCAGAGGGTGGCAGTGATTAACCAGAGGGTGGCAGTGATGAGCCAGAGGGTGACAGTGATGATCCAGAGGGTGGCAGTGGTGAACCAGAGGGTGGCAGTGATGAACCAGAGGGTGGCAGTGATGAACCAGAGGGTGGCAGTGGTGAACCAGAGGGTTGCAGTGATGAACCAGAGGGTGGCAGTGATTAACCAAATGGGTGGCAGGGGTGAACCAGAGGGTGCCGTGATGAACCAGAGGGTGGCAGTGATAAAACAATGGGTGGCAGTAGTGAACCAGATGGTGCTGTGATGAACCAGGGGATGGCAGTGATCAACCAGAGGGTGGCACTGGTGAACCAGAGGGTGGTAGTGATGAACCAGAGGGTGGCAGTGATGAACCAGAGGGTGGCACTGGTGAACCAGAGGGTGAAGAGATGAACCAGAGGGTCGTAGTGATGAACAAGAGGGTGGCAGTGGTTAACCAGAGGGAGCTGTGATGAACCAGAGGGTGGCAGTGGTTAAACAGAGGGAGCTGTGATGAACCAGAGGGTGGCAGTGATGAACCACTTGGTGGCAGTAGTGAACCAGATGGTGCTGTGATGAACCAGTGGATGGCAGTGATCAACCAGAGGGTGGCAGTGGTGAACCAGAGGGTGGTAGTGATGAACCAGAGGGTGGCAGTGATGAACCAGAGGGTGGCACTGGTGAACCAGAGGGTGAAGAGATGAACCAGAGGGTGGCAGTGATGAACCAGAGGGTGGCAGTGGATAACCAGAGGGAGCTGTGATGAACCAAAGGGTGGCAGTGATGAACCAATGGGTGGCAGTAGTGAACCAGATGGTGCTGTGATGAACCAGGGGATGGCAGTGATCAACCAGAGGGTGACAGTGATGATCCAGAGGGTGGCAGTGGCAAACCAGAGTGTGGCAGTGATGAACCAGAGGGTGGCAGTGATGTTCCAGAGGGTGGCAGTGGCGAAACAGAGGGTGGCAGTGATGAACCAGAGGGTGGCAGTGATGAACCAGAGGGTGGTAGTGATGAACCAGAGGGTGGCAGTGGTGAACCAGAGGGTGCTGTGATGAACCAGAGGGTGGCAGTGATGAACCGGAGGGTGACAGTGATGAACCAGAGGGTGGCAGTGATGAACCAGAGGGTGGCAGTGGTGTACCAGAGGGTGGCAGTGATGAGCCAGAGGGTGACAGTGATGATCCAGAGGGTGGCAGTGGTGAACCAGAGGGTGGCAGTGATGAACCAAAGGGTGGCAGTGATGAACCAGAGCGTGGCAGTGGTGAACCAGAGGGTTGCAGTGATGAACCAGAGGGTGGCAGTGATGAACCAAAGGGTGGCAGGGGTGAACCAGAGGGTGCCGTGATCAACCAGAGGGTGGCAGTGATGAACCAGAGGGTGGCAGTGGTGAACCATAGGGTGGCAGTGATGAACCAGGGGGTGCTGTGATGAAACAGAAGGTGGCAGTGATGAACCAGAGGGAGGCAGTGGTGAACCATAGGGAGCTGTGATGAACCAGAGGGTGACAGTGATGAACCAGTGGGTGGCAGTGGTGAACCAGAGGGTGCTGTGATGAACCAGGGAATGGCAGTGATCAACCAGAGGATGGCAGTGGTGAACCAGAGGGTGGAAGTGATGAACCAGAGGGTGGCAGTGATGGACCAGAGGGTGGCACTGGTGAACCAGAGGGTGAAGAGATGAACCAGAGGGTGGCAGTGATGATCCAGAGGGTGGCAGTGGCAAACCAGAGGGTGGCAGTGATGAACCAGAGGGTGGCAGTGATGTACCAGAGGGTGGCGAACCAGAGGGTGGCAGTGATGAGCCAGAGGGTGGCAGTGATGAACCAGAGGGTGGCAGTGGTGAACCACAGGGTGCTGTGATGAACCAGAGGGTGGCAGTGATGAACCCGAGGGTGACAGTGATGAACTAGAGGGTGGCAGTGGTGAACCAGAGGGTGGCAGTGATGAACCAGAGGGTGACATTGATGAACCAAAGGGTGGCAGTGATTAAAAAGAGGGTGACAGTGGTAAACCAGAGGGTGCTGTGATGAACCAGAGGGTGGCAGTGATGAACCAGATGGTGACAGGGATGAACCAGAGGGTGGCAGTGGTGAGCCAGAGGGTGCTGTGATGAACCAGAGGGTGACAGTGATGAACCAGAGGGTGACAGTGATGAACCAGAGGGTGACAGTGGTGAACCAGAGGGTAGCAGTGGTGACCCAGAGGGTGGCAGTGATGAACCAGAGGGTGGCAGTGGTGAACCAGAGGGTGCTGTGATGAACCAGAGGATGGCAGTTATCAACCAGAGGGTGGCAGTGGTGAACCGGAGGGTGGCAGTGATGAACCAGATGGTGGCAGTGATGATCCAGAGGGTGACATTGGCGAACCAGAGGGTGGCAGTGATGAACCAGAGGGTGGCAGTGATGAACCAGATGGTGGCAGTGTTGAACCAGAGGTTGGCAATGGTGTACCAGAGGATGCTGTGATGAACCAGAGGGTGGCAGTGATGAACCAAAGGGTGACAGTGATGAACCAGAGGGTGGCAGTGTTGAACCAGAGGGTGGCAGTGATGAACCAGAGGGTGACAGTGATGAACCAGAGGGTGGCAGTGGTGAACCAGAGGGTGGCAGTGATGAACCAGAGGGTGGCAGCGGTGAACCAGAGGGTGACAGTGATGAACCAGAGGGTGGCAGTGATGTACCAGAGGGTGGCAGTGGTGAACCAGAGGGTGCTGTGATGAACCAGAGGGTGGCAGTGATGAACCAGAGGGTGACAATGATGAACCAGAGGGTGGCAGTGGTGTTGTGTGTTTTTCTAGGTACCTGTATCGATATTCCTATTCTTGGCCCTTGTCCGGTTATAAATCAATAATATCCCTACAACGGCACAGAAACCCGTTTCATAAATTAGTCATAGCGCATGCTGTCACATTAAGCAAGCACTATTCCTCCAGCCCCCTAGAAAGCACACCGAGTTCTTAAACTAATCCAAACCTTCAGTAACCTGGGAAATCCCTGCCTGCGATTGTTTTGATTCCGTTCGAGAACTCCTGTAGAGCACTGTACGAACGACCAGTTCTTAGTGGCATCTTTATTGACATCTTATGTCCATCCTTAAGTCAAACCCGGCACCTTTCAGGTATAAATATACCAACGCTGCCTTAAGCAAACACACGGTGGTGATGAACTACTTGCCGGAGAGCCCAGCTGATGCGAGAGCCCACGGACGCTGCCCTCCCTTTTGACGCGCTGAGAGAGACGCTGTCTTTTCTCTTGCAGAGAAATCCAGCTTCCAGCGTTTCCAGCTTGCCCTTGCGGGTGACTGGGATACCGAGTCCTGAGAAAGAGATACCAGCCCTCCTGCCTTCTATTACCCAGGTACTGAACTGACTAGACCCTTTCAGAGAATTCTTGAGTCAGATTCTTGGCAAAACAAACTTAACTTAAACTGCTACTTACTTACTTCTTCCCACGTATTAGGCTTAGATCAGGTACACCGGGGTAGGCGTAGTTAGAAGCACCAGTTGAGTACGATTAGTCAATGTATATATGTATGTATTTATTTTATCCATTTTAAAGAATCATATGGCTAAGAAACCATATCCATGCTTTTACAGTATTATTTCATAATCCTGCTTTTACTATATGCATTCTACTTAACCCTAAGTATTGCAATTGTAGCGATTAATTTCTCTTGTATGAGAAAAGAGACTGCTCAATAAATAACACCTTTTATTGAAAACGCCCGTCTCTTCTTTTCTCTGCAATCTGGTGAAACTAAGTACGCACGTATTGACTGAGTGAAATAGCTGTCTTTTGGTTTCACACGACTCTAGAGATACACTCTTAATCAGGGAGAGCAAAGTTGTCATGTTTTATGGTTGTCAGAAACTAAATCCCTTCTTGTCTATCCATGGAGGTTAAACTCCTCCTCGCCTATTCGAGAAAGTTTCTAGTGAACTCTGAGCTAGCTGGCACAGAAAACTTAAGTCTAATATCGTCAGTACAGACCTAGTTAACCACAGTCCTACGTCTATACTACTGAAGATATTATTCCAATGCGCAGAGCCTATTGGGAATATAGGAACTACACTACATGGCGCCCAACGGTTTGGTAAGGCGATAAATCTAACGCAAGGCATTAGAGTAACTCAGTTGTGCTTTTTCACACAGACCCTTTCTCCCGTAAATACTCCAAAGACGTCTGGAGTCGGTCAAAGGTTAAAATCCGCCGGAACTTAGTAGAAAGAGATTTCTATGTATAGTTTTTGGTTTATTCAACGTTGAAGGATAAAGTGTTCCAAAATATTGTGCACCCAATCTTTGTTTCCTTGAAACTTGATTTGCAACAATATACCTTCCTGTCAGTAAAATGTCAGACAACGAAGGAGAAATGGAGGCAGCTAGAATAGCAGCTCAACTCCTAGCGGATGACACAAGTCTCCTGCAGACTGACCTGGACGCAATACTCATCCCGGTCAACATAAGAAAAACTATAACACTCAAACTTATAGAAAATGGACTAACACCGAGAGGTGGTACAGTCATATTTGTGATTGAGGCACACGAATATCAGCAGACAGAGGTATTCTATTCATGGATAAACTTTCCAGCAGCAAACGCTGTCACAAAAGAGTTCCACTATTATAAAATAGAGGAACCTCCGGATGACTACACTCTTTTCGAGGAGGTGGAAATCCCATTAAAATACCAAGAGCACCTGCTCTGGTTTAAAGGCGCCCTAAAACATAATAATCACATCACCAGGCGCGGTCCACTAGGTAGACCAGGAGCAACGTGGCCGGTTCTAGCCAGCTACACACCACATCCAGACATCGGAAAAATTTCGATACCAGAACTTTTAGCACAGCTAAAACAACTGATTAAAATACATAGACAATTTGTCCAATATGTAATGCGGACTTCAACAGACCAACCAGCTATTAACATTCCACAGCTGACCCCTCATTAGGGGAACACAAATAAAATTACACCACAGAACATACAGTCATGTCTGGGTAAAGTACCCATAAAACGGGAACAAATTCCATTCTGGTTAGCACAAAAAATCACTCAGATAGAGGCAGTATTTCCGGATACTACCCCTGTTGAGAAACACAGAATTCTGACTATCTGCCTTCCAATGGGGATCGCACCACATGTGGAGGACTGTGACACTTGGGGCACAGTCTTTGCTTCCATATACACAAAAACACATGGTGTTCCGTCCATGGCGGTGATACCAGATGTGCTAAGACAGATTTAAAACGAATAGGGTCCAGAACCTGCTTTAACTCTGGGTATGAAATTACTGAAAGACTTCAAGCAGGTCTCGGCTATATTACTAGCCAACATAAAAGGGGAAGCGGCATCTGTGGCGATCCGCCAGAAACTGAAAGAAACAGATATAGCAGAACAACCATTTGAACTTGCCAGAATCATAGAAAAATCCTATGAAGAACTAGGAAGAGATAGTTTGGGTGGGAAACCAGTAAAACCCCAACTAACTGAAAATCCTGAAAAGGTATTTATTAAAAATAATCTAAACACTCCAAAAAGAGCTGGGATGGAAATAAACAATCCACTCACAAAGAAAAAAGATTCCAGTCCAGAGGAAGGTCTCCTCGGCGGAGAGAAAGATCTCCGGACCAAGGACACAAGTCTCCCCAGAGGGAGCCCTCTGAGAAAAGATATAACCTTAGAAATAGGGATAATTTGAAGAAACCTGATAGATATCAAGATATTGATACACGTCCCTCTCGATCTTTTCAGACTTCCTTGCAGAAATCGGAAAGAAGAGGACGGTCAGAACAAAAGGAAGAGCACGTCAAGTCCAAAGACAAGGAACCTGCTCATCAAAGTACAAAATTACAATTTCCAAAAAAGAAGGTAGCCAGTATTAAAGTAATCAAACATGCCGAGGATACTGAGGACACAGCTGAAAAACGGAGAGTGGGCTCAGACAATGCTAGACAGCGCAGCAGAAGTGAGCATAGCTCGCAAGATCCTGATGAATCATCTGGAGACAGTGGACACGAATGAATACATTCAGGAGGAAACTGCAGATACCAGAGTTAGAGAACCTCATAAAATATACAAAATAACATTACGTACAGAGGGAGATAAGACTAGGAAAATAAGGGGTCTATTTTGGGATAACCTCTCCAAAGGCTATGACATCCTTTTAGCTGAAAAAGACTGGCCACCGGAGTTTGTCAGGGAGTGCCCTCATGGCGAAGAAATGATTATGCCTGCCTTCTCAAATCACATTCCAATTCATAAAAAATATACACTTGCAAGAAAGTGGGCAGTAGCCCAAGCTCCTGCATTATATATAAACCATGTTGGATGGGATGAGGACTCTCCTCCTCACAAAATCCAGTTAAAATCTCAACCAACTGCACAGAGGCAGTACCCAATTAAGCAAGAAGCTAAAAAACAGGTCAGGGAGATCTTAGATCAACTTGAATACCAGGGGGTGATTGAAACATGCACCTCACAAATGAACAATCCTTTGTTTCCTGTCTCCAAACCAGACGAGTCATATCGTCTAGTTTTGGACTACAGACATCTAAACTCATGTTGCAAAACTTTTGCAGTACAAAACTCACACAGTGCAGCACTAATGAATAACATCGTGCGCAAAAAATACAAAACAACATTAGACATCTCTAATGGATTCTTTTGTCAAAATATAGCACCTGAAAGCAGATATTTGACTGCTTTCTCAATAAATGGCTTGCAGGAAAATTCTGTCGATTGCCACAGGGGTTCAAGAACAGCCCAGGATTATTCTCAGCAAGAGTAACAGAGTTACTACAAATATACGATGATGAGGCATTATCTTATGTCGATGACATCTATCTAACAGATGATGACTTGGATACTCACTTGAAAAGAGTGAACACCATAATACTTGGGTTCGCAGCAGAGGGTTACAAATTCAACTTTAAAAAGTCAAGAATTGCCCATCTAACTGTCCTGTTTTTAGGATATGAATTATCAAGTGAAGGCAAAAGCCTGTCAGACAATTTCTTAGAGAAATGTGCTGTAATCCAAGCACCAAGAACGCTGAAAAACTTACAATCAATTCTAGGTTTCCTGAATTTCGGAAGAACGTACATTCTAAATTATGCAGAGAGGGTTAAACCTCTCTATGAACTAATAAAACCAGATTTTAAAACAATCAATTGGACTCAAAAACACACAGAAATTTTGAGATCATTGCAAACAGACATGTTAGCTAAAACAAAATTGCAAACACGCGATAACACGCGCAACCTTGTGATTCGAGTCATCCCAGGAAGATGCGGATTCACATACCTAACCTCTAATGAGGGAGAAAAGGTACCAACAGCATACAAATCACATTTGTACACAGAAGCTGAAAAAACATTCAGTATTAAGGAAAACATTGTACATGCGGTTCAAACAGCTATAGCAAAAGAAAGAGCCCAGGCCCAAGGCAGACGGATTACTGTGTTAACAGCAGAATCAGCCTTTGAGGCATTAACAAGCCCATGTAATCTAACTACTGTGGCATTAAATCCAAAATGGATACAATGGGAAAATTATCTTGCTACAGACAAAGTAAAATACTATTTTGACCCGAACTTGAAAAAATTAAAAAATCTAGAATATGAAAGAGAATATCCTCTGCCAATCGACATTCTGCCCATACAACAGTACGCCTGTGTAATATATACAGACGGACATGCAGAACCCTCAGTTTGGGGAGAACAAGCATATAACGCCACATGCGAGATTGTAAAAAACGTGCGGCGCGGAGGTAAATTAAGACCTCTGGTAACAAAATCACATTCTGTAGAAAACAATTCAGAACAACAAACTGAAATAATAGCGTTAAAAATGGCGCTGGAAAATGCCGATCGCGAATTCCCGACACTAATAGTGTGCGATTCGTATTTCAGCGTCAAATCATACAATAACGACCTGCATAAATGGGTTCTAAATGGTTTCAAAGATGCAAAGGGTGCCACAATAAAGCAAAAATTGCTTTGGGAACAAGTAGTTCTTTTACAGAAAGAACTACCAAAGACTCACGTGATACATTCACTGAGTCATAAACGTGATGGCGTTCACGTTTCAGGGAATTCATTGGCTGAGACAGCCACAGCGGAAGCAACTAAATCGACTTCCGTAGCTACAAAAAAGCGTTCAGGAAAATACATAGACGGGGAAACAATGCTGGCAGTAAAAACGTCTTCAAAAGGCGACTGTGCAGCGCTGCCCGTCAACTATCCACTCAATTATACATTCATAATCGATGCAAACTCCGTTCCTTTTGCTCAAATCCCTGGAGTGGGGGATAGGGTAATTCCAAACACGAACAGGAGAAACTTGTTAATAGCAGACGCGCATATGGGTGAGGGTCTAAGACACCTTAAAATTAAGGAATCTCTGACAGAATTACAATCAATATACTGGTGGCCAGGAATGAGCCTGCAACATCACAAATTCGCAATAAACTGCCCAAACTGCAACAGAGATCGCAGTGGCGAACCGGCCGGTGTATTGCCATGGCCCTTCGCTTAGATAAGACAATGCTATCTATATGCAAAACCCGGTAGGAATAATGCGTCAAATTAACATAAAGAGACTATTTTCACTTAAAATGTAGACCCCAGCTCTCGGCTGACGCCAGAACTGTTATAAAAAGATTTGCGAGTCTATAACGGCATATACGCAATGGGCATGCTACATTCTGACCAGTGTCCTGCTTCTAAGCTCTCGAGCTTGGGGGGAGGCAATGGCCAGCATGGGCATTGCATTGTGGGACTCTTATCACTTCCTTCCTGAGAGAAATGGGATGGTGGAAAGAAAAAACCGAGGCATAGAGCAATCTATAACGGCAAAGGTATTAGGTTCGGGGGCTGGGTGGGTCAAACATTTAATAAGTGTCCAACGTAGTCTTAATAATCTGCCAAGAAATTCTCTAAGAGGTCTCAGAGTCCGTACGAACTATTGTTCGGGACTAGAATGCAAATACAAGACCTCGATAGTCAAACTTCAGTGGTGAAAGGAAAATGCTTTGATATCAAAGATCGTTTGGCTATTTTACAGGACTTAAACGAAAAAAGAAAAAACCTGAGCAACATAAAGTTGAAACAACAGCCAACAGCCACTGAAGAGAAACCACCTGTCCCAGCAAGGCCTGTCTGGATTCCAAAGATTGGGGATCTGGTCAGAGAGAAAATCGCGGTGAAGAAGGAATTTGGGCCTTCTTACAGAAAAGCAGTACCTGTCTTAGCTGTCAAAAGAACAAGATCAGTTCTACTACTGCCCCTTGCTGGCAAAAAGGAGAACCGAGTTGTATCCATCGACCTTGTTAAACCACAATCATGAGGCCAATAATAAGTAGTAGGCCAAGTGGACTCCCAAGAAATAGCAGAACACCAAAGTTTGCTACAAATCAAGAGGTTCAAACTGAAAGACTAATCACATTTGATAAACCTACAGTGAATCAACAAGGACTATGCAACAAAGCCATGAAACTTAAGCCTCTTGAAACCCAAATTGAAATAATTCATCAAGAAACACCATTCTACAATGATGTAGCCACAGACTATGCTAATGAAACAAAGAAAATTCCAAAAGCAAAAATAAATCCAGAAGCAATTGAAACAATTGACAGAACTGCATCAGGCTACTTCATCAATTTTGATGACTTTTCTGAGGATCCGAGCGAACCTGAGGAACAGCCGACAACATCAAAGACTTTTAAAGACAAAGCAAAGAAACTCTTTCATCAACTACAAGAAACCTATCTGATTTCTCCATGGATTGAATTTTGGGTGGTGCTAGGTGTACTTTTCCTCCTACTTTGGCTCATCATGGTAATATGCTTGGGACACTATATTGAAGGAAAATATGTTACAATGGACACAGTAAGTCAGAATATCAACTTGGTCCTAAAGCCACACAAGTCTTCACACATCGAGAAAAGAGAACTTTCTTCTGTAAACTTCACAGCCAATCCTATACCCGGTGGGGTAGCATGGGACAAAACAGACTATGACATATATGGCCCGGTCGAACTCCTGAAGTATCCACACCAATTTAAGATTTCCTTAAGTGACTTTGTAAAACCGAGCACATTTTCTGATGATTGGGACTTTGAAAGTATTAATGATATGATGTCAGACTTAGTTATGTCAGCTAAATTTACAGAACATGATTATTTACAGGGTACATCTAATTATGACCAGATGTACTGTTACAACCACTATGCTAACCATTATTTGCATAAATCTGCTCAACCTAGAAATGTTTTTAATTATAATCAATGGGAACATTGTGCAACTCCACCAAAAGGTAGTTCAAAAACATTTTATGATAAATTCCCATACTTCTCGGGGTTTAACACAAGTAATGCAGAAACATTTTATTTCAAACTGTAAATAAGACAGGAATGAAAACCATGCTGACAAACACAAAATTAATCTATTCAGAAACATTTTTTGAAAAAATGAATACATTTGGTTTTGATTTCTGGAACAATAATATTGAAACGAAAACCATCTGGGGCACCAAAGATTGGCAGGTCCAAGGTATAGAATCATTATTCAGAGCCTGCATGATCCCAGAACAAATTATATTTTTGAATGACACAATTCAACAGACAACCTGTCTTGGCTTAGCCAAAATCAAAGACTTAAATAAACCGTCTATTCCAAAGCCAACACCTGACAGTAATAGCACTACAGATGTTGAGATAGACGTATCCCATATTTTAAACCAAAACAGAACACATCCTGATTGGAATAAATGGTTGATCTGGCCCACAGACACAAATAACTGTCAAGATAGATTCCTGAACAAAATACAAGGGTTCAAATTGACCAGGCCAGATCCTAGATACTCCCAGAGACAACATCCAGGGATTGTAACAACATACAGTGTAGGAAAACTCTGCCTCGAATGGCTACATACATCCACACTGGCAGAAATTAAGCAACACTTAACTTTACTTAAAGAAGGTGCTGACTAGCGTGATTTCATTATGGGACCACGCAAACAGCGTCAAAAACGTTTCATAGCGACCTCTATATATGCAGCTTACAACGAAGCTTGGAAAGAAACTCAAATTGAGACAGCAGAAAAAATACGGGAAATTGACCGTATTAATTTGGAAAAATCACTTTCTGTTGTGGACAATGGGTTAATGACTCTGTCTTCCAGAATATATTCAGTGGACAGTATTGTATCATCTGCAATCGATATAATAGAGCAGGACTTACTAATGTTACAACATGGTCAGTCTCAATTGCGTTCTATTGTACAGCTTGGCTGGACGTTACAAAATCTGAGTTTAGGCTACGTGCCTTGGCGTTTAATCAACACAACGTCATTATTCTCTATCTATAACCTTACTGATACACAAATCAGCTTGGCACAAAAGGGAGCAGAATATATAATTCTGAGCATTGAAAAACTCGAGAGATTACCATTGACAATGTCAGAACGACCTGTCATTGAATGGATAATACACGGAATCATAACTATTCCGATAACAACTTTCCAATTTCGATACTGCCAAAAGTATATACAGGCAGGCCAGTATGAAAGGTTGGGTAAAGGATACATTAAGTCAACATGGAAATTACCTTACACACACACATGTTATAGTGAAAAAGGACAAAGTGTATTTCTTAGTGGTAATAATTGTGAAAAATCACTAAGTGGTATACTTCTGTGTCAGGGTATAAATTTACATGGGGCCTGTGAGGGGACTTCAAATAACCTTTCATGTCACCAGCTTGGCACACCTGCAACTCGAATAGAGCCATTCTTTAGACGGCTTTCTAACGGGAGCTACATTCTAATTGTGGAACACAGATGTTGTGGCTTGGTGCCAGGAAAAGCTTATCTGGTAAGCGTGAGTTCCATGGTCACTTGTTGTATGCAAGTATTATATCCAAACGACACTCCAGACAGGGAGGGAAAATTTTGGCCCAGTTTGAAAATCTCTTCTATTCGAATTGATACTTTGAGCAGAATGAAGTCTGCGCTTCTACAGACGCCTGTGTCCTTGACGTCATCGAAAGAAACGTATGATCTCCAAGTTGCAAGGACAACGACAGAGATACATGCATTATTATCAACAAATTGCCCCCTACACTTCGCAGAAATACTAAACGAAATCTTAAACATTTCTGATACGAATGGGATCGCGAGTGTATTTAAGCCAATTTTTTCGGGACTATTGACACCATTCAAAGCAGTCCTGGGCATTTTTCCTAATTTTGTCCATTCGGTCTTTGGCGGCCTTCCACTCCTGTTGGGACTCGTAGCAGGCATTTTATTTTTGATACTCCTGCTTCGTTATGGCAAGCCATGTCACAGACAAGACTCTAGCAACAATGGAAGAAACGATCCTAGCTATACGCTATCGGGACCGCATAACTAAAGTCCTTGGATTAGCCCGGCTAAGAGATCTAAATATGACCTGGTTTCTTTCATTCAGACCCACCTGGCAGAATTGTATCTTACCTGTGTTAAGATGTATGCTATGCGGAGAAGAATGCGTGTTAGACACCTGTCTTACACTACAATCGGAAGTACCATTGGATACAGATATTTTGCTAAGTCCAGTAAAGGCTCATGCATCGTGTTGTCCCCAGCGGTTACCTATCCTGATGACGGCATTCGTGGAAACTTCACCACTGCGATTAAAGGGTAGTGAAATACAAGATGAGAGCAGCATCAACCAGGTACGACCTTCTGTAAGCAATGCTGATCAAAACATCATTGAAAGCGATCATGCGCCCGACTGCATGGTAGCGGCATTCTCCAACTTGGTCGAACTTTCACATGAGGCGGTAAACTGTTTTTTTGAAAGTCTGTCCGAAATGATGTTTTCCCCCGAACAAAAAGAATAACTTTAAGCAAACGAGCACACACTCTGAATTTGGCCTTCAGCTTTGAAAAACAAAGCTACTGGGACTATTTGGAACTATTTTTTCTTCTTCCCCTGAAAACGAAAACTTTTTTCCCGATTCCAAAATATTTACTTTTTTTTGGCACTCATCTTCTGCTTAAAGTAGAACTATTCTTAGAGAACAGAGCTTCTATTTTTAGGAACTCTAGAGACAATATATTACCTCAGCCTCTAGCATATTTACAGATAACTGTATTTATATGTGATGAAGTGATCTCAACCTTTTTTTTCTGTAATAAGAGCCATTTCATGTGTAATTTCGCAAAATCATTCCGCTGATATATGCGTCCTATTTAATGAATGGTTACTCTGCTTGAAATACTGTACCTATACTCATGTTTCGTATATTTCGCATACGCCATTTTACAAAAAAAATGAATTTTGGGGTGGTTCGGTATACACATACACCATTAGATATGTTTACTATTGCTTAGATTAGTAACTATGGACATGAATTCGTGGAGTGGGTGTTGTGTGTTTATCTAGGTACCTGTATCGATATTCCTATTCTTGGGCCTTGTCCGGTTATAAATCAATAATATCCCTACAACGGCACAGAAACCCGTTTCATAAATTAGTCATAGCGCATGCTGTCACATTAAGCAAGCACTATTCCTCCAGCCCCCTAGAAAGCACACAGAGATCTTAAACAAATCCAAACCTCCAGTAACCTGGTAAATCCCCGCCTGCGATTGTTTTGATTCCGTTCGAGAACTCCTGTAGAGCACTGTAAGAACGACCAGTTCTTAGTGACATCTTTATTGACGTCTTATGTCCATCCTTACGTCAAACCCGGCACCTTTCAGGTATAAATATACCAACGCTGCCTTAAGCAAACACACGGTGGTGATGAACCTGGAGCAGCGACTACTTGCCGGAGAGCCCAGCTGATGCTAGAGCCCACGGACGCTGCCCCTCCCTTTTGACGCGCTGAGAGAGACGCTGTCTTTTCTCTTGCCGAGAAATCCAGCTTCCAGCGTTTCCAGCTTGCCCTTGCGGGTGACTGGGATACCGAGTCCTGAGAAAGAGATACCAGCCCTCCTGCCTTCTATTACCCAGGTACTGAACTGACTAGACCCTTACAGAGAATTCTTGAGTCAGATTCTTGGCAAAACAAACTTAACTTAAACTGCTATTTACTTACTTCTTCCCACGTATTAGGCTTAGGTCAGGTACACCGGGGTAGGCGTAGTTAGAAGCACCAGTTGAGTACGATTAGTCAATGTATATATGTATGTATTTATTTTATCCATTTTAAAGTATCATATGGCTAAGAAACCATATCCATGCTTTTACAGTATTATTTAATAATCCTGCTTTTACTATATGCATTCTACTTAACCCTAAGTATTGCAATTGTAGCAATTCATATCTCTTGTATGAGAAAAGAGACTGCTCAATAAATAACACCTTTTATTGAAAACGCCTGTCTCTTCTTTTATCTGCAATCTGGTGAAACTAAGTACGCACGTATTGACTGAGTGAAATAGCTGTGTTTTGTTTTCACACGACTCTAGAGATACACTCTTAATCAGGGAGAGCAAAGTTGTCATGTTTTATGGTTGTCAGAAACTAAATCCCTTCTTGTCTATCCAGGGAGGTTAAACTCCTCCTCGCCTATTCGAGAAAGTTTCTAGTGAACTCTGAGCTAGCTGGCACAGAAAACTTAAGTCTAATATCGTCAGTACAGACCTAGTTAACCACAGTCCTACGTCTATACTACTGAAGATATTATTCCAATGCGCAGAGCCTATTGGGAATATAGGAACTACACTACAGTGGTGAACCAGAGGGTGCTGTGATGAACCAGAGGGTGGCAGTGGTGAAACAGAGGGTGCTGTGATGAACCAGAGGGTGGCAGTGGTGAACCAGATGTTGGCAGTGGTGAACCAGAGGGTGGCAGTGATGAACCAGAGGGTGGCAGTGGTGAACCCGCAGGTGGCAGTGATGAACAAGATGGTGGCAGTGGTGAACCAGAGGGTGACAGTGATAAACCAGAGGGTGGCAGTGGTGAACCAGAGGGTGGCAGTGATGAACCAGAGGGTGGCAGTAGTGAACCAGAGGATGGCAGTGATGAACCAGAGGGTGGCAGTCATGAACCAGATGGTGGCAGGGGAGAACCAGAGGGTGGCAGTGGTGAACCAGAGGGTGCTGTGATGAACCAAAGGGTGGCAGTGATGAACCAGAGGGTGACAGTGATGAACGAGAGGATGGCAGCGGTGAACCAGAGGGTGACAGTGATGAACCAGAGGGTGGCAGTGATGCACCAGAGGGTGACAGTGATGAACCAGAGGATGGCAGCGGTGAACCAGAGGGTGACAGTGATGAACCAGAGGGTGGCAGTGATGTACCAGAGGGTGGCAGTGGTGAACCAGAGGGTGCTGTGATGAACCAGAGGGTGGCAGTGATGAACCAGAGGGTGACAATGATGAACCAGAGGGTGGCAGTGGTGAACCAGAGGGTGCTGTGATGAACCAGAGGGTGGCAGTGGTGATGAACAAGATGGTGGCAGTGGTGAACCAGAGGGTGACAGTGATGAACCAGAGGGTGGCAGTGGTGAACCAGAGGGTGGCAGTGGTGAACAAGAGGGTGGCAGTGATGAACCAGAGGGTGGCAGTGATGAACCAGAGGGTGGCACTGGTGAACCAGAGGATGCTGTGATGAGCCAGAGGGTGGCAGTGATGAACCAGAGGGTGACAGTGATGATCCAGAGGGTGGCAGTGGCAAACCAGAGGGTGGCAGAGATGAACCAGAGGGTGGCAGTGATGATCCAGAGGGTGGCAGTGGCAAACCAGAGGGTGGAAGTGATGAACCAAAGGGTGGCAGTGATGTTCCAGAGGGTGGCAGTGACGAACCAGAGGGTGGCAGTGATGAACCTGAGGGTGGCAGTGATGAACCAGAGGGTGGCAGTGATGAACCAGAGTGTGACAGTGATGATCCAGAGGGTGGCAGTGGCGAACCAGAGGGTGGCAGTGATTAACTAGAGGGTGGCAGTGATGAACCAGAGGGTGGCAGTGGTGAACCAGCGGGTGCTGTGATGAACCAGAGGGTGGCAGTGATGAACCAGTGGGTGGCAGTGGTGAACCAGAGGGTGCTGTGATGAACCAGGGGATGGCAGTGATCAACCAAAGGGTGGCAGTGGTGAACCAGAGGGTGGAAGTGATGAACCAGAGGGTGGCAGTGATGAACTAGAGGGTGGCACTGGTGAACCAGAGGGTGAAGAGATGAACCAGAGGGTGGCAGTGATGAACAAGAGGGTGACAGTGATGATCCAGAGGGTGGCAGTGGCAAACCAGAGGGTGGCAGTGATGAACCAGAGGGTGGCAGTGATGTTCCAGAGGGTGGCAGTGGCAAACTAGAGGGTGGCAGTGATGAACCAGAGGGTGGCAGTGATGAACCAGAGGGTGGCAGTGGTGAACCACAGGGTGCTGTGATGAACCAGAGGGTGGCAGTGATGAACCCGAGGGTGACAGTGATGAACTAGAGGGTGGCAGTGGTGAGCCAGAGGGAGACAGTGATGAACAAAAGGGTGGCAGTGGTGAACCAGAGGGTGGCAGTGATGAACCAGAGGGTGGCAGTGGTAAACTAGAGGGTGCTGTGATGAACCAGAGCGTAGCAGTGATGAACCAGAGGGTGACAGTGATGAACCAGAGGGTGACAGTGGTGAATCAAGGGGTGGCAGTGGTGAACCAGAGGGTGGCAGTGATGAACCAGAGGGTAGCAGTGGTGAACCAGAGGGTAGCAGTGATGAACCAGAGGGTGGCAGTGATGAACCAGAGGGTGGCGCTGCTAAACTGCCCGGGAGCCCTGTGGGTGTGAGCTCCCGCACTACTGAGCTGCTGAGCTGCCCAGGGGTTGTGATCCCACGCGCTTCTGAACTGCCCCGGGGCCCAGTGGGTGTTAGCCCCCATGCTGCTGAACTGCCCTGGAGCCCTTTCAGTGTGAAAATCAGTTGTGCTCAATTGCCTAGGAGCCCTCTGGGTGTGAGCACACATTGTGCTAAGTGCCCCCCTGCCCCCAGTACATATATACCCGTACAGCACAGCACCATTATGCTCTTGCACCATGAATGATGAACCAGAGGGTGGCAGTGATGAACCAGAGGGTGGCAGTGATGAACCAGTGGGTGGCAGTGGTGAACCAGAGGATGCTGTGATGAACCAGAGGGTGGCAGTGATGAACCCGAGGGTGACAGTGATGAACCAGAGGGTGGCAGTGGTGAACCAGAGGGTGGCAGTGATGAACCAGAGGGTGACAGTGATAAACCAGAGGGTGGCAGTGGTGAACCAGAGGGTGGCAGTGATGAACCAGAGGGTGGCAGTGGTGAACCAGAGGCTGGCAGTGATGAACCAGAGGGTGACAGTGATGAACCAGAGGGTGGCAGTGATGAACCAGAGGGTGGCAGTGGTAAACTAGAGGGTGCTGTGATGAACCAGAGCGTAGCAGTGATGAACCAGAGGGTGACAGTGATGAACCAGAGGGTGACAATGGTGAATCAAGGGGTGGCATTGGTGAACCAGAGGGTGGCAGTGATGAACCAGAGGGTAGCAGTGGTGAACCAGAGGGTAGCAGTGATGAACCAGAGGGTGGCAGTGATGAACCAGAGGGTGGCGCTGCTAAACTGCCCGGGAGCCCTGTGGGTGTGAGCTCCCGCACTACTGAGCTGCTGAGCTGCCCAGGGGTTGTGATCCCACGCGCTTCTGAACTGCCCCGGGGCCCAATGGGTGTTAGCCCCCATGCTGCTGAACTGCCCTGGAGCCCTTTCAGTGTGAAAATCAGTTGTGCTCAATTGCCTAGGAGCCCTCTGGGTGTGAGCACACATTGTGCTAAGTGCCCCCCTGCCCCCAGTACATATATACCCGTACAGCACAGCACCATTATGCTCTTGCACCATGAAGTCTGGTGCCTGGATGCTCTTGATCCGTGTAGGTGGTACCACTGTCTGGTGCAGTCAAAATGTAAAGTCATAACTTGCTACACAGCACCAATAAACACGTGTCCCCCCTGCACCGGTATGCGCATGTACCAGGCGTGGAGCGCCCGCATGCCACTGCTTCCTACTGCCCAGCGCCAGCATATGCATGTACTGGGCAGTTTAGTATGAGAATGTCCAGAAGCAGCAGCTACATGCGCCTGAACCCACTGAGCAGGATCAGAATGGCTTTGTACCAACACGCGCAGCAGAGCTATCTTGGACATCTGAAGGATTCTGGGGTCCTGTGCCAAACGTATTTTTGCATCCATGAGTTTCCAGAGCGCCATCCCCGTGTAGCTCCTGTGACCAGGAGCCTGCTTTCTCCTCATCTGCTGCTCTGCTCGGTCTCTGACCCTTTATAAACAAGATGCATGTGTACTCGCATAGAAGCCCCGCCCGTTTGGCCCCGTCCACCACACACTAGCGGTATGAAACGTCTTCCCGCCCTTCCCCACTATAATGGCCAGCTCACTCAAGGGACCTTGGCACCTTTTGGCGCGCTGGCAAAGTTACAGGCACACATGGTCACATATTTGTACAAATGGCACAAAAATCCACGAGTTCGCGGGAAAATTCGCGAACTCACTGACTTTTTTTTCAATTTCGCACGAATTCGCGGACCACGAATTCGCAAATTTCCCCCATACTTAGGACCAGGTGTGGGAAGCCCACCCCTGTCTCCTGTCCAGCTGCCGGGTACAGGCCCGTGGTTGGTGGGTCAGTGTCAGGATGCCATCCCTGAGCTGACAGGAGGGAGGGTGGAAAAAGGGTGACAGGCACCTGGGGATACTTCCCCCCCACTCTTTGGTGCCACAGAGGTTGTAGAACCAGGAGAGGCCAGGGGTCTGGCTCTCATCACTGACAGCTGTCAGTGGCCAATGTGGCTTGCTGTCCTGACGGACAGAGGGACCCAGTGGGGACAGGACTCAAACCCCGGGCCACATCACTGTGTTAGCCATGTGGGTACTGTCTGGGACACACCTGTGAGCAAGCTAAGGTTAGGTGCTGCACACATGCTGTCCACAGGTGAGGAGAAGGGTTCCCCATGGGTTAGCTTAGTGGGCCCTTAGACTATGGACATAGGTATCCAACTGGGTTCAGAAAGGCATATAGAACCAGAAGGTGCCCCCGCTGTTGTGGGCCAGGTCTAGGTCTATCGCCTCACCCAGGGAAGCCCATCAAGAAATTGAATAGTCTACCCTGGCTTTAGGCTTGGAGGGGGTAGTGTTAGACCTGGTTTTTTCAGGGGGTTTAGCCCCAGACTTTTTGCCTCCTTCCTATATTTTTTCTGACCTGTTGTTGGTAGTTTTATGATTCTGGGCACTTTACCACTGCTGATCAGTGCTAAAGTGCATGTTCTCTCCCTGTAAATTGTTGTTATGGATTGGGGTTTCCATGATTGATTGAATTGATTTACTAGTCAGTCCCCACTACAGTGCACTGTGTATGCCCGGGGCCTGTAAATCAAATGCTGCTAGAAGGCTTGCAGCACTGATTGTGCCACCCACATAAGCAGCCTGTGAATGTAACCTTGGGCTGCCATTGCAGAGCCTGTGTGCAGTCTAGCACTCCCATGTCGACTTGGCAAGTGTACCCACTTGCAAGGCCCTAACCTTTCCTTTTCTTACATGTCAGTCACCCCTAAAGTAGTCCCAAGGTACCCATGTGAGCAGGGTGCAGTGTATGTGAGAGGTAGTACATGCCCTAATGTGTGTGGCATGTCCTGTTAGTGAAATACTGCCAATTTCAGTTTTCACTATTGCAAGGCTACCTGATCCCATTGGACAGAATGGGGAGTTTGATTATAACATCTTTTAAACATAACTACCCCTGGGAACAAGGTATGAAAATAAAGTTTAGTGTGCCTGAACTCAGAATGTTAGAATGCATCTTTTAGTGAGGGTGATTTTCATGATCTGTGTTTGAAAATACGACTTTTAGAAAGAAGGTATTTTCTTTCTTAGACATTCAGTGTTCCTCTGCTCGGATTGTGTATTGCATAGCTGGTGTTTGGATGACAGGGGCTGGGAAGTAGCAGTGGCTCCAGAGAGCCTGATGAGTCAGGGCTAGGCTGAATAGACCTGGTTGCATTCAGAGTAGGGGGAGGAGATTTCCTTTCACCTGAATGGGCCTGGTCAGCCAAGGACAATGCTGTCTCCACCTCCTGCGAGGAAATTGCACCAGAGAGGACAGAACCAGTTTGGACTGACCAAAGGGCTTCTCTGCCACCAGAGAACAAATTATTTTACTATATGAAAAGAGGGGCCCAGACGCCAGAACTTTAGATCACTTCTGGGAATCAAGAGGAACCTTTGTCAAGGAGATGAGCTGGAGAAACTGTGCAGGAATACTGTCCCTTTTCTGTTTGTTGTCTGGGGTTGGCCTGCAGTGGCTGCTTGCTGCCATGGAATGGAGAAGAGGACTTTGTTGTTTGCTGTGTCCCCTGCTTGAAGAAGATTTCCAAGGGCTAGAAACTGAGCTTGCCTCCTGTTATGAAGTCTCAGGGACACAAAGACTTCACACACATCTCCCCTGAACTGCCTTGCTGGGCGTTCTGACCTGCAAAGAGGTGCCTGTTCTTGTGTTGGACCTCTAGAGACTGTTTTCCACTAAGAGCTGGAAAAGTAACGTAACTTCAAGAAGCGAGACGCATCCTTAACTGTTTCTAACGCATCGCCGAAGAAACCGATGCAGCGCCTGCCGCGGTTCGAGAAATCGCCACACGCTGCATCAAGTGCACCGATCTACGAAGTCCGAGATCATCGCACCAAGTTCGACGCAAAGCCTGCTAAGAGGCTGCAAAAGTTCACACATTATTCCAGATCGTCACATTGCATCAAGGTGCCAAGTTTGCCGCATCATTGGGGGTTGCAGTAAGAAACTGACGCATCACCTCCCCAAACAGTAAGAAACCGACACATAACCTCCTCTTCGGTAAGGAACCGACGCATCACCTCCCCTGTGCTGCAGTAAGGAGCTGACGCATCACCTCCCCTGGAGCAAAGAACCAACGCATCACCTTCCCTGAGTGTAAGGAACTGATGCAGCACCTTCTCTGCGGCCCGTTTTGTTTGTTTGCATGACGCATCCCAGGTATTTTGTGAGAAAAGTATGACATCTGCAATTTGCTTTGAACTGAACAATTTCTTCCATTGAAAGACATATTTCTATTACTGTGTACTGTGGCATTTTGTCATTTGGTCTTCTTTTGGTTTAGATAAAGATTACTTCTTTTTCTAAAGTAGTGTGATGTCCATTTGTAGTGTTTTCACTGCATTACTGTATTTGTTCCAAAATGCTTTACACACTGCCTCTGAGATAAGCTTGTTTGCTCGTGCCACGCTACCAAGGGTGTGAGCAGGGGTTATTCTAGAAGTGTATCTCCCTTACCCTGACTAGAAGCAGGGGTCTTTATTTGTACAAAGGTACCTACCTCTGGCAACTAGCTACCCCCATTTCTAACATTCTGGATCATAAAAACATTTTTGAATGGCGCTTGTATATGTTCTTGGTGGTAAGAAAGATAGCGCTGTTATGGTATTGTGCTGCTATTGCATTGTTATGCTGTGTTGTACCTGGCGTTAGAAATGAGGCCATAGGTGGTAAAATAAAGCTGCTTCATCTCTTTAACTATTTAAAAAAAGGTTTAGCACAAAACTGTGGTGCAGGATGTGCCTTCTGTTTGCACACCCAATGCTTACGTGTACTCCCTGACCTCGAGATTCCTAGACAGTGCATGAAGGGGCAGTGCATGTTAGAGATTTTTTGTCCAGTTTCAGTGGAATGTAACATTTGCATTCTTGATTCCACATAATGCTTGCCTTCCAAGCTGGCAGGCGAGCTGCATGTTTAAACTATGGCTGTGTGGTTTCTCATTTTACGCATCACAAGATATAGTGAAAATGCAATTACCTTGCCAAATTGTTACAACGGTTAAGCTCAACTGTAACTCGGTTAAAAAAAAAAAATTCTGAGCACAAAACATGTATCAGCTGTACCTAATTCCAGTTATACACATATTGTGGTAGCTTTTTTGTGACTCCAAAATCCTTATTTCAGACGTGATGGGAGAAACTAAACTTGGCAGGTGGTATGAGGATCCGGGTTTTTTGTATATACCAATTATGAAACCAATTGCACTATTGAAAAAACTTGGGGGCTGGTTTATTTACTCAAAACTAGCCATGGAGGGTGGCTTTGTGTGACTTCTTAAAGGTTAATGAGAGACCTGTGTCACTTTTGCACCACGTAAAGTGGTACATGCGTGACACATGGTTCTCATAAACATATATGAAGTCACACAAAGCCACCCTCCGGTGCTGGTTTTGAGTGACATCATAAATCATGAGTAAGGCGATGCAGTGCAAATCCCTGCATCGGCTTACTCTGTGCCCAGAAAGCATTCCATGGGTATTGTAATGGGTTTTCCCACACAACACCCATGAAATGCGACACTGCCCCAGATTTACAAAGTGCTGTAAACCTGGGAAAGTGCCAAATCCATATGCCTCCCAAGGTGAGGCGTAACAAGGAGAAATATCTTTATTTCTCCTCATTCTGCAGCACACATAGAATGAGGAAAATGTCTTGTAAGATTGTTTTTGTGCAGAAAGAGGCACCTTCCTGCACAAAAAGAATTCTACATACTATGGTGCAAGGTATTGCCGCTAAGCGACCAAAATGGAGCCAGCACAGGCAGAAAGGAAGGGAATGCACCATATTGCCTAAATACTGTGCATTCCTGCCCTTTCACTTTGGTGTAGGGCAGCTCAACATGGTGCCCTGCTGCACTGCTGTACCCCAAAATGCCACAAATGAGGCCCTTGGTGTCTATCTTTTTCTACACTCCCTAATACTAATCAGAGTGCTTTGTGGCATTGTCAGTGTTGTTAAGCACTGTAAAATATACAATATAATTAGGCCAGTGCGGAATTATAATTCCATTTGCGGAATTGGAAGAATTTAGTAACTCTGTGTTATGTTTGTAACAAGGAGTTCCTGCCAAATTCCACCAATCGGCTTGTGCGGAATTATTCCGCTATTTGCACCTGGCAACATTCACAGGAACAATGTAAGACTCCAGAAATGCTCACCACCCAGGCTCTGGTACTCCTGGATTTGTCTGCTCCTTTTGATACGGTCGATCATGATCTCTTGATCGACTGTGTCGGGACTGCTGGCATCCAGGGAAAGGCCCTGAGGTGGATCTCCTCCTTCTTGGACAATCGCTTTCAGGCAGTTTGTCTTGCCAACTTCTCAGCTGAGAAGGTTAGGTTAAAATGTGGAGCTCCCCTGGGGTCTTCTCTTTCACCCTTCTTTTTAATTTATATATGTCACCCCATATCCGGTCTCTTCGCAACAGTAAAGTTGCTGCCTTCAACTATGCTGATGACCTTCAGTTGGTTTTTGATATTGATTCTTCTACCACCTCAGTTTCCAACGTTCAATCCACCATGAACCTCATTAGCGACTGGATATATGCCAGCCAACTTAAGCTTAACCCTGATAAGACTGAGCTGATCCTGACTGGAGGCACGTCCAATCCATGGAACTCTAACTTCTGGCCTCCTCTCCTAGGCAATCCGCCTTGCCCAGCTGAATCTGTAAAAAGTCTAGGGGTTAAAATAAGCAAGGACCTGTCTATGAAATCCCAGATTGGCACAGTAGTATCATCCTGCTTTTTCCACCTACGAAGAATACAGAACATTTGTAGATTCCTAACTACCGAAGCTTTAACTATGGTCCTTCTTGCACTGGTCATATCCCGGATTGATTATGCCAACTCACTTCAAGTTGGCATTCCAGCATATCAGCTCCATCATTTACAACTGGTTCAAAACCAAGCAGGCAGGCTTATTTTCCACCAAACCAGATACCAACACGTCTGCCCTTTGATGAGGAGCCTTCATTGGCTCCTGGTGGCTAAACATTGTGCATTTAAACTGGGATGTACTATCTTTAAAGCCCTGGTCGGCCATGGACCTGCATTTATCTCTTCCTTAATGCATCGCTATGGGGAACATCACTTACAACGCAACTTTTACCACGCAGTGCTTTTACATCGCAGCTTTTACAACGCAAACATTACAATGCAATGCGCTGGGGGGCGCTCTAGGATAGGGAATATATTTAATTTACTATCCGACACCTTCCCTACTATGCACGGGGACTGGAGTTGGAATAGTAAATTAAATAATTCACTACCCAGCGCCCCAAAGCACCATGCGTTGTAATGGTATGCGTTGTAAAACTTGCGTTGTAAAAGCATGCGATGTAAAAGCATGCGTTGTAATGTCGTACATCCATCGCTATACTCCTGCCCGCGAACTCCGCTCTTTCCACCTGAACCTGCTTATTATTCCCTGTGTTAAACAGAAAAACATGGCGGTCTTAGATTTTCTCTCTTGGTCCCTCAATTTTGGAACTCCCTTCCCACGGAACCAGATCAGTAACCTCCTACACCCAGTTCAGTACTCTTCTTAAAACCCTTCTGTTCTCACAGGCATACGAGTAAGCTTTTGTCGCCATTCCACTGCTGCATCCTGCTTACAGTGCCATGAAACCATGCGCTATACAAATGATTTTAACATAACATAACATAACATAACTTGCAAGAGCAAGCAAAATTTGCCGGCCCCTGGCAAGATTTCTAGTTGCCATGGAACCTTCCGGCACCATTTTATGACACTGGTGGATGTGAGCAGTCAGATTTTCTACTTGAGCGGCAGCAAAATCAATTCAAATTGCCATGGGCACTCAACACATGGTGCTGCTCAAGCTGATTTTCAGTGCTTCCTGTGCTACCGGCACTAAATTGCAGCGCAAGCTGCATATTTTCTGCCTGTTTGTGGAATCCCGCAGAATCTCACAGAGTTTTCCTGTAACTCAGCGGAATTCCACAGAGTGAAACTCTGCGAGTTCCTCTCACCTCAAATACAATACAATACATTTCTAAGCCATAAGATATGCAGGCACCAATCCTGAGTTTTCATGTGATTTGCCAACATCTTTTCCATAGTTTTGCCTCTATGTAGATTTTGAAGTGTATTAAAATAGGAACAGTAATGAGGGCAATGGGAAGTACTGGGGTTGGGTGCGTTAGGTGTGTGAAGTAGGCCCAAGGTATAGCTGAAAAGCGTAAAATATTCTGTCTCTATATCAGTGACTTTCATCAAAACATCTTTTCGTTTCTGCTTATAAAACTGATAGTTCCACATGTTTATTTCTGAAACATAGTTTGTAGACACTTTTAACTACTTTAAATTTCTTATCACTGATCACCAAAAGCTACACGCTGTCTATGCATTGCTTAGGGGTTATCTTGCAAGATCTGGAACCTGTGACAGACAAATTACCTATAGATCTTAGCAGCAAATATACTAACCAAGGACCTCATTTATGAGAAGTGACGCATCGCTGCGTGAAAGCAGCGATGCGTCACTTCTCAGTGCGCCCTCCTTGCGACATGATTGATGCGTCATATTTACAGTATGGCGCATCATGTCGCAAGGAGTTACAGATACGTCAGTATTTCTGACGTATCTGTATGGCGCAAAAGTGATGCATTGCTGGAATGTGTCACAAAAGTGACGCAACTCCAGCAATGTGTTCTTTCACATGGGGCTGGCCCCATGTGAAAGGGCTTTTGTCAGTCTTACGCCTGCTGTGAGGCAGGCATGAGATTTTGACGCATTTGAGTCCTAGAAGTGGCGCTGTAAAATCTGGTAGATCTCACTGCGTCACTTCTACAACCCTTTCTTGCGTGGGAACAACCCCCTGCATACATTTTATTGCGCGAATGTGACGCATTGCTGGAGTGTGTCACATAAGTGACGCAACTCCAGCAATGTGTTCTTTCACATGGGGCAGGCCCCATGTGAAAGGGCTTTTGTCAGTCTTACGCCTGCTGTGAGGCAGGCGTAAGATTTTGACACATTTGAGTCCTAGAAGTGGCGCTGTGAAATCTGGTAGATTTCACTGCGTCACTTCTACGACCCTTTCTTGCGTGGGAACAACCCCCTGCATACATTATACCTGGCGCAGGTATAATGTAGCGCAGGGGTTTACAAAGTGACGCATCTACCTAGATGCGTCACTTGTAAATATGACGCAACAAGGCGCATTTTTTACACAGCTGGTGCGTCACAAAAAGTGACACACCATTGGTTCAAAAGTGACGCAAGGGCACATAAATGAGCTCCCAAATGTTTATCTCACTGGTATTGACGCCAGTGACCAATGTGTTACACACAAGTCCCTGCAGAAGGTGCATCAATCTACTCAGTTTTCTCCCTGGGATGTAAATCATTGACCTCATATTACTCTAAGATCTCAGCAATAAGTGGTGCAATTAATAACTGATTTTTTAAAAAAGGTTTTAAATCTGAAACATGCACACCACACGTGTCCCAGATGTCATTCGATTAATTCATTGAACCATCTCGCTAAGATTTGGAATCCATAACCTGCAGATTTCAGATTCAAATAAAACATACACTGTCCTATTTTTTATCCATTTTCATTTTTCTCCATTGCTCTTTTCATTTCTTTATTTTTCTTTTTTGTGTTAATTTCTAGTTTGTTATTGTTTTCCTCATATTCCTTTCATCTCGCAACTATTCTGTTTTCAGATCTTTCCGCATCGTATTTTTTTCACGTTTCTCGCCCTTTTTGTCACCCTTTTCTTGCATGCCCCATTCCCAACAGTAATTTTAATCCTTGGATCACTTGTCTATATTGCGTGCTCCAGTCACTCTTTCACTTCTCTCTTTTTCAGACACTTAGGGGCATATTATCAAGGGATTTATCTCCGCTTTTATGGCTTTAAAAGCCAAGAAAGCAGAGATAAAGTTATCTCCCTATCAGCAACAGGGTGCTAACACGCAAATTCACATGTTAGCACCCTTTTTCTCTACGCTTCCCCTTGCATCTCTAATGAGAT
Source organism: Lissotriton helveticus (assembly GCF_964261635.1). NCBI lineage: Eukaryota > Metazoa > Chordata > Amphibia > Caudata > Salamandridae > Lissotriton > Lissotriton helveticus. The sequence goes on along the minus strand of NC_136065.1, from coordinate 892,052,441 downwards.
GCAAAGGGGGCGTTCCAGAGAAAAATAATAGGAGAAATGTTGTTAAGCGACATTTCTCCTATTACCAAGGATTTCGCTAACCCTGTTAGTGATAAAAAAGCAGCGCTAACCGCGGTTAGTGCTGCTTTTTTTACACCTGGTATTTTCCTGATTTAGCCATGATATCCTATGGAGGGTGGATATCATGGCTAAGTTTGTGAGCCCCTGTCATCAAGCTAACGCCAAACTTCGAGAGATTATCGTTAGTTTTCCAGCGATAATCTCTCATTTGGTAGTTAGCGCGAGGATTTTTATCACTTCTGAGATAAACCTTGCTAATAGCAAGTTATCTCTGCGATAATTTCCGGCGATGCTTAGCGATAACAAATTTGTTGCTAAGCCTCGTTAGCGCTAAATATCGCTAATCCTTGGTAATATGCCCCTTTGTTACTATATTCAGTTCACTATATAGTTATCCTCTTCTTTGTTCTCGATGCGCTTTTCTTTTTGTCTCCTCATAAGCACAGGTTTCCGATACGTATCAGAGTGAAAAGAAGCCAGGTTCACCAAATCCATCCTGTCACTCAGGCTATCGTCACTTGAATGCTGAAAGCAAGAATTAAGTCCTAAAAGAATAGATGGGGCTAGTTAGTAGACAGTGAGCAATTATGCCACTTTAGCACAGGAAGTGATGTTACAACTGTATCACATCCTTCACTGCAATGGGAATGGGAATACTTCCAGTTGAAGCTGAGATGCAAATTAGGAAATTTATGATGTATGTGTAACAAAGATAACCATACAAAAAATTACACACATATATATATATTCACTAAAAAAAACATAGCTTTTACACACGTTATAGTTAGGAAGTAGCATTTACAAAACCTATGAAATTCACTGAAAAAACCATAGGTTTGACACCAGTTATAGTTAGCTGGAAATTTTACTGATATAACACCAATGAAATTCCACGTTATAGTTAGTTGGACTCACTATAACTTGCGCGTGTAATGCACTGCTGATGACATCACATATTACATCACTCATGACATCACTCATGACACCATCCAGTGAATGTGTGTCTTTCTGAAAAATAAATATGTTTTATATATGTATATGTAGAGGTCGATGGAAGAATAAATGTTTAAAAAAGTGTCTAAATGCATGATTAATTAACTGGCTTATTAAGTGTATCTTAGTGAATACATATATTAGTGAGTAATGTTTAAATATTTTTATTAGTGTTTCACTTGGTGTATATGTGGCTGCATGGGTTGGTGTGTAGCTACATGTGTATGTATATGGGTTATTAGATGTTTTTATTAGTATCCGTATGAGTGTTTGTATGGTTTGGTTGGGGGTATTACTTAGCACATAGATGCATGAATGACTGACTCGCTCTTTGTATGTGTTTTGAAGACAGCATATGTGCAGGACTGTATGGGTGGATGAGTGTGTATATGTGTGTGTTAGTGAGTGAATGACTGTTTCACTAGTGTCTTTATCAGTAACTACATATGTTTTAATCTAGTATATGTGAATATTGATGTATATAAGTGAGTACATGTGAGAGTAAGAGATTGTAAGAGTTCCTGTTTAAATAAGTATGTGTTTCCTATAAGTGATTGTTTAAGAGAGTAAGTATGTGTAAGTTTCCTTAGCAGTAAGGTGGTAGTGTCTGTATAGCTGTATATGCAAATAAATGGATGTTCAATAGTTTATTTGCATGTGTGAGTATGTGTGAGAGTATCTTTTGTATGACTGTCGGTGTGTAACAGGATGTATAGGTGTATCACTACATTTGATGAGTGAATATATGTATGAGTGACTATATAGAACTGTTGGTGAATGAGTGGGTGTGTATATAGATGGTGGAATTACTGAATTGGTTGTAACTGGTATGGATATCTCTTTTTTTTGGTAAATTTTAGTTTCTTTTTTCTTTTTTTGAATGTTTTTCAAGGGTTACATTACACTGAAAGGAGATCTGTTACTCTGTCACAAGGATGGTGTCATCAGTGATGTCATGAGTGATGTCACTGACCATGTCATGAGTGATGTAATATGTGATGTCATCAGCAGTGCATTACACACGCAAGTTATAGTGAGTCCAACTAACTATAACGTGGAATTTCATTGGTTTTATATCAGTAAAATTTCCAGCTAACTATAACTGGTGTCAAACCTATGTTTTTTTGAGTGAATTTCATAGGTTTTGTAAATGCTACTTCCTAACTATAACGTGTGTAAAACCTATGGTTTTTTTGGTGAATTTCATAGGTTTTGTAAATGCTACTTCCTAACTATAACGTGTGTAAAACCTATGGTTTTTTCAGTGAATTTCATTGGTTTTTAAAATGCGAATTCAGAAATATCTCGTGTATGCAACCTATACTTTTGTCAATAAAGTTCTGGCAATATTTTTTTCGGAAACAAGCCGTTTTCTTCACTGTTCAAGTTGCATAGAGACTCCTTGTAAAGCGATACAGAATTAGAAAGTCTGTACCTTGCCTTTTTTTGAACGCATTAAAATTTGTCTGTAAATAAAAATAGCCTTTCTAAACTTTCGTGCGCGACCCGGTGTGCGCACTCTCGGCAACAGTTCTCAATAAAATAGATATCGCATTTCCAGGCTTTCGTGCGCGACCGAGTGCGCGCACCCGCTTATATATTTCGTGAAAACTTTGCAATCTGAACTTATTGAATTTCTTCATAGACCCATAAAAGAACTTATGGTACGTCAAAGAGACTAAACCTAGGCTTCTTTTTTATTATTATGAAAATTTTCATTAAATGGAGCCGAATGTCTTTTTAAACTTTCGTGCGTGACCGAAAGTACACACCTTCGTATTTTTTTAAAAGATTTTATAGTTTAACAATTGTATGCTTGAATCGAGCTCAGAAGATATATAAAATCCGGATGTGTTTGGATATACTCCTTTTCACGTTTTGAAACTTCATTGAATTAGACCGCTACTTCCAAATGACGTACGTGACCAGATGCTGTCACCGCGTACACGTCCTGAGACGCGCATATAAAGTCATGTGACTTGAAAACAACACTTCCAATTGGTTCTTAGTAGTTTCTATTCTGCAATTTACACGGAGCACTCCACCCACTTCCCTGACTATCTTTTGTACTCTCAAAAGAGAACAACGTTCAACATCCTTCGAAAGACTTTGCTGAAATGGCTGCCGCCCCGCATTCATCTTCCGAATCTGAAGGAAATGAGCGACTACCTTTAAAAAGAAAAAAGGAATCTTTTATTTGGCAATTTTTCACTTATCCTGAAGAACAAATGAAAGTAAATGCGCCAAAAGTTACCTGCACGATATGCAAATCGGTTCTCTCAAGAGGAAATCCAACAAAAAAATATTCCTTTTCCATACATACCATGGTGCGGCATGTCAAACAAGTGCACCCTGTGGAATTTGCACAGGCATCGACAAGAGCCCTGGCCACGCTATTACCATCAGAGGTGGCCAGCACATCTTCTGGTGGACGACCTGTATCTCCATCGAGTGCTGTGATGGACTTGAGACCATATCTTGCAAAGGTGCACATGAAATGCAACGAGTGTGGCGAAATTCTTCTGTACGGAGAGCAGAGCCTCATTCTTATTAAACTAAAAATTGAGAGTCATAAATGCCCCGAGAAAAGATACATTTCTTCATTTCATTTTGATCCTGTGTCACAACTGAAAATGTTCTTGCAAGTTTAAAAAATCAAAAACAACATAACACTTGTTTAAAAAAAAAAAAAAAAAAAGTTCTTTTCAGAACTAACTTATTGTACCAAAAAGAGCTCCAGGAGCATATTATAAAGTGGGTTTATCTCCGCTTTTTTGGCTTTCGTTCGTGCGCGACCGTGTGCGCGCACCCGCCTGTATATTTCGTGAAAACTTTGCAATTGCAACTTATTAAATTTCTTCATAGACCCATCAAAGAACTTATACTACGTCAAAGAGACTAAACCTAGGCTTCTTTTTTATTATTATGAAAATTTTCATTAAATGGAGCCGAATGTCTTTTTAAACTTTCGTGCGTGACCGAATGTACACACCTTGGTATTTTTAAAAAAAATATAAAAGGTTTTATACTTTAACAATTGTATGCTTGAATCGAGCTCAGAAGATATATAAAATCCGGATGTGTTTGGATTTACTCCTTTTCACGTTTTGAAACTTCGCTGAATTAGACCGCTACTTCCAAATGACGTACGTGACCAGATACTGTCACCGCGTACTCGTCCTGAGATGCGCATGTGAAGTCATGTGACTTGAAAACAACACTTCCAATTGGTTCTTAGTAGTTTCTATTCTGCAATTTACACGGAGCACTCCACCCACTTCCCTCACTATCTTTTCTACTCTCAAAAGAGAACAACGTTCAACATCTTTCGGAAGACTTTCTTTTCACGCGATAATGTGAAATACTGAGATTGTTACAGGATTTTCTATCAGATATGTGTTCCCATTGATGTTGAAGCACTAACACCGTGGAAAATTCCACGGACATCTCTACCTTGTTATCTGCAATTGTGAGCATCAAAAGGAGCTGCGCTACGCCCCTGTGAGAGGCCTCACTCCCACTGCTGCAACGGCTTGGCAGTCCTCCAGATGCACAGGAACAGCCCCTCCGATCCATTGAAGTTCTGTGTCGGTCTCAATACCACTTACAAAATGAAAATAAGCACTGAAGAATATTCAAGTATGTAGTACTCCTCCTGCTACAGCATACAGAATGCATTCTATTACCTATAAAAAAGTGAAACACCCACGCTACAATCATATAGAACACTTCCTCTAAAGAAGCCTGTGAATAACTTTAAAACATCAGGTTAACCTTTTTTTACTCTCTCATCATTATTAAAGATAAGTATTTACAATGCTATATTAAACAATGCCATGGTTGTTGCTTTTTAATTTTAAAAATCTTGCAATCTTTCACAAACCCAATACTCATGGCTTCTTTTTCGTGACAAAAATCTTGCAATATTACATACCTACATAGAATAACAGAAAAAACATAACACTACAAAGGCCGAACACTCTACTAAACGCGGATTTGTTACCTATGGGGCAGATTTATGTTAACTACTTCATACCCAGATATGCACCAGTTAATGTGCACCACAGTATGCTAGTGCTCCGTTACCCATGGTGTGCCACATTTGAAATGTGGTGCACCATGGTACAAAAACACCATACATGCGTAACACATCTGTGCTGAAAAAGTAATACATTGCTAGAGTTGCATCGCAAGTGTGATGCAGCTCCAGCAAGGCTCACCAATGCACTATATTCACAATACTGCGTCAATACCTACGCCTGCTTCAAGCACATGCACAGTTTTGAAACAGCATGGGTCTGAAAGTCACTGAGTGAAATATCATGCATTACAGTCAGCCACTTTCAAGACGCATTCCTTCAGAGGAACACTTCCTTATGGTGCAGGGCTTTAGAATGTGACATATCTCCTAGATCCATAACGTTGTAAATATGGTACATTATTTCCACTGTCATTGTATTAAATAAACTGACAAAATTGTGGCGCAAAGAGACGCAACGTCAACATAAAGCTGCCACAAAGTGTTTTAAAGTGCCCTTTAAATTACAACCAACACACTCTTTGAAGAGACCCCTCAGGTTTTTTTAACACCTGTTAAGTCCTTCCATGCTCATGACAGAGCCGCTCCATCACGAGCATTGCCTCAGCTGTCCTCAGGATGGACCAGTTTTGTCATGGGCTTGCCGCTGTGCTTGCACAGCAGTAATATTCGGCCTCCATGACACGTTCTATTGACTAAGCAGAGCTATGACAGAACCACTGTATCATGAACAGATCTCAACCGTGGCTCATGAAGGAGTAGCTCTATCATGAGCATAGAAGTACCACTCAGCCCCCCGGCCCCCTAATGCTGGGGCAGAATTGCCACTGCAGCAAAGGACTTAAACTCCTGGAAAGAACAACATGTAACATTTAATATCATTTCCCACCAATGTTTTCATATATCAGTGTTGCTGAACTCACTCAGTGAAATGTCGCTCATTTCATTAAATCACTTTTAAAGCATGCCTTATAACAATGCACCCAATCCTATGTGAAAGTGCTTATATTAAACATGACATTGCTTTAAGCAGGATAGACAAAGAAATGACACAGTGATGTAAAAGTTTCTTTATTTTTTATACTTACCTAAAAAATAGTAAAAAAGTTAAGTACATTTCTTTTAAAAACGTAGTACCTGTGGAAAAAAAGTAAAAATAAGATTATAATGTACATTACATAAAATAAAAAAAAGTAGGAGTCAATAAGAGAGAGGCAGAGATAACTCTCGGATGTTTTTAGTTGTGCTTACCTTATAAATATAATATCTGTGGAAGACAGTAAAAAATATGTTATAATACATATTTCTAAATTCAATGTAACAAAATAACTCAAACAACATATTAAATGGTTTATTTTTGCTGTCCTCAGAATACATTGATTTTCACTATAAACAGTGATTTCAATATTAATCATCATATAACAGCGGGGGAAAAAAAACACAATCAAAATGATTGTGTTTAAAAAACCCATCCAAAATCTCCATACATATTATAAATACCTGAAAAAAACATATCTTAAATGTTTTTCTCAAATTCGCAATTTCTTGAGTAAGCACACTACATCTTCTACAGTTACAAACTAATTAAACTATACGACCTATTTTTAAATATATCTCAACGAAGCCCCGTGCAAGTATCTCCTATAAATATCTATCTTAAGTACACATTTTCTTCTCTCATACCTTTCCGCGTGGCCAAATTGTATAAGTTAACTCGTTATCTTTAAAATACCTCTCCCAAAAACTTGCATCCATATATGTTCTAAAATAATTATCTAAAGTACTCATTTTCTTCTCTCATATTTTTCCACATGGCCAAATACTATGAGTTAAGCAGTTTTTTTCAGAAATTTCTTAATCTTAATCTTATCTATTCTTTTGTGAACCTTTACAGTAAAAATTTGTAACATGTTTTATACCATCAAACATTAACTAAATTTGTACCTGATGTTATCACTATGCCAAACACAAATTTCATTTATAGATTTGTAGACCCTCAGTCACATGATATTTGTAAACAAGAAAGTTTCATATCTTTACAGTATTAATCTTCCTACAGCAAGTGATTCTACTGAAATTTGGGTTCCAAAAATAGCAGATAGGAGTTAGTTAAGGCAAAAGGCAAACGTTTCTTATAAGTCAATTGGCTATCATTGCAAAGCGTCCAGCCACTTCCACACTTCAAATAAGCTGTATAATGTCCTGATGATGTAGAAGGCCCTTCATGAAAAATAATGGCTACAGTTACAAATGTTCTTCTAGAAATAGATACTTGAGTAGCCACAACATTTTTAATTAAAGTTGACAATTTACTCCCATCAGCTCTGCATCGTTGAAACATTAATATTACATATTGTCCATATCTATGGATAAATAAAGTTGATAACATTTCAGACTTACATTGAGAACAGACCATGTTCTGATGCGCATCTTTAACTAGTTTATTAAAAGACACTTCTTTACAGCCTGGTAATGTTAAATATATAAATCTTTCACTGTGTATATCAGTACTACTTGAAAATGAGCAATTATCACACTTATGTTCCCATTTATAAGAAAGGTCAAAAAGATTGTCAATATCTACACCTTCATCTTCCAAAACTGTAAACATATACATAATAAATTCCTGACAATCTTGCTGAATATTCTGTGAAAATTGATTTACTCCTGCACATATGTCTAAAACATTCCTTAGTTCTGAAACACTTCCTACTTCACTTTCACCACTACTACATTTTTCAAATATAGAATTTAAGGAATAGCAAAATGTTTGCTCCTGATTTTCTACAATCTGTTCCTTAACATTTTTTAGAAAAAAAACAACATTAACTACTACATTTGCATAACAGTTGACACCAGACCTGTTTTCAAACTTAAATCCAACAATCTCTTCAATACTAACCGTTTTCTTATGCCTACCAACAACAGCTACATCTTTTTTTCGTCGTTTCTCGACTACTTCAGCACATTTCTCCTCATTTTTCCTTTTCTGACCAACCATACGCCTTTCAATTAAAGGATATTGAGGTAAACTTGGAGCATATTCTCTTCTTAACCTATTATACTCCTTCACACAATTTAAATCTGCACTAATCTTTGTCTCATCATAATCAATTAAATAAAGTCCACATAAAGTTCTAACTCGCGATAAAGCAACATATGCCATACCCTCTTTGAATACAGTTCTTCCAATATTTACCAAAGCACAATCTACACTTAAACCTTGAGATTTGTGAATAGTCACTGCATATGCCAAACAAATTGGAAATTGCTTCCGACGGACATATAAGTCTTTCACAAGCAAAAAACGATTTGAACAGCGACTAATTTGCTGAACTTCCTCAATTCCATCAAATTTTATTCTTAAAAATTCAATCTCATCTCTATTTGTATAATTGACAAAACCAACAACATTACCCATTGCTCCATTTACCAATCCTCTTTCTACATGTAAATTTCTCCTTAAAATTATGCGACAATTTAAACATACATACAGATTTTTCTCTAAACCAGCAGTTTTAGATATACTTTTTTGAAGAGAATCCAATTTTAACTTCAACTTTTCAGACAAAACAATAGTACTACCTTCATGCTCTATTCTATCTTTAGCTTCCAGTTTCTTAATTTCTTGATTTTCTAAATTCAACATTTTCTCATTAAAAACTGAACATTCTTTCAGAGTTGGCATCAAGCATATCACTGATTTATCTGCTACCTCTTTACTATATATTTTCTCAGGTACATTATCTTCATTAGGAAACAGCTTGGAAAGTAATCGTGTTCGTAGAGTGTGTTTCGCATCTTCAGTTAATTTTCCAATCCTTATATCTTGAAGAATATTTCCATATTTAGTATCCTTTGCCTGTCGCATATTTTGAATCAGTTCAGTATATTTGAAATGTGACCATATATTAACATTTCCAATACTGCCCAGGCACTTTCTGGTCTCCTCATGCGTAACAGTTTCAAATACAGGTTGTCCTTTCACTGGAGTTAGTTGCAGTAGATCTCCAAAAACTATGACATGTTTACCTCCAAATAACACATCATACTCTGTCTTAAGTATCTGTTGCATTCTTAAATGCACAAAAGCAAGCATTAAATTGGATACCATGCTTACTTCATCAATAATAAGAAGTTTCATTTTTTTAAGCACTCTAGAAACTTCAAAACAAGCTTCTCCAGATAGCTTGTGATATTGTAATTTATTTTCATGTTCAACTGGCAGCATCAGTAAACGATGTAAAGTAATACCTTTAATATTATGTGCTGCCAATCCAGTTGGAGCAGTAACAACACACGACAGTGTTGACTGAGTTCTTTGCTGTAAATATGTAGTAATTCCTTTAATTAGGAAACTTTTACCAGTTCCAGCTTTCCACTTACATATAATCGAATAGGTTGAAATGACATACATGAGCAATCTTTTCTCTCATGACGAAAGCCATGCTCAATGTGCTCTGTCACTTCATCATATATCTGTCTTTGCTCAACATTAAATTGCTTCTTTAATTCTTCTAAGTTGATTGCTTCCTCTTGACCTTGCTGCATTGCTCTTTCCACCTCATCCATGGCGGTGGCTGCTTCATTTTGGATAATTGGTTGTCCCAGTGGATCTTGACTTAATGAAGCCCAACTTTGACTATCTTGTGAACTATCTCTAGCAATCTCCGCTGCAATTGTCGCTTCTTGCTCTATTTCATCATTCAACATTTGCAGATAATTACTAACAACAGGACATTCAATACTACTTTTAGAAGCGTTGAATGAATCTTCATAACTATCAAAGTCCCCAAGTAGTTCCTCTTCTCTACGCCATGGTTTAAAGAGTTGCAAAAGAGCAAAATAGTAAAATTCTCTTTTGTCAGGTGTTTCGCAACTCAGTTTCCGATGATTAATCAAGTGTCCTTTTCTTTGTTTCACCAGACATCCTTCTTGTCCAGTTACAGCATATACACCTTTATCAATGTTCTCTGTAACATTCCTTTTAAAAGTGTAGTTTTGAAGTATTTCATACAGACAAATGTTTTCTAGAAGAGTACTTCTATTTGGATAGTATGTATCCAACATATTTGTTTTCAGAATGTCTGTACTGTTTGGTTCTTTCTGGGCTAAATATTCAATTTCTTGCACAGGCTTTAGAACACGGTTTCGTGTTTCTGCAAGACCCAAACTCACCCAGAGAATAGTCCTTGATTTAGCATAAAGACTTGCTGATGATAATCGGTCACAACATTCATATGCTCCAATTTCTCGATGAGACAACATCTTCAAACTGTACGTATACAATTTCTTGCTTAGGCTCTTTTCATGAGAAATGTCTTCCCACATCTCCTTCAGTTCCGTCTTTTCAGATTTTGTGATGTAAGACGTTACATATCGAGCCACAGCAATAGAGTTGTCTGCAACATATTGTATGTCCATGTTAGCATTCCACATGGACAAAATGACTGGGTTATAGTCATTTATATATTTGGATTCTTCACCTCTTCTTAAATTGTACGTATTTTTAGGTGACCTTCTTCTGATGTTATGTCGCAAAGATGACATCAAATTGTTGACTCTTCCTTTTGAAAGTACCGGTCGTGCAAATCCAAAACGACATTTGGTGTAGAATTTACTCTTTGATTTAAATTTTCGCCGACAATATTTTCCACAACGATGACTTTGAAAGCGTAACACTTTTCCTCTTAAGTCCTTATCAATTGTACTATTAGGTATGTCACAAGTGGCATACTGTTCAATAAAAGACAGTACAGTCTCATCCGAGTCTCTTCCAAATTTAGGAGCATCCTTGATCCATAACAGCATATGAATATGAGGAGCACCTCTTGCTTGATATTCTTTTCTCCAAAAGAAATCCAGTACTTCACCAAGAGGCGGATTTTTCTTGTTTGTAATAAAAGACATCATAGCTTCGAATCTATGATTAAAATATCTGCAAACATTAACCGGATCTAATGAACACAGTTCTCCAGGTGTCTTGTAGTTTATATTTTCTATGTTTGCATTCGCCTCCTGAAGAAATTCAAGTAAATCTTCCCAAGCATACTCTGCATAGCTTAGAGTTAAAAACCATGTTGGTGCTCCTAAGTTTCTAAGCATGTACTTCAAATCTCCATGACGACGGTACCAATACTCATTAGCACCACGCTGACAAGCCATTAAATTAATTAGGTGTGAATCCAAAACACTATCTTTCTGTTGCACTTTATCCATAAATTCCTTTGCTGAAATATTATGCAGATGAACTCCACTTTTTAACATATGGTTTACTGCATAAGAGAGACCAGATAAGTCACTCTCAAACAGAAGATGAAACAAATATGGAATGCATTGGCGAAACCTCGGATCTTCTGCATATAATCTTGTTGTCCGGTATTCAGATGCAGGAATCTGCATAGGTCGATCATCATATCGTGTACCTTCACCTGTAGGGAATAACTGTGGGAAACAACGACCTTCCAAACTTTCTTCCCACACACTAATAGGATTTCCTTTCGCCTTTTTCATCTGAAATAATTCAATAGCATTCCCTATTGCTTCTTTGGAATGCAGTGGATGAACACTGTAATGTTCATAAATTTCTTCACTTCTGGATAGGTCAACTTTTTCAATTTGTCCAATAGACAAATCACTCTCCTCTTCTTCACTTACATCTTCTTCTTCTACGTATACATCTTTATAGTACTTATTGTTTTGAATTAAATACAACGTTGCCTTTTTGACTTTTCTAACATCCACTAAATCTTGCCAGATTTTCTTACTCTTTGTAGGTACACCATTAACTAGAATAACTAGAGGTTCCTCTTCTACATTTTCAACACCAATTGTTTCCATATTTTTTTTTAAATCAAGTGGCAAATATACAACTCTACCCTTTAATCCTCTTTGTAAATCTGAAGGATTTAATTTACCAGTCTTAGGCTCCATACGAACAATAGCCTGAAAAGGATGTACACATTGAATAAGAATAGTCTCATAAGTATTTAAATCCATCAATTCTGATGGAATATTTATCAACTCTAGATTATTATGAACAGCTCTAGCAGGCATTTTATTTTCATTTAATTTATTATAACAATATTTACAAATACGTTGCTCAAAACCCAAATCAAAATAGTTTGCCACCAACAAATAAGTTGCAAAATCTTTCCATTGACCATTACTTTCATCTTCACTTTTTAAATATAAATCAACTAACCTAGTTTGACTTTTGTAATGAATGCGTCGACAACAGACACAAGAAAAATTTGGTTTCTTACCTGCAATTACCTTAAACTTTATTATTTCTTGTTCAAAATTTTCAATATTAACATGTCCAACATTTTGTAACACATTTCCTTCTATGATTATATCAGTTTCTGAATTATCTTCCTGTGGACCATCTAATTCACATCCATGCAAAAGAGCACTATTTAACTGTTTAAGTTTAAGTGGTGGACTTTTTGCATAATACAACTTTCTCACAAATTTTCTCATTTTAGTATGATGCACTGCTAACATCCTCAAGTGATGAAACACACTCTGGCATATTTTTTTAGAAAAACAAGCCAGAGAATGACCTTGCAGAGCTATTTTTTCTCACACTCTGCAATGATCTAATTCTTGCAACATAACAATTTTTTTTCTAAGACTTTCTTTAGTGTACTTACGTAAGAAATTGCGAAAGAAATCAATTGAATCCTGTCGTACACTACAAATGCTACTACAATTCCAATTGTAAACAGGAACTTTAGGACGTCCCCCTGAAGCTTCTCCAGCCATCACCTCTTCTGCATTTCTAACCACAATTTTCTCTTTCTCAATTACACATCCCTCCTTCACCTCATATCCTCGACCACTGGTGTCAACTGCATGCAACAAATCGTTACTTTGAAAGTAACTCTCTTCATTAAAAAATGGTTCAGAAGTTTAAGTATGCATCCACTTCCCAGAAAACACTTTACAAAAATTACTCCTATTTATGTGTCTCTTCCATTTACTTTTAGCTTTTAAAACTCGTATTGCCTTATTTAGCGTATTTATTCTATTAAGTACTAAAATAAATAATTTTCTTTTTGTCTCAAACGCGCGCTCAACAATACCCTCTATATATTGTTTCTTCTTAGGAAAAGCAGATCTTCTTTTAGAAACTTTCTCCTTTTGTAATAAATTCGAAACTACTCTGTTGTAAAACATACGCTTCCTGATTTGGCTAAATTGATTCATCCGAGTTTTACTGTACAGATTTTCCTGTCTGCTGATTCCAGAAACATTTTTATCTTTGGTTCCATGTCTCCTTCTCGATACTGGTATACTTTTTTCCTGTGGACTTCAATACTAAAATTTTTCCTTCCACATATTGCTCTCAAAAACTTTTTGGTTTGCTTACCAGGAGCACTCTTCTTTTTATCCGTCCTATGTTCTTTTGATACTTCTTCAATTCCTTTCTTCTTCAAATTGTAAGTCCGTTTATAGAGCTTTCTTTTTTCAGTTCTGGTCAGCATCTTAATTTAAGATTTTGATGAAATTCTCAATCTGTAAAACACAAACATAACAAATATTATAGTTGACTACTAGCATATAACGTACAAATTTAAACCACAGATTCATTTTCTAAGTAGAATAAAGAAAATAACAGAAAGTCTCTAAACAGAGTAGGAAATCCTGTAGTAAATGTTGGTTCTTAATTTTATCACACTCCATATCTGTTTTAACATTATAGACAGTTTTTAATTCTAATTTTTAAAGCATACAAACAGTACACTTTTTTCAAGAACTATGGGTCATCGTAGATGTTTTAATCTTTTTTACTACAATCTCTTTTACACTTCATGAGAACATGTCTTATCACTCTCATAAAGCACATCATCGACGAATAGGACAAGAAAACTGTCTTCAAGAATGCTTTACTATCAAATTTTTATTTATTTATTGCAAAGTTCATAATCTACTAGAACTTCCACCATTATATCATCAGGAACTTCTTCAAGTCCAAAGTCCTCATCTCCTTCTACCATCTCTAAGAAAGCTGAGTCTAAAGACATGTCCATAAAATCATTATTTTCATCTATTTCCTCTTGAAAGACTGCGTCTAAAATTTCCTCCATCACTTCGTTAATGATTTCAAAATGAATTTGTTTCTCTTCTGAGGAATTCTCCATAACTAGACTCAGTTTATTCTTCTGTATCCTTTTAAAAAAATATAGAGACTACATTATATATTTTTTCATAAATGTATAACTTAAAAGTATCTTTACTAATTTTTAAACTACATATATTTTTATAATTTCTACCTTATTAACTCTATATATTTTAAGATACCACGTTCCTCTTGTTTTGAAAAGAAATTGGCAATATAACCCTAAACATTAACACTGATCTTTTTTTTCCATTAAATAATTACTGTTGTTAAAAGACATTTTACGGTAAAATTTCTTTTTAGATTTTCTAGATATCACAAATATTGATTAACTGTAGAATTAATTTTTAGAGACCCATTTTTTCAGTTCACCAGTACAAAGAGCTATGTAAACTATATGCACTCTGAAGAGAAGGCTCACACTATACAAACCATAGCATTCACTTAACAGATTACTACTTTCCACAGAGACAGTTCCTTTTATGTTTCAACAGCATACTCACCATGTAAATGTCATAGCATATACAAAATGTCATACTAAGCATGAAGAACAACCTCATAATAAACCTCTGCATGAATATGTAAAACAATGCCTATACATACTATAATCACAGATATGCAGGAAAGATACCCATCACACCTAGAACCATATCATAATACCTCTCTGTAAATAAAGGAGAAAGACTGCCAAACATAATGCAACAAGATTTCAAAAATCATGAGCACTTCACAAGATTTAAGTAATGGAAACATGAAAGAATTATACACCAATGATCCGTAAATCTGAACTCCATCAAAAAGAACACATGCACCAATCCCATTAAAAGATAATTTCAACTGTCAGTGGAGAATATCTCAAAATACATATCTAGTATAAGCAGATACAACCCATGTGAATAATTCAAGATAAAATCATATTCCAAAATTAATGGGGGTGCCGCTCGAAGTCGTTGTCTACCACAGCAGGACGTGCCCTTCATTCTTCTGACCTAATCGCTGTGTGGAATCTGTGGGTATCAGCGGGAGCCGGCGTGCTCCATTCCTGGTTTCCTGAATCTGGTGACAGCAGAGGACTACCACAGCGCGAGCGGGACTGCGAGGCCCACAGGTAATTGCGCCGGACCAGCGCGCACACCTGCTGCCTCTTCCCGCTCACTCCTCTTCCTACTTAACCCAGCCCATCTGCGCAAACGCGGGACGCGCGCGGGATGAGGCCCTCCGAGACCGACTGAGGCCGGGCAGGGCCATATCCCTTCTATTTACTTTTCGACGATCCATTTGGACTCCCTTATGGCTGAGACTTTGGTGCAGTCTGCTGCTGATAAGGTAGGGAGCAACATTAACGGTCCCCTTGACAACTACTTTACCAAACAGGGAACTGATTTAGATAGGGAAAAAAGATTAGCAGAGCGCAGGGCAGAGCGTAGGCGTTCTGTCGAAAGCGCGAAGAACAAGGTTCCTGCTGAACCCTTACTGGAGACTTCTATCCTCACTATCAGTTGTACCCCAACTATTGAAGATCCCTCAATTCTGGAAAGCTTCCCACTCCTGTTGAGAGACTGTACGCCAACACCCTTGGGACAGGTACCTGAGCAACTAAATCCTACCAGCCCCCACAGTCTGGTACTCCCAGATGCTGTGTCATCCACCAGGACTGCAGCTCAGGTTAAATGTGCCCAAACTAAAGCAAGGAAACTTGTGGAGGCAATAATTCATCGACCTCCACCTGCCAAGAGAAGACGGAAAGGGGGGGATTTGCCAAAATCAAAGATTAACCACGCGGACTTTGGAAAAACTTCCAAATCAATCACCAGGTCCCATCCGGCTCCAATGGCAACTAACGTGGATTCTTCTAAACAGGTTCCTCCACAATCTCATGCACAAGTACAGCAACCAATTAGCGCAAGTGGCCCAAATGACACTCCTCCTGATCCATCTCCAGCTCTCGACCTAAAATCTGCCTCTTTGGACGGTTTGGAACATCTCATTAGGACATTTATTTTACCAATTATAGAGAGGCTGAGGAGGGTGGAAAAAAGGCTTGAGGTGCTTGAAGCCCGGCCTATAGGGGGGCTGCCAGGAGTTGCACCTGTGGTATTACTTGGGGCGACTTCTGGTGAGCCGAGTAATTCTAAAGGTGTTTCCCAAATTACCCAAATTAGGAATCTTCCACAACAAAAAGCAGCCACTACTAACAAGGCGTCTACTCCAGTTCCGAAGGTATCCAGTCCAAAACAGGCTGGTCCTTCAAAAGCCCCCGATGGGAATCTGCATCAGAATAAAAGGGTCCCCTTTAGATCTACAAGATTGCCCCAGAGGGTTCAACAAACAGAATTGCCCCCGGAAGCTGCCCCATATGTGGTCGTCCTGACGGGAGTACCCACCCTACCTGACAACAAGAGGGAAGGGTTCTTCCAGCTCAAAAATAAAATTATGCACTGGCTAGCTCAGCATCGACCACTTACGCATGACATCAACGGGGAGATTGTGCATGTAAGGCGACTTTCTTGGTTGGGTAGCAGGGCTAAAGACATCGACGGTGATCTTGTTGTTATAAATTTTAGGGACCCCCGAGCTGTAAATTATATTCTAAACTGGTCCCAGGGTGGGGGTAGTAATTCCATCATTTCTCGCCCCCTGACCTACTTTTATCCGAGGGTCCCGTCGCTGTCTCATACATTCACTGGTGGACAGCTGCCTACTCACACCATATTTCAACAGCCTTATAACCCTGCCTACCTGCCCCAAATTTCACACCCTTACATTGCTGCTGATCCTTTTGGGTGGAACACAATACCGGTTCGCCCAAGGAATGATCCTAATGGTAGAATGGATCATTTGAAACCTTTTACACCCCTGGAGATCACCAACAGGTTTGATGTTTTTTCGGGATTGGACACCTGTGATTGAAGTTTACAGCATGATCAGTATACAGGTGCCCAAATAAAATTGCTGTCTGCTGATGTCTTAGGTGAGAGAATTAACCTTAACCAATCATCCCATGCTTTGACTCCCATTACTATGCCTCCCCCTCTGGACCATGCCCTGGTTCTAGGCGGGTGTACCCCCAGTCTAGCTATCCTCTCCTGGAACGTAGCGGGACTGCAAAACACACTAGATACCCCTGATTGGCTGTCATTTATTGACACCCAAGAGGTCTGCATGTTCCAGGAGACATGGGCTCGGGAGGATAAATGGCGTATGGGATATGCAAGCTTTACCATTCCAGCTAAATGGGAAGGGAGAGGACGACCCTCCGGGGGGCTCTGCATTTGGGTGGCATCGCACTTGGGCTGCAAGGCTAGAGTTCTTAATACTAACTCAGTGGATGTCCAGTGCGTACTACTGGAATGGCCTAATCACACAAAACTTGCATTGATTAATGTCTATTCTAGACCGGTAGGACCCACAAAACCATCTCCCACCTTTGAGGAACTTTCAGCATTCCTCCCACATATCCCAAAGTGTGCTATGATCGTGGTAGGGGGTGACTTCAACTGTCAGTTTGAGCCACTTACTCTTACAATGGAGGGAGCTCTTGGGGAAGAGGATGATCAGTGGGGAATTCCACAATTGGTGGGTCCCCCAGCCAAATCATGGTCGCCCCTAGCGACACAAATTTTGGCATTTACCCTTAGTAATTCCTTCAGGGCCTGTAATGGTAGATGTGGCAAGGACATTCCTTCCAAACCCACATTCAATAGACTTGGTCACGAGTCACACCTGGATTACGTCTTGGTCCAGACCTTTGATTGGAGCAGGGTCTTGACCTTTGACGAGGTATCTAGAGGTGAGAGTGACCATAATGCCTTGATTCTTTCTCTGGCTCTCCCGCTCGAACTTAGGACGGAACAGTCAGAGCAAATGACACCAAAGGAGAACCTAATTCTAACAAATGATAGGCGAAGAGTCCGATGGACTAAACTCCTAGACAATCCCGCCCATATCTCGGAGCTCTACGAGAGGATACTCCCCACACTAGAATCCATGGAGACCATTACAAACTATTCACACTCCGAAGACATCTCCAGGAAGCTGGGTAATCTCCACAAAGATCTGGTGGGAACCCTTGCGGATCTGCTAAACCCAGTGGTGGGGAAAGGGCCCCAAAGGGCACTAAGTCACTCATGGTACAGTCCAGCCTGCAGGGAGGCAAAGAGTAAACTGATTGAGGCATTGAAGAATTCGAGGGATCCTGGGATAATTAGGTCAAGGAGGGCTGATTTAAAGCAAGCCATCCACAATGCGAAGGTGACTTGGGACCATACAAATTGGGAGAATATGCTCTCTACTCTCAAGGTAAAAGACACCCGGAAATTCTGGCAAACGGTGAAAACAGGCTCATCAGAGCCGACTCAGGCAGTTGAGGCGAATATTGCCGCCGTGGTCTGGGAGGACCATTTTCGCTGCCTCAATGCAGAGGCTGCGTTGGGTCCACCGAAGCAGCACGTGTGTGCACCACTGGAACATTCCCTGCTGGATACCACAAACGTTTGCCCCCTAAATGTGGTAGCAGTTGACCCTTTGCAGTTCTCCTTGGGTCAGGTAATTGCTGTAATAGCAAAACAGCCACCAGGGAAAGCACCGGGACTAGATAAAATTCCTGGTGACTTATTCAAACATCAACCCATGATTTGGGCCCCTTATTTGCTAATCATTTTTAATGCAATTCTTGCAGGAATGGCGGTCCCTAGTACTTGGCTGGGAGCAGAGATTGTCCCAATCTTCAAGAAGGGGTCTCCTCTGCTCCCAGCCAACTACAGGCCAATTAGTTTGATTGATGTCTCGCAGAAGCTTTTCGCGAGACTCATCCTTGACCACCTCCAGGACTGGATGACTGACCACTCAGTGTTGAGCACATTCCAGGCGGGATTTAGGAGAAAGGTCTCAACTACGGACCAGCTCTTTAGGTTGGCCCTTATATTTTGGAAGACTGTGAGGCTGGAGGGGGGCACCTTATACACCGTTTTTGTAGACCTCAGGGCGGCATTCGATCTTGTCCCACGGTGTAAACTGTGGGTGGTATTAGCTAAACTTGGGGTCCCCCAACCTCTTCTAGATATTATTATTCGCTTACACACTGCAAATTTTGCACAGGTAAGGTGCGGGAGAATGGGCTGCCTCTCAAATAGTTTCCCCGTTGGCAGAGGGGTAAGGCAGGGCTGTGTTTTGGCGCCGACTCTGTTCTGCCTCTTTGTCAACGGGGTAATCAATTTTTTAAACGCCATTGACAACACTGATGCACCGCGGTTGGGTGGCATTAGGGTGCCCGCGATTATGTTCGCGGATGACACCCTACTGCTCTCAAAATCCCCTATGGGGATCCAGCGAGTTTTGGCAGGGTTTGAGGCATTTTGTCAAGAACATGGACTTGAAATAAATGCCTCAAAAACTAAGTATATGATTTTTAATCCGCCAAAAAAGACACGTCCTAATCCGCTCATAGGCGCAAACCAACTAGAAAGAGTCTATACTTTTGAGTATTTGGGTGTGACTATTAATGACAAATTCGATTGGGGTGATCATCAGGCTAAGTCACACCTTAGATTGGCTCAACTATCGGGGGGTATTATTAGGCTGGTAAATTCCAACTTATCAACTATCAGGCCGATAGCACCTCCCCTGGAGATTTATAGACTCCAGGCTAGAGGAGCTATCCTCCATGGTAGTGAACTCTGGGGGTATGCTTGTAAAAAAGATCTAGTCACCCTAGAAAATAAATTTCTTAGGCAGCTACTAAAACTACCCCCTAGTACTCCACTCCTGCCGCTTAGATTGGATCTGGGTTTAAAACCCTTGGACCAAGTGGTGGGTGTGAAACCTTTAACCTTCTGGAGAAGACTATGGACAACCCCCGAGTTAGCAAACTACAGGCAGGAATTGCAGGGAATTCTTGCATCGCCACACGTAGTAAATATCCCATGGTTTAAATATATTAAATCTGAATTTGACCGGTTGGGCCTTCTGCCGCTGTGGAATGATCCTTTAGTCGCTTGCCAGGGCATGCCCCGTAAACATCTTGTGGATACGTTCTATGCATGCAACCTGGCATCTCACATCCAGGATACACGCCCAGACTCATTGGTAGATAAATTTCTTGTGGTCAAGGATTCTTATAAGTTTGAGCCAGTCTTGGATGATATTTTCCCAAATCTGGCTCGGAAGCTGTTCCTTCAATGGCGATATAGCACTTTGCCGCTAAGAGCATTTACGAGCAAATGGAAACCATCGAACCCGGAGAGTTGCCCGAGCTGCAATTGCAGGTTGGAAGACGAACTCCATCTAGTCTTCTTTTGTCCTGCATATTCTGCTGCTAGAAGATTCTGGGTAGCCCCCCTATGCAAGAATCTAGGGTTCCGCAGATGCTCTGATGCTTTTCGAATCCTCAAGACTGATCTGACCAATGTAACTGTGTTTGCATTGGCGAAGTTTTTAGAGGCAGCCTGGCATAAGAGACTATGCCTTATTGCCAGGATACTATAATTAGTTGCCTGTCCCTGTGCCATTACTATGATAATCACTGCACTGTATTTATCATATTGTTAATATCTGTTTCGCTTAATCTTGGATAGATTGTTTTGTATATATTGGCATTTTATTATCAGCTTGATTTTATTGTCTCTTGGATATGTAATGAATTATGTGTTTTATGGGGGTGGGTGGGATGGGAAGCATGACTGTTTTTGTATTATTTTATTGCATCTTTTATGGCAGAAATGCCGAAATAAAGATTTTCGAAACGAAACGAAAATGAAATTTTACAAACATTTAAAAAAATCTTCTTCATTATTTTCATGTGCACCCAAAAAAATTGCCTATGCAAAAATACCAACTCACCTGAAAAAAAGAATATAATTCCTCAAATTGTGTATTTCAGAAGGCAGGTTGTTGGTTTTCAGCACCAAACACTATAAAAAAGAAAATAATAAAATTTAATTAACTTATTACAGACTTATTTCTTACACAACATAGAGCCATTATAGCAAAGAACAAGCATAACAGATAAATTCCCCAAGATTCTCTATCATTACAATAAGATACAAAATGTCTCATTTATGAAAGCATTGCGCCACAGATATGTCACTTTTTCCCATGTTAAAACTGATACACCAGCGACACAAGGCCTTCATAACTAAAAGCCCATGTGACGGAGAACAAGTGCATAGACAGAAAATACAGGGCCAACCTTGGGCATATGCAAGCAGTACACCTGCACAGGACCACCAAACCCCTGGAGCCACCATATTAATATATATCCTTAATATAATAATCCTCTAAGGATGCATACATATTTGCGTAGCGGCCCATGGCAGGAATTTGGCGTGCTCTGGCTCTGTTCCACTTCCAAACACCTTGATCCACCCCCCCTCTTCAGTGGGCTGCACCCTCCGCCCCTCCCGAACCCCCTGTTACAGAGCCCCCTACCTACGCTCCCTACCCAGGGCTGCCATGAGCCTATAGCCGCCCCTGGAAAATGTATAAGACACAGCAACAGTAAAAATCAAAGAATAGGCAACATGCAGAAAAACTGCACAGTAGATAAAGAAACATATTTTTAAGATAACCCCATTGAAAAACATGTAGTAATTTTTTTAATCTGCCATGCATCTGGACCTCCAGGACCGCTTTCGAAACTCCTGCTTTAAACCTTTACATTTCATTTTCACCACACACACGTTTTGTAAAAAGCCATGTAACGGACAACAACTGCATACACAGAAAATGCAGAGCTGGCCTTAGGCATATGCAAGCTGTACACCTGCACTGGATCACCAAACCCCAGGTGCCACCATGCCAATATATATCCTTAATATAATAATCCTCTGACAATAGATACATGTTTGTGTGATAGCCCATACCAGGAATTTGGCGTCCTCTGGCTCTGTTCCACTTCCAAACACCCTGACCCCCCCACCCCCCCTTCACTGGGCTCCGCACTCCGCCCCGCCCGGACCCCCTGTTACAGGGCCCCCTACCTACGCTCCTTGCCCACGGCCACCATGAGCCTAGATCCGCCCCTTGAAAATGTATAAGACACAGCAATTGTGAAACTCAAACAATAAGCAACATGCTGAAAAACTACACAGTAGATAATGAAACATATTTTTTAGATAACTCCATTGAAAAACATGTAGTAATTTTTTTAATCTACCATGCATCTGGCCCTCCAGGACCGCTTTGGAAACTCCTGCTTTAAACCTTTACATTTCATTTTTAAACCATACACACGTTTTTTTTCAAAGCTGCATATTAAACACTTAAACATGTATTTAGTCGTCCACATGCAGGCACTTTCAATTACATGACTTTTTTAAGTAGAATCCCTGTAATGTTGCATATCTTTCCAAAAATACACCAGTGTCTATTATTATAACGATTTTTTTTTATTCTTCATCAGTGATATTATTTTTTACATATAATGAAAATCACTATGACTTTTTAAACGACAAAGCTAACGCTGTAAAAATCACTCTGCATTTGCTTCCCTTTAAGAATGTAGTTTATCTACCCCACGCATTTGAACCTTGATGTTTCCATATGGCAGCGAATTCCGGCCTTGAATCACAAGACATGAACAACAGCCTTATTGTCACAAAAACAAGTTAGCGTAGCATCTGTTCGCGAACATATCTTTCACTTAGCTAATATTCAAAGACAACAGCATTCGTTATAAAAGAGTGACCTTCCTTTACAATTTGCTGAAGTGACTCCCTTAATTTTAAACGCATCCTCCACTTCAAGACAGGCTATTTTTTTTATAACTACTAAGCAATGGTTTAGTGACCGGACTGCCAAAAATTATATCAAGTCATTCTGCTACTCTTCACTCCATGCTCTGCGACCTATTTCTGTGGACTTCCTGTTGAACTGCCAGTGCTGCGACGTTTGTGTTCCCATCTCGTTTATTTCAAAATGGATGTCCCTCCTGTCTTCGGAAACAAGCCGGAACACTTAGAACTATTTCGCCAGAAGATGCTTGACTACTACGGCATCTTAGCACTCTCGACTTTGAATACTTCATATCGATTATCATTTCGATATTCCTATTTCACCTGTGTACAGCCTGTATTTCATTGCCTGAGCTGTGATTTCATGTGGGCCCTGGACTTATGTCTCTGCAACTTGGTACCTCCTGAAGTGAATTACAATCATCTCATGAATCCGTTAATTGATCATGAACAACTATGTTGCAACGGAGGGATTATGGCCTTTGCAGCGATACAAGGAGTTCTGGGTCATTGGAATATATTCGCAGCGGCGCAAGATTTCCTGACAGACAGCTACATTGAAAACCCACCGAGCTGTCCTCTGATGGTACTAGAGGCTCCGATAATAACAGATCATGAATGCTGCTTTCCTCTTTTCAATTGGATGGCTGACATGTTTTCGGATCATAACAGTGACTTCCTGTTAGAAGCAGTTGCTGCCTACTTTGCCTATACAATGCTAGGATGACTGTTATGCAAGCCATTGACGTCCACATTTCCCGCATCTTAGCACTCTCGACTTTGAATACTTCATATCGATTATCATTTTGATATTCCTATTTCACCTGTGTACAGCCTGTATTTCATTGCCTGAGCTGTGATTTCATGTGGGCCCTGGACTTATGTCTCTGCAACTTGGTACCTCCTGAAGTGAATTACAATCATCTCATGAATCGGTTAATTGATCATGAACAGCTATGTTGCAACGGAGGGATTATGGCCTTTGCAGCGATACAAGGAGTTCTGGGTCATTGGAATATATTCGCAGCAGCGCAAGATTTCCTGACAGACAGCTACATTGAAAACCCACCGAGCTGTCCTCTGATGGTACTAGAGGCTCCGATAATAACAGATCATGAATGCTGCTTTCCTCTTTTCAATTGGATGGCTGACATGTTTTCGGATCACAACAGTGACTTCCTGTTAGAAGCAGTTGCTGTCTACTTTGCCTATACAATGCTAGGATGACTGTTATGCAAGCCATTGACGTCCACATTTCCCGCATCTTAGCACTCTCGACTTTGAATACTTCATATCGATTATCATTTCGATATTCCTATTTCACCTGTGTACAGCCTGTATTTCATTGCCTGAGCTGTGATTTCATGTGGGCCCCGGACTTATGTCTCTGCAACTTGGTACCTCCTGAAGTGAATTACAATCATCTCATGAATCCGTTAATTGATCATGAACAGCTATGTTGCAACGGAGGGATTATGGCCTTTGCAGCGATACAAGGAGTACTGGGTCATTGGAATATATTCGCAGCGGCGCAAGATTTCCTGACAGACAGCTACATTGAAAACCCACCGAGCTGTCCTCTGATGGTACTAGAGGCTCCGATAATAACAGATCATGAATGCTGCTTTCCTCTTTTCAATTGGATGGCTGACATGTTTTCGGATCATAACAGTGACTTCATGTTAGAAGCAGTTGCTGCCTACTTTGCCTATACAATGCTAGGATGACTGTTATGCAAGCCATTGATGTCCACATTTCGATTTGCCTCCCTATGTTTTTCACGTTTTCTTGGATATTTTCTTAACATGAACAGACCTATTGGCTTTACCAACAGTGGACATTATGATTTCCTGCTGGTTAAATTTTGATCTTTTATGTGGACTAAATTTTTTTTCTTCAGCTACTCGATTTTGAACTTTATTTTTTATTAAAGTCTAATCTCAACAATTCTATTGTATATCTTATCTTATGTTATTTCAAACGTACTCGAAGCAAAACTCGCTAATATATGCTACATGTGCCCTAATTAATGTGTAAATATAGAATGAGTTTTTTATAACTGTAAACACCATTTCGCATTTGAACTGCTTATTTCCGCCTCACACACCTCCTTTAATTTTCCATAAACTAAAATATTTTTTAATACATAAGAGAAAATTATGTTCTTTCAATAATATTTCCATTGTTGTTTGTACTGTACTTCAAATGCAATACTGCAACCTTCAAAAGATATCTCAATACAGTAGTTCTTCTCAACACTGATTTGCGAACGATCCAACACATTACATACATGCACCTCTCGCCATTTTGTCGGATTTGGCGCGTTTTTTTTCCCTTACACAATAGCATAACAGAAACATGATAGTGCTTCGCATGCAGACAGCTGATTGATAAAGACATATTGTCTAACCACTAGCATTTTCATGTATCGTTCCTAAACTGAAAGGCCATACACCTTCTTCCATTTATTAAAATATAATGAGCCTTATTTATGAAGGCCTTGCGCCGCCGGTGCGTCACTTTTTCCCATGTTAAAAGTGACGCACCGGCGGCGCAAGGCCTTCATAAATCTGCCCCAATATACTTCCTCATAAGAGTGTATATTTAATTTTGCTGAACCATATTCATTTTTCATCAACTATACCATTTGTATTTTATGTACTAGTGACTATACCGATTACTTTGTTTTTTGCAATGTCTGTACTCGTATTAGATAAGAAACTTGCCTTGAAAACAGTGCATTTCTGAATAAACATTTCAAATATACACGTTCTCTCTTTTAATCCATAATCTTAACTAAAATGATTGTATACTGAAAAAGTATTCATGTGTTCCACGTAACTTCAGCTGTACTAACTTAATATTTTCTTTTGTCTACCTGATTTACTCATACTAGAACCCGCAGGCCTATAACAGCCCGTGAACCCTTTCTCAGTAGGTCGCGCACCATGCAGACAGTTGTACCTCTGTAAAAAAATAATTTATTACTCTTACCAAGCACCGCCGCAGTTCCGCTTCACTCAGTGTTAATCACTGCTCCCACGCTTCTACAGACCAGACGCTATGTCGTATTTCACTCCTTATCACGCTTTAATCTCCACAATAACAAACACTTCTCCGCCAGCCACAACACACACAATAGATCCTGAGCTGAAAGAGATTAAGTCAGTTCAAAATATCAAGTCCCAATGTTTTAAATGCTCTTCATTTTATTCTTCATAAAAAAATTTTTTCGTTCTTTGATAGAATCCAATCTTCACACATTAGGGAAGGAAACAACCGCTGCCAACACGTGTTTCGTCTAGGTCATCAAGACCAATAGACTTCGTCAGGGCTGTAAATATTACAATAAACATAATCACAATCGCGTTCCACTAAAATAATACTGTCATAAGATAAAAAAAGTCCTATTTACAGTTTTGTATACAAAGTGGCATCCGTTCAAACAAAAGGTTGAGCTGATATAGAGATTGAGAACAAAGTTTGAGTAGTTTGCACTAAGAACTCATCCAAAGTTAAGATGCTGCATTGTGAGATACAAACATTGAAAATTATTAGTCCACTAAGGCACAGAAATAGTGAAAATCCAATTCTTACATTTTTAAGATGCTAACAAGAATATGGAGAGAAAGATAAACCCAATGAAGGTGACCACAGAAAAAGCCCAAAGTCGAGATTGTGTCTAGAAGGATAGACCCGATTCACACCTAACTGAGTGAGTAGCGTATCTGTGAGCCAAAAGTTACATGCAAATCAAAGTGCGGTAAGAATAATCACAAAAAATGCTCACCAAATATGTCAAATGAAACAGTCATATAGGTGAAAATAGGTGTTTTGTTCTAGTTCAAAATCTGCAACAATATTGAAAATCGTGAGCACGCACAAGCTCTATTCTCTACCTGCGTAAGTCTCATAATACAGGCTTCCTATATAAAAATCCAAATCAGTGACATACTAGTGGTACACTCACTTCGTTCCAAAAGAGCGTCCTGCTCCAAGTACATATCCAATTAGAAAAAACGTCCAATCCTTCCAGTAATTAGTTTGTGTCCACCCAATCCATGTAAAAATGTTCAAAAGTATCCTACGAGTCAAGTGAAAGCAATATCAATAATACACAATCTATCTAGCGTGTAAGTTGGTATAACACATTAAAAGAATTATTCCACTCAATTGTATATTTACGATTGTCCAAATTCATAGTAAAAGCACCCTCCTTGTATTTTGTTAACCGGTCTGTAGACAAACGTTAAACCAATATTATTCCCGGATCACAAACCAAAACGACCTCATTAATTAAGAGATAATTAAGAGATATTCCGTTTGGCGAGTTCTACAGAGCTCGCCGTAACTGTAGTGAAGACACTGACTTTACTGTATGTGCTAATGACATAGAAAACAGATTTTTATCCAGGGGATACAGTAAGGCTGTTATTAGTAGAGCTAAAAACAGGGCGGTTAAACTCAAACGTAATGTAACACTTCAAACGAGACCTAAAAACACTGTGACTAGAAAATTTGGTGAGATTTGTGACTAGCTACAATTCATGGTCCACTAACATCTATGGAATTTTAAAGAACTACTGGTTCATGTTAACTGCAGATCCCGTATTAAAAGAACATATATTGCCGCATCCATCAATGACTTTCCGGAGAGGCATTACGATTGGAAATATGATCAGTCCCAGCTATCCTACGATCGGATAATTGGATATGTACTTGGAGCAGGACGCTCTTTTGGAACGAAGTGAGTGTACCACTAGTATGTCACTGATTTGGATTTTTATATAGGAAGCCTGTATTATGAGACTTACGCAGGTAGAGAATAGAGCTTGTGCGTGCTCACGATTTTCAATATTGTTGCAGATTTTGAACTAGAACAAAACGCCTATTTTCACCTATATGACTGTTTCATTTGACATATTTGGTGAGCATTTTTTGTGATTATTCTTACCGCACTTTGATTTGCATGTAACTTTTGGCTCACAGATACGCTACTCACTCAGTTAGGTGTGAATCGGGTCTATCCTTCTAGACACAATCTCGACTTTGGGCTTTTTCTGTGGTCACCTTCATTGGGTTTATCTTTCTCTCCATATTCTTGTTAGCATGTTAAAAATGTAAGAATTGGATTTTCACTATTTCTGTGCCTTAGTGGACTAATAATTTTCAATGTTTGTATCTCACAATGCAACATCTTAACTTTGGATGAGTTCTTAGTGCAAACTACTCAAACTTTGTTCTCAATCTCTATATCAGCTCAACCTTTTGTTTGAACGGATGCCACTTTGTATATAAAACTGTAAATAGGACTTTTTTAATCTTATGACAGTATTATTTTAGTGGAACGCGATTGTGATTATGTTTATTGTAATATTTACAGCCCTGACGAAGTCTATTGGTCTTGACGACCTAGACGAAACACGTGTTGTCAGCGGTTGTTTCCTTCCCTAATGTGTGAAGATTGGATTCTATCAAAGAACGAAAAATGTTTTTTATGAAGAATAAAATGAAGAGCATTTAAAACATTGGGACTTGATATTTTGAACTGACTTAATCTCTTTCAGCTCAGGATCTATTGTGTGTGTTGTAACTGTTTAACTGTGGCCCCTTGGTGTCGCAGGTTTTTGACTCTGGTGGGGTGACCAGAATCTGATCCTTCTGAGCTTATCAAATATTGTGATTGAAATAATAACTATCTCTTCCCAGCGCAAATTATCCTCTATCACCCGTTTTGTTGCTGTTGTATTGTAACTTCTCCGCCAGCCACCAGAGAACAGAGTGCAGATGCAGAGGCACTAAGTAGTGAAATACAACATACCCTCTGCTCTATGGAAGCAACCGAGCGGTAATTGTGAAAGAAAACATTCACTAGCGCTTCAAAAAAGCATTTCAATTATATAAATAGTTTTTTGAAAACGTTCCAACTACTTTGATGAGACTATCTGTGTGTGCCTCCACAGCAAAGTTCCTCAGACCGGACTGAAGGCAGACACAGACAGACACACACACAATAAGATAACACAGGGCAACGGAGACGGAAAACAGAAGGGAGATGAAGATGCAGTCAAACAGCAGGAGTGAGAGAGATATTTTTATACTCCGTTTGGTACCTCAATTTATGAACACATTTACTGCACAAATCTGTGTACAACCTCATGGTCAGAACTTTTCATTTTATTTTACTCGACCACCTCCCCCTCTCACCCCACCAGTGCAAGCCGCGGCCACAAACTACAATGTAATTTTGTCGTCTGTCAGAAAGTTTAAGAATTCATTAAGCATTACCACTTTTTCAAGACAGTATCACATGTAATGTACCAACTTTTCATTTTATTTTACTCGACCACCTGCCCTTCTCACCCTACGCCCACCATCGCAGGCCGCGGCCACAAACCGCACTATAATTTTGTCGTCTGACAGAAACTTTAAGAATTCATTAAACATTACCACTTTTTCAACACGGTATCACATGTAATATACCAACTTTTTATTTTATTTCACTCAACCACCTGCCCCTCTCACACTACACCTACCAATGCAGGCCGCGTCCAGAACCCGCACTCTAATTTTGTCGTGTGACAGAAAGTTTACAAATTCATTAACCATTAGCATTTTTTAACGACGGTATCACATGTAATTTACCATTTCTCTCTCTATCTGCATTATCTGTCTCTCTGCTAATATCATTTTTTCACTTCATAAACAACTTCTCTCATTATATATAAAGGCTTCAAAATCACACAAATAATTGCTCTTTATATTAAACATATTTTATACTTCATATTTCACATTTAAATTAAAAATAGTTTTAGAAATACAACACATTATGACAGCCAAAAATGAGTTTAGTTTCAGACTATGAGGAAAATCAATCATTGTTTGTGAGTAAACCATATTTTACGGTACATGACAAAACAAACAGTTACAGACTTACCTTTACCAATGCTTTGTACGATGTACAACAGTGACAGTCACAAAATAGATATTCGTTTGACGGAAGTCTCAATTATGCTGCTATCACTGCAACCAAAATTCAATGGCACAGATATCCAGTCAATACAGACTCATATATGTCTCTTCAGCCAATCATATTTCCTCCCGCAACATTTTGTATTCAAATTTACATTTCAGTTGGTTGTCCCTCACAATATTTTCAATGTCACATAAAAGTCACCCATCACCCACTGCCTTCTCTGGCTGTTTCCATGGTAACACCTCATTCTGCACCTGGCTGAAGGCACAGGTCAAAAGTTCATATCTCAACGTTTTACAGCAAACTAACAACACTGTTTTCCCTCCAGAAACACCTGCCTATCCACAGCTCTGTTACATGTCATTTTTTCACACCCAATACTACTTTTACTTTTACATAACATTAACATGCAACGTAGTCTTCAATCTTCACGTATTAGAATCAACCAATCATTTTTTGTTTTTCAACCACACCAAGCCTCATCCATTTTTTTATCCTGACTTTCAGCTTCTAACTGTCATTCCACTTCCAGAACCCATCGGAGTACGAGTGCATCTGCCTTGAAAATGAAGGTTTGGCTTTTAGGACACAGCTATATTCACTGGAGTGGAAAATATGCAGCAAGCAGACGAATTTCCAACCTTGATTTACCAAATGTGCAGATAACGTGGATTGGGCAAAGAGGATTAAGATGTCACCAATTAATACCATTGGTGAAAACTTTTATGCATCTCCCAGAACCAGACCTTATAATTGTGCACTGTGGTGGGAACGATCTAGGCACATTGACTGGGGTAGGTCTGGAAATGCTTCTAAAAGACACCTTTCGACAATTGATGACACTTTTTCCTCGAACTGCCTTGGTATATTCCAATATATGCCAAAGACAGAAATGGAATTGGTCCAATCAACATTGTGCACAAATTGAGAAAGCAAGGAGACATGTAAATAAATCTGTTTCTGCTTTCCTCAGAGATTATAGCATGGGTTCTATTTACCACAACAACTTGCGTTACCACATGCAAGACATCTATAGGACAGATGGTGTTCATTTCACGGATGAGGGAAACAGAATCTTCCTCTGCAACATCAGACTCTGCATCGGTACTTACTTATAAATGCAGAAAAAACTCAAATAACACAAGGGCTCTTTTCAGAGCCACCTTATATCAAAGCACTCAAACTTCTGATTTATCTCCATTTTCACACTCTTGTAAATAGGTGTGCGCGCCCGAGTGCGCGCACCCCGCAACTTAAAAAAAAAATATATATATATATATTTTCGCGTTTAAGGGCCTTACTGCACACCCTGAGAAAACCTACGCAGCAAAACAATCTCTACCTTCTCCCCTTTCCATGTTCCAACGCTTTGAAATGACAATATATTTACTCGCAGTGACAAAATGGCGGTCAACACTTCCTGATTTCCTTCGAATCAAACGTTAACAGACGTCACGCAGCAAAAAAAATTCCGCTCGCGCGCAGCCGCTTGAGTGCGCGCACGTGTGCGCGCGTATAGATATATAATTGAATTTAACTTTAATTTTCTCAGCAACTACTGAACGGATTTACACCATTCCAAAAAAGCGTAATCTGCGAGCCGGACTCTACAGTTTTGCCAAATTTCTTATAAATCCATTCAGCCGTTCGACCTGTAGCCGTGTCTAAACGTCCTATGGAAAAAAACATGGAGAAAACACGTTTTGGGACCCCCCTTTTATCTCAGCCCCCACTTCACCAATCCCCCCCAAATTTTCAGGGAAGGAGTGCAGCGGACCGAGCCATCTTCTTTGAGAAATTCGCAAAGATTCATCCACCAGGGCCAAAGTTAATCCAAATAGAATGTTGAGGATTTCCTATGGAAACTAGGTCCTAACTATAACTACCTACTGGCGACCGCCAGTAGGTAATATATATATGTATATATATATATATATATATATATATATATATATATATATATATATATATATATATATATATATATTTTTTTTTTCACCAAGGTACTCCATTCATTCGAACAGACGTCTCCGAAACTCAAAAGGTTGCTGTACACGTAGTTTTTAATCAGCAGGAAAACAATGCGTTTCGCATTTCAGCTTGATCACGTTTATATATATGTCTGCTTTATTTACCTGTCACAGATAGTCACTAAATAAAACTATATTTAAAAAGAATGCTATTTTAAACAGTCAATAATTCCTACCATAAAATAAAACAAATTAAAATACAAAGATCGCCTTAGGAATTTGCACTCTTGTGCTCTTTTTCTTTGTATGGAACACATCAATTTAATATAAGCAGTGGCAGCGCTCAACAAATTATTGAAAAACACAATGGAACCCAATAGGCAATTAATCTGGGACCTTGGGTAAACTAACTGGGCCTCATTTGTGAAAAGTGACGCATCGCTGTGTGAAAACCGCGATGCGTCACTTTTCACTGCGCCCTCCTTGCACCACCAATGATGCTTCATATTTACAGTATGACGCATCATTGCACAAGGAGTTACAGATACGTCAGTATTTCTGACGTATCTGTGTGGCGCAAAAGTGGCACATTGCTGGAGTGTGTCACAAAAGTGACGCAACTCCAGCAATGTATCCTTTCACATAGGGCAAGCCCCATGTGAAAGGGCCTGCGTCAGTCTTACGCCTGCTGTGAGGCATGCGTAAGAAATTGACGCATTTGTGTCCTAGAAGTCGCGCAGTGAAATCGCATAGATTTCACTGGGTCAATTCTACGACCCTTTCATGCTTCAATACG
Source organism: Lissotriton helveticus (assembly GCF_964261635.1). Lineage (NCBI taxonomy): Eukaryota > Metazoa > Chordata > Amphibia > Caudata > Salamandridae > Lissotriton > Lissotriton helveticus. The sequence continues at coordinate 892,019,754 of NC_136065.1, read as the reverse complement.
CCCCCTTGCATACATTATACCCGGCGCTGGTATAATGTAGCGCAGGGGTTTACAAAGTGACGCCTCTACCTAGATGCCTCACTTTGTAAATATGGCGCAACAAGGCACATTTTTCACGCCACTGGTGCGTCACAAAAAGTGACGCACCAGCTACGTAAAAGTGACGCATAGCCTCATAAATGAGGCCCACTATTTCTAAAGAAATTGGTCCCTAGACAGTATAGTGGTCCAGTATGTACACCTTATACATAACAACTGCTATGTGACAATACGTAATGGTGTCTCTACGATATTCTGTCTGTTCCATTTGTATCAAATTTGTATACAGACACTGTTATTTTTTGCCTGAACACCTGACTTAATGTGTTTTGTTTGTTTATGTTAACAGGACGCAGGTTGTGTCCCTCTTGGATTTTTCCCTTACTTCGTGTTATACATTTATTATATATTAAATACCTGTCCGGCTGAATAGCAGATATAGAACTGATTCATTGAGTCCATATTAATCCTTACTGTACCACTATACTGTCTAGGGACCACTGTCTTTAGAAATAGCGCTCAACAAATGTCATATTTGTGAGGCTTTCAGTAAGGTGCGCCATATGACATTGGTACTTTTAACACTCAGGGACCTTGGAGGTTAACATCATGTTGTGCTTCAATTAATGGTTTCCTTACAGCATGAGTGCTATTAAAGAAATACCAAACATATTACGTATTATCACATATCATAATGTGAAAAGAACATTTGAAAGTCGTTTTCTTATTTGTTCTAAGATTTTCGAAATTCAATTTTAGAAGAACGGGCAGGTAAGGTTGGTTGGTATATTTAAGGGTCTGTTTACTTATTAAAATCCATATGTTCTATCTGTATCTTTTTAAGATGATAACTTGGTGTTGATGCGCACATGAGATTGGGATATGGCATCAGTGATAGCCTAATGCAGCCATGGAGTCAGTGCTTAATTTGAGCAGTGGTTTCCGGCACTCGGCACCAGCACTTCATTGTCGACAGTGACATGTATGACAGCTGCCACATGGTGGTGCTGTCTGTCTGTATAAATTAGAGATGAGCAGACCAGCAACTGTTTATTAATTCAGTATGCATTAAAAACGACTAATACCAATCTATTTTTATAGCTGGTGGCCTGAAAGTGGCTAAATTGACATGCTTGTAGTGTGCTGGTTATTAGTTGTTTGTAGGTGCTGTCATTGGCAAGTACAGCAGTGGGTGGAGCAAGCTGCAGAAGCATTCTGACTAGAACTCTGGCGCTTATTTATTTACAAATTAAGTACTGCGTGGAGGGAGTGTCTCTCTGACAGACTTTTGCTTTGGTAATCTGGTAATCAACTTTTTATTTAATATATTAACATTTCTTATTTCTTTAGCTGTCAATTGTCTCTGATCTCTGCTCAGCTCTCATTATAGAAGGACAGTGCTTTCCTCCCTCCCCAAGCTCAGACTTGTCAATGCCATGATTGCCTTTTCAGAAACGTTTGTGTTTTTTAAAAATAAAATAGCAACTGAAGAAACAAGTGAAAAAGAGCCTGGGAGCACGTTTTTCAACAGTTCCCATACATTAAGACCTCTGTGTCTTTCTACCCACTTTGACCTCTTGCTCTTTCCTTTCCCCAGACTTTCTCTTCCCACAGAATGGGAGTTACCATACAAATGGTAATGTCCTTGTACACCCCTTCCATTAGATCCCTGGTTAACTAAGACTGTGAGCATCCTCAAAGCATTCCACGGCAGGCGCACACTTTACACTATGTTCATTCTACTACATTACCTTATGAGGTCAGACTCAACAAAGTAAAATTAGATCTTCTAATAAAGGTAATTTCATGTTCTTGGTCTTCAGATATACCAACATTAGCTCTTATTCTGGTGTTGCTAAGCAAATGGCAATCATCTGTTAACCAAGTTGGGGTGGTAACTCTTAGACCTGGCTTTTTCAGCGGGTGAATCCTCAGACATATGACTTTTTGGCCTCCTGTTCTGACCTATTTTTGTTTATTTTATGACTCTGGGCACTTTACCACTGCTGATCAGTGCTAAAGTGCATATGCTCTCCCTGTAAATTGTGTTCATGGTTTGGCGTTTCCATGATTGCTTTATTTGATTTACTTTACGTCCCTAGTACAGTGCACTGTGTGTGCCCATGGCATGTAAATTAAATGCTGCTAGTGGGCCTGCAGCACTGATTGTGTCACCCACACAAGAGGCCTTTCAAAGTGTTCTCAGGCATGCCACTGCACTGTCTGCATGCAATTTCTACTGTCATGTCGACCTAGCAAGTGCCCTCATTTGCCAGACCCTAACCGTCCTTTTTCTTGCATATAAGACATCCCTCGGGTACGCCCAAGGTACCCCCATGGGCAGGGCGCAGTGAATGTGAACGGTAGGACATGTACTGGTGGTGTGTGACATGTCCAGATAGTGAACTACAGTGTATTTTGTTTTTCACTATTGAAAGGCTATCTGTCCCATGGATAAAATGGGAGTTTATTTATAACATCTTGTGAGTATAACGTCCCATTGCGACAAGATAGAAAGATGGAGTTTACTATGCCTGAACTCAGAATATAAAAATGCATCTTTTAGTAAAGATGATTTTTATATTGCTTGTTTGAAAATCCCACTTCTAGAAAGTGGGTATTTTCTTGTTTAGCCATCCTGTGGGTCTCTCTGGTTTGTGGGTTGACTATCTGGCTTTGGATTGACAGGGGTTAGGGATGTGCATTCTACCTCACACAGCCACTGGGGGAGTTGAGGTGTGTCTTGTCTTTCCTGGATGCGTCTGGGCTGGGCTGCATAGACCTGGGCTGCACTTAGAGTAGAAGGAGGAGATTTCCTTGCACCTGAATGGGCCTAGTCTGACTTACGCTATGCTCTCTCCACCTCCTGCCAGGAAGCTGGACGAAAGGGGACAGAAGTGGTTTGGACTGAGCACCGAGCCTTAATGCCACAAGAGAACAAAGAGAAATGCAGTATAAATATTGGGGTCTAGACCGTAGAACTTTAGAATACTTCTGTACTCAAGAGGAACTTCTGCCACGGAAAAGGTAAAACTTTTAGGAGGAGTAAACAGTTGTTCTGGGGACCTCTGCCAACTCTCTCTGAAACTTTTAAAAACAAAACATTTTTGTTACGGCAGCCCCATTTCCTTTAAGGAAACATGGCTACTTAAAAATACAATGTTATTTCAAGCCAATCAATTACATGGTGGTCTGCTCACCCTTGCAGACCACAATCCCTGTGTAAAACAACAGTCCGAGTGAGAAGCAATTTGTGACCTACTTAATGATTATTAACCAGAGAGGCGAGATTCTGAAACACTCTGACTTCATATTTCGCGAATGGACCTATAAGTACATGGGTCGATATGCAAAATACATTTCTGGTCACACACAAATAAATCAGTAGCACATTCTGCCTTCTGTTTGTGGCCAGAACAATAATACAACAGGTCCTAGATGGGTGCTAGATACTCTTAAAACATATTTTTGAGCACAAGGTAATGCTGGTTTCATGTATGAGGGTGGCAATATGCAGGTATTCCTTTTTGGTTTTGGATGGGGTATGGGAATGAGGCCTAAAGGTGAGGGTGAATGGTAACACACCAGGTATAACATAGGACAGGTGCATAGGGCTGGTGAGGTCATGTTTTGTAAGGCTACACCATGACTCTTTTTTACCCTTGTAGGGCTGTTGAAACAAATGCGATGATTTGAAATAGATACGTAATATAAAATTGCAGACTTCTTACAGTGAATAATGAGGATGTTTATCACCGTGGTGTTCTGGGTCACATCATAGACCTCTGAGCTTTGATCTTGTTGTCTATTTCATGTCACTCGAAACAGTAGGTGAAAAACATCAACATTATTCTCTGCCTCCCATCTACTATTCTGTGCATTTTTCAGAAACAATAGAAGACATATGTAATAGATTAGGAAACTCAGTCATGCTTTTGTGAAATGAAAATCCCTGATGAACTTAAATGCCACGTAAAGGGGCATAAGATAAGAGCATAAAACAGCCAGTGTGAAAATGTTTGTAGAAATGTGTCTTCACTTTAATGATAAGTTTAAATATAGGTTCTCTACCAGGTCTCTGCTTTCCAAACCCTAAATGCGGCCCTAAATGTTAATACCCTACAGTCAGATACATTTGACTTAATATGTCTTTGTATTTTACCAGTTTGTGCATTCCAGTAAAGTGTTAGCAGATATCTCTCTGGCACCCAACGTGTAACAGAACATACCAGCCTCATCTACTGAATGCACATGGATATTCCCATCAATAGCATAGGACTTTCAACTGTTCACTAATGAATCCTGCACAAATAAACTCATGCCTAACACCAGGGCATCTCTTTGTCATACACGCATTTTACTTGCCATATACGAAAAGAGACAACAAAAGCACATCAATCTGATCTATGAAAAATCAATTCCCAGATGACAGTGAAAAATGCATCATTATGGACACTTTCACCATGCTGCTGCCAGAATATCCATATTATTAAAACAATCAGCCAACTACTGGAGGCTGAAAGGCAATACAAGATGTAGCACTTGGTAACTAGTGATAATAGAACTCAAGATGTACTGCATGTTAGTATATTTAGAAAGACTGCAATGTGTCTTCCACATTCAAGCCCAGATTTACTAAGATTTTGATTCAAGATTGTGTCATTTTGTGGTGCAACTCAGGTGCAAAATACTTTTTGGTATTTGCTAAGCGGTGGAAAGTCAATGTTCGTGGCTTTGCATCGTTTAGTAAATGCAAAGTATTGTAGGACATTTCTAGGTGTTGAATGGATCGAGCATGGGTATTCCCATGGAACAACCCATGTATTTCGGTGCAAACTCAGATTTATAAAGGCTTATAACTTGCGTTTGTGCCAGAATGGTGCACCTACCCAACAGAGGCGTAACAAGGGGACATATATTTATTTCTCTTCATTGCTTCCTATTTCTATTCTGCATCTTTATGTATACCACAAAACAGGCGCCCTTGCACCATGGTTCAAGCATCACTGCGTTGGCATTAGGCAACACACAGTGTGCCAGCACAGGGGGACAACAGAAGTGCGCCCTAGCTTAGTAGATAAGGCACATTTCTGTTCTCTGCCTTTCACACAATGCACCACAGCAAGTTGCCTTGCTGCTTTGCGTCATAGTTAAGAACAGTAAATGTGGCTCTACATGTACAGACCATAGTGCAAAATGCGATAACAGAAGGCACCTAACCAGTATCCTAAAATCAGTCGAGATAGAAAGTACTGTCAACCCATCCCATATTACTAATTGCTAATGTATCTGTTTATAAAATTAATAAAATACTTTAAAATTTTGAAAAAAATACACACTCTGTATTCTTTCGACATAATTAATTACATTGCTTATATGCCTCTGGATGTACTCTAACACAAACCCAAGTCAGCATGAGAAATAAGGCAGCCCCTACACCCTGCTCGCCCGAAGAATGTCACTTTGTACAGGCTCTGAAAAATATACAGGGCATCCAAACCTGAAACTGGCGATATCCCTGTGAGCCGCATAGAAAGTGTGCACTTGATCAAAGTTCCTTCACAGTAGAGTTACATAGATGGTATGGGTGTAAGTAGGACTTGTGAATATATGACTTTATGTTTAATGTCAACCCTATCAAGATATAATGATATCTAAGCAGTTTCTGTGCATGGAAAAATCGAGGTTGATACCAAATTCGTCATACAATAAATGTGCACATTTTCTCTGAATGTTAGACTTTTTGAAAATGGATTGGGTAATTCTTGAGGAAACATGTTTTGATTGATCATTTAAAAATGCAGACAAGCTGATAATTCACTCAGGGGCATATTATCAAGAACGGAGTTAAAATTATCGCCGCTTTAGCGGCAGGAAAATGAGCTTGATAAAAGGCCCTTGTGAATTCCCATAGAAGCCCAGGTTCACACCAGAACCTGGGCTTCTATGGGAATTCACAAGGGCATATTATCAAGCCCATTATCGCCGCTTTAGCGGTAGTTTCCTGCCGCTAAAGCGACGATAATTTTATCTCCGTTCTTGATAATATGCCCCCTAGGGGCATATTATCAAGAACGGCGATAATGGGCTTGATAATATGCTCTTGTGAATTCCCATAGCAGCCCAGGTTCTGGTGTTAACCTGGGCTGCTATGGGAATTCACAAGGGCATATTATCAAGCCCATTATCGCCGCTTTAGCGGCAGTTTCCTGCTGCTAAAGCGCCGATAATTTTATCGACGTTCTTGATAATATGCCCCTAAGTTCTTCTGAATTGTTGGCAAAGTTGTACAATGACTTCATTTTTTGATTGTGCATGTGCTCAAATATAGGAAACAAGAGCACTAATCTATTTAGAGAGATTCCCATGATCTTTTAGTGTTCAGGTATCATCATATCTTGTTAATTTAGAGAACGGACCACATCATTGTTACCTTACCATAATCTAAATGAGGAGCAGGCGAGTCATGCAAATATTGCTGGATCTTTTCATTGTAAAAACTTTTAGGAGAGCATTACAGTAAAGATGTGTCATGAAGTACAAAGAAGCGTTCATGGAAACCACATTATAAAACACTACGGCTAAGCAACATAAAACATATGTTCTTTCACCACAAAAAAGCAAATATTTGTTATTTTTGTAGCAGTAAGGAAAACGGGTTTAGCTGCTCTACACTGTTTTCAGAGGAAGCCAGTTTGGATAAGATGACAGTATGGTCTGCAACTACAAAAGATGTAATATTAATTGCACAAAATATATGCTCATTTGTTCATACACGTAAAATAATATCTTTATTTATGAGCACTTCAAATGTCTGTCCTATTCCAGCAATTGTAAGATTACTGTTATTCGTCTATATTTCTTTTCTCTTTGAATTTGTTCATTAACATTTGCTCTCATTTCTGAAATAATTTACAAATAGTTTATCTTCAGGAAGTTCAGTGTTTACGATTGCCCCACAAAAATGAATTCACAGAAAATGTGTAAGTTTGAGATGCAATTAAATGTCTTGCTGACACCGGTTCATTTTGTATTACATTGCAGTTATATATTTCCTGTCGTAAATTATAAATAAAGCTGGTACGTGCCATGTTCTAAACATACAGGAGTCATTACAGAAACACTAAATACTGATTGCAAATCTCCAAACCTTTGTAACCTGGAGGATTTATGCCCCTGGAATTACCAATGCCCAGGGTTTCAGTAAATCCAGTGGTGTGGGGAAAAACAAGGCAGAATACTGCCAGACCTGCAAAAGTGCTGCCCATAATCACAGATGATGGTCTATCTATCTATCTATCTATCTATCTATCTATCTATCTATCTATCTATCTATCTATCTATCTATCTATCTATCTATCTATCTATCTATCTATCTATCTATCTATCTATCTATCTATCTATCTATCTGTCTGTCTGTCTGTCTGTCTGTCTGTCTGTCTGTCTGTCTGTCTGTCTGTCTGTCTGTCTGTCTGTCTGTCTGTCTGTCTGTCTGTCTGTCTGTCTGTCTATCTATCTATCTATCTATCTATCTATCTATCTTTCTGTTTATCTATCTATCTATCTGTCTGTCTGTCTGTCTGTCTGTCTGTCTGTCTGATGGTCAATAGATACATAATTAGATACTAGTATTTTATATATAAATGTGTTTATTTTTAGTTTTTGGGGGTAAACCCCCTAAACCCCTATCTTTTTTTTAAAGAAAATTACTTCTAATCACCCTCTGCCACCTTAGCCCTAAAAATACCCTTACCACCCCTAAACCCTAAAATAATCTTATCACTCTTCACCACTACTTACCCCAAAAAGTTATATTTACCCAAATCACGTTTTACTACTACCCACACCAAAACCATAAACATATCTTACCAACACTAAACTCGAAAATTACCATGATCACCTGTTACCATTACCCACCCATTAATCCTAAATTTACCCATGCCACATTTTAGCACTACCCACCCCATAACCATGTAAATGCCTTAACCACAACATAACTCTAAAATTACCCTTACCGCTATTTGCCAGTATCCACCCTAAACTCTGAAAATACAACTCTTTATCACTACCCACCCCAAGTCCTAACAAATACCCTCATCACCCTTTACCACTACCCTACCCCTAAGCCATAAGTACCCTTACCATCCCCAAAACCTTAAATTACCATTACCACACTTTACCACTGCCTACCTCTAAACTCTAAATTTACCCTCACCACCCTTTACCACTACCCAGCTCTAAACCTTAAAAATGCCCTTACCACCCAAACCCTAAAATCACCCTTACCACCCATTATCTCCACCTATCCTTAAACCCTACACATACCACCCTTTACCACTACCCACCCCTAAACTATGAAAATACCTTTACCACCCTTTACTACTACCCACTCATAAACCCTAAAAGTTCCACTACCACTCTTAAACCCTAAGATTACCCTTACCACCCTTTAGCACTACCCTCACCTAAACCCTAAAGTTACCCTTACCACCCTTAATCACTACCCACTCTTAAACCCTAAAATTACCCTTGCTGTCCTTTACCACTACCCACCCCTAAGCCAATATATATATATGCATTTATGTATAGATATATACTCACTTTAACAATACTTACCGTGGGTGGTGAAGGCACGTGTGGTAAAAACACAACAACATACTTCCATAGATAAGGCATGCCTGGCAAAGGCTGTGTGGTAAAGGTACTGCATGGTAAAGGCATTGTGTGGTAAAGATAGCATTGTAAAGGCTGTTTCTCATGATTTTTTTTTTTTAAGTAAATCGCTCTGTACTTACATTTGTATTAAAGAGCTTTGTGTCAACATTCTACACCTCTACGCAGGCATAACTTTGAAGATAAATTCCCTGTGCATGTGTGCTGTACTATAGAGCATATGTGCAAAGCAGGAAATGTTTTAAAGTATGCTTTAAGCATTGTTTTTTGATTTGAAGGGTACCCTTCCAGTACAAAACCTGTATGTTGGAGCAAGGCAGCCTAAAGTGCGCAAAAACGTATCGTCGACATACCATGCTAGAAATGGTGCATCTCTGCTCTCTGGCTTTTGTGCATCACATTAGAACAACTTTGGCTTCTGCACTGCGTTGAGTGACTTCTAAGTATCCGAAGATTGAAAGCCTTATCCTAAGATTCAACATTTTCTCCTCAAAAATCAAAAGAAGTTGCATTGCTGTGCCAAAACCAAGGGGAGGCCTCTCCGCTCAGGGAGATATGAATTCAAAGTTGTGACAGCTATCAGAGCCTTGCACATCAGACGACTGTCGCAGAGTGTGCATGAATTCTCCATGGCTAATTGAAGCAACACGGAGATGGATTTGACAGAAAGAACAGAAACATGCTGGATTTTATGCTAATTTCTCCACATCAGTGTGTTGCAGTTTGAACAAAGCTTTTGAAACCATCAACTCTCAGATTAAATCCACTTGATGAGAAACTGAACTGTGCTTCAATTCCTATCTTAACAACTAGTCCGTTACTTAAACTAAACTGTAGTAATGTTTGCCTAGATTTGTTTTGCATTATTGAAGTAATGTATACATTTTGGCTTGTAGCAATTCATACTTCAAGTTGGAACGATCTAGATAATGCATGAAGCAGCAGTGTTGTGATTCATAACACAAAATTGCTTTCATATATGAATGTATGAGGCTCAGGAGACTGAAATAATCTTTTTTGGAAGGTTGAAAATTTTTCATTCAGTTTAACTGAGCTGACAAATTGTAGGCAATGTATGTTCTATGAAATGCTTCACTCTAAGAAATCGCTGTTCCATTCTAGCCTGAGGCAAACATCTCGCTCAGTTTTTCATTGACGAGGTACAGATTTCCGAGTGGAATTATTCATGGGACTTCACAAGCTATTAAAATTGCTCTCTTTGAGTTTTGGGTAAGATATGAGCATATCACCGAATGATTCAAAGTTACAAAACTCTGGCAGAAGTTCAGGACTTGGGTACAATGAGGTAACAAAAAAAGAGCGCAGAAGGAATGGCTGCCTGTTGCATAATGAGTACACCCACATGATGCCAGTTATGGACTCGCATACATGATCTGGTTATGCTTACATTTCTTGCAGAATGTGCTTCAGAAAAAAACACGGGTCTAGAATAGTCATAAAGTCATAGAGGAGCCACCCCACTGGTGAAATGCCACAGACAGAAGAAAAAAAAGATAACAATGCAACTATTTTAGTGTCATTTTATTTTTCACTTCCAGTCTGAGAGCCTAGAGCAGGGCGGGATCATATCTCAGCATCAGCAGTATGGGGAATCGTGATGGTAAGAACTGAAAGTGCGCATGTCGGTTTGGACGGCTGTCTCAGGATGGCCAAACTGACATGCGCACTTTGACATCTCCAATCCAGCAGCGGCGGATGCAGGTAAGCATGATGGGGCGGGGCGGGCGGTCTCGACAGATGACGGAATAGGGAAAATGAAATAAATCCTATTCCGGCATCTGTAGACATCCCTCCCGCCCCGCCCCTCTGCACTTACCGGCACCGGCAGCTGCTGCTCCAGGCTGTTCCTCAAAGACGTCAGCAGTGCTCAGGGGCACAGGCTCCCAGTCCCTGCTGGAGCATGAAACTGGCATGCTCCGCCCTATCCCAGCGCTTCTCTCATGCTGGGAGTAATTGCATGTGAGAAGAGCTGGGATTGCGTGAGAAGTCTGGACGGCTGTGCTCCTGGGGATTGTAGTGCTGGGAGCAGAGGATCAGCGAGGAATGGTGCGGCGAAGGAGCAGAAGATCTCAGCGATCAGCAGGGAAAGTTAAGTTTGTATTTTTGTTTTTTCCCCCGCACTGACCTCCTCTAGTCGGATTGACAGCAGCCGCCACTGGAGTCATTTACATGTGGCTGACAGACCCTGACTTATCAGACTTTCAAAATAACGGGCCTATCAAGATTCATAACTGACTATCCACCTCTACCCTCTTTGATGGAAAGACTGCAAAGCGGTGTAAGGGGAAGCTGCATAGATCCGTGATAGATTTTTATGGGACTGGTTTGCATTTCGATAATATAGCCCAGCAGCTGTCTGGACTGCTGAATAGATTAATGCATATCCAGCTGCTCTAAACCGCCAGTCCTGGTTTGACAGCACGGTGGGTTAAGGCACTGGCAGAAAGATTGTTTGTAATCTTCAGGCCACTCACTTGACGCTAGGTGGGCTGGCTCAACCCCAGTTGTGGTGGTCTATTTTCCCTTTTTCTATGTAGTGCCCAACGTGTAGCAGTCAAGGTAGTAATGCTGACCAAAGGTTTTTTCTTCTATTTCAATGCTTTGTTTGCTATAAGTAATTTAAGGATGCGTAAACTTTCTGTAAAAGTTCTGCCAGGTGGACCTCATGTATTTGCACGATACTGGCTCGTTGTTCCTTGTTTCCCTGATTTGATTGAGCCTCCCCTTTCCATTGGACAGGTAGACTTTTCTTGTGTTTTGGCTACTGCTTTTGAGTGTACTTTCATGTACTGCTTGGAGATTCGTCTATGCTTGCATGGGAGCACACACGTGAGTGTGGTGTTTATCCTAAGCCTATATCTTGCCTATGGGTTTAGTGACTTTATTGCGTTAGATGAGTGTCCGCTTCCTATGGTGCTGAACGTTGGTCATTAGCAGAGGCTGACAACATCCGGCTAAGCCTTGTCCATGAGTATGTTTCCTCACGAGGACAATTCGTGTGAAGGAAGTTGCTGCCCAGGGATGTAGCAGTTTCATTTTTACTGTACTTATTGTTATAGTTTTGAATTTTGTGTGAGGGGTGTTCATTTTTTAATGTGATTTTATGAAGACGTCCTGGTGTGTCTTGCGTGCGGTCTGTGTATCCTGGGAGGTTGTTTCTTGTGTTGTGTTTTCGTTCTGGGAAACTGCCAGAGATGTTCCGTCCTAATTTGTTCAGCGTTTACTTGTGGTTTGTCTTGTTTTCTGATAGCTGGTTCACCGTTGTCCCCTGATGCAATGTATACATTATTTAGGTCACTGTTGTGGCCAGGTGCTTCCTGGGTACTGAACTGTTCACCCTGTGGTAAATAAATAATTAAATACCGGTACTATTTTTGAATGCATTAACAATAACAGATAGCTCAATAAATAAGAGGCAGGATCCGATGTATCCGAGTCGAAAGGGCTTTATTCAGGCAAAAGGGAAGGGACTGGATCGGGACAGCCTGAAATAAAACGGAGAGGCAGATGCAGCGCTTCATCAACAGTTCAAGATACATATATATAGTAAGACATTTCAATTAGATTACATACAGTAGGCGTAACTAGTGACAAGCGTAAGATAAGAACACATGTGCGTGAAAAGAAGGCGTGCACAGGGCGTGCACGTAGACATGTGATGAGAACGTCACAGAAGTGTCATGAATGGGCGGAAACATGGAGGTGGCTACCTGAGCAGCTGGGACCTTTAACCTAGTGGTGCGCGCAAACGGGCAATGACGTGTTACCGGGGAGAACTGGGGGCTATGACTTCTGCACTAGAAGAGGAGACTAAAGTCTGCGATGTCAGGACGACATGTACCTATAGCATATCTGGTATCTGGTGTTTGGAGTACATGTTGATAGAATCTAAAAGTTATCAGGGCAAAGGCTACTTGACACTAAGGCTGGTGCATGCATATATTCTACATGTATTGCGTGTGCTATGAATCTTCTATGAATATTAATACAGTAACTCTTGCATGGAGACAGAAAGACTAGACTATAGCTGAAACTGTTTATGCGGTTCAGTAGCTTAGGAATGTGAAGAAGGAGAGCTGAACTGATAACTGGAAGCATAACATATTCTTGGCAGACAGGCAGGCAGAGCCAGGCCGGGCACCGCGCTGCGCGGCAGGAAGTAAGTGAAGGGTCAGGGATGCAGGTGGGGGCTGCATCGCTCCTCGGAGTGGGTTCAGGAGACTGGAACTTGAATCTGGTGTCCGGGCCCTTTGAGGCCTAGAAACGGGGACAATTCAATGAATTAACGTTCACACTGTAAAACGTGGCAACATAGGCCTAATACTCGTTGCTTTCACGAGAACTGGATACTGGCATACTAGAGTTGGACACAACTATAATTGCATCTTTAATCGATTATAGGGGGATATATGCATATCGATCATGCACATATAACATAGGATGGGGAACACGTAGGCACATATGACAAGGCAAAATTAAATTTTCCTCATTCCCTCCTTGTGCCCTACGTTTCCATCAGGAAACATCAATATTCATGATACCATCTATCTGTTCATATAGCATCATTTGCTCGTCTCGAATTGTCTTGGAACGGGACTTTGGACTAGGAATACAAGATGTAGCACACAAGCCGCAAATCGCAGGGCCACATTGTAAACAGAGGCAGCAACTGAATATGATCATTACTGCTATACCTAGGAATGACAATACTTTCCATCCCCAGGCAGATATAATACTCCAGAGCCAACCGGACCATGTCCAGGTGCCTGGATTCTGGTGTAACTGATGGGCAATTTTATGAAGTCTGGTTATAGCTGAATAAACAGACGGCGCGTTATTAGGAATGAAAATGCAGCAACTAGATCCGATGACTCTACAAGCTCTTCCTCTATCGGCCAGTATGACGTCAAGAACGAGACGATTTTGGAGCACGACAAATCTCATAGCAGATTGCTCTTCAATTAAATTACCTAGAGCGGAAGTAGTCTCATTCACTACTGCTTCAAGGGTTCTGGTTAACCTACGTATTAACTTACTATTCTGGACAGGACCTATAAAGAAAAAGAAACCTTTATTGAAGTCTTGATATTGTTCTAGAGCAGTTTCAGTTTGATCGACAATTGGGGACTCGATCTCCCTTCTATGCCTAACGTGTACCAGATGTGTGTTTCTATGATAATCGGATGGGGCTAGAAAAACTGGTGGCAGTAGGAAGGCAATGTAACATGTTCCATCCCAATCGAGGGGCAGACGAACATATGCGGTCTGACCACAAACAAAATAAGAATGACGTGAGGCTTTGAAAATAGATTTCCCACTGTCACTATACTCGACCACAGTAGTACAATCACTATGTCCTACATGTGTGGAACCATTCTTTCTGACACATAATTCGCCTTTGACTGGTTGAACTGAAATAGCAGGCAAATCTGGAGTAGTCTCGGACTGAACATTCAAAACCATGAAATTCGAGGAATAATTACCTAGATCATATACTTCATTTTCTAGATCTAATCCTGTTCTATGGGAAAATCCTTCCTTGTCTGGGAAACATGTTCTATTCAGAAGGGACATATCATTTGAGGATGACGTTAACGTGGACCATGCTCCACACGAACCATTGTGTGAAAACGGGTAGGGAAAGAGTGGCAGAACTCCCTTCGGTGTCTGAAAAGGGGGGAGTCGACCACACACCCAACAATTAGTGGCATTGCTGGTCTGGTGTGAATAGTGTAGCATTCGGATAAAAGTATTATTACGCATAGCAAGACGATAGGATAACTCGTGAGGAGGCAGGTCACTAAATGTGTGCTCTACTGTAACATTAGAAAACATATGTACATGTGAAATAGGAAAACATAAATGTAAAGCATAACTTATGCAAGTAACCATAAGACTTAGAAATAATAGAAAGAACAGAGTAATGATACATCTCTTAGAGTTTTGACTAACTCTCTCACTGTGTGGGTCTATCTCATACATGTCAGGAACCTGTCTAACCGTTTCACCCGAGAGGGACTTAGACAATTAAACTGGCTGACTTACTAGACCTCAATTTCTGTTTATACTCCTGCTGCGGAGTTTTCTCTAACAGGGGAAGTTTAGATTCAGTGTCTGGACAGTCCTTGAGAACGGGGCAGTCTTTAAGAAAAGTCTTTGGTTTGAGTCCATGAAACTTCTTCACATGGCTGGAGTGCAGCCATCCTTTCCTGTTTTCTACTTTTACTGCGGTCCTGGTGGTGAGGAGAACAAGACGGGGCTCCTTCCAGCGGGGCTCCAGCGAACTTGAACGATCAAAGTTTCGAATCAAAACGAAGTCACCTGGAACGACTTCATGCGGTTTCACTTCGGTGTTGTCTGGAAAAGCAGCGGCAACCTGTGAACGACAAGATTGTAGTGCAGACATCACGGAGGCCAGGTAATCTGTCAGC
This sequence comes from Lissotriton helveticus, assembly GCF_964261635.1. Classification (NCBI taxonomy): domain Eukaryota; kingdom Metazoa; phylum Chordata; class Amphibia; order Caudata; family Salamandridae; genus Lissotriton; species Lissotriton helveticus. The sequence goes on along the minus strand of NC_136065.1, from coordinate 892,004,590 downwards.
ATATTACTGTCAACATCTGTAATTGTACGTGGTCTAGGTGTACCCCACATATTTGGGGGACGACCGAATACTACCTCATACGGAGATAGACCTGAACGGGAATGAGCGACCATTCTCATATAAAAAAGGGCGACTGGCAGTGCTACCATCCAATCTACACCTTTCTCTGCACATACTTTGGCGATTCGGATTTTCAGGGTCTGGTTATGTCTCTCTACGAGACCGGCTGCTTCAGGATGGCGTACACAATGGAACTTCCACTGGTACCCTAACAGAAGGGATACTTGTTTCATGAGTTCGGATGAGAATGGCTGGCCGTTATCTGAATACACGACCCTAGGTAATCCATAGCGGGGAAAATACTCACGAACCAACTGCCTGGCAGAGGTCGCAGCTGTGTAATCTGGGACTGGATATGCTTCTGTCCACCTGGACAAAGCGCATACAACTACGAGGACATACTTGAAACCTCGACATCGCTCCATCTGAATATAATCCATCTGGAGGACTTCAAAAGGGTGGTCAGGAGGATGGAATCCACCTTGTTCCACCGGGACACCTTTACCTGGATTGAACTGACAACAGATCATGCAGGTACGCACTTTCTGCTTGGCTGCTGCTCGTAAATGCTTGTTGAACCAGAGGTTCTGGATACTGTCTAACATGGCTTTTTCCCCTAAGTGTGCTGGACTATGTGCGGTGTTAATGATGACTTGAACCATAGAGTCGGGGAGAAACCATGTGGCTTTTCCCTTCGTTAACCAACCTTGATCAGTCTGGACCCCTCCTTGTTCAGACCATTTCTTGATTTCATCGGCAGTAGCATGTAACTGTATGTCTATTACATCTTGTGTAGGGTCCTTAACTGTCATACAAGTAGTCTGATCTGGAATGTCTGTCTGTGTCGTGTTAACTGGAATGTCTGGAGTCTGAGCTGTGAGCTTGGCCATTCGATCTGCTAGATCGCTACCCTGGGAAATGATGTCAGTGACTTTCGTATGTGCCTTGCACTTCATGATGGCGATAGCTGTCGGTAAATGTATTGCATCTAACAAAGCTTGAATGAGGGGGCCATGCTGAATCTTGGTTCCATGAGAAGTCATAAAACCTCTTTCTTGCCAGAGCACTCCAAAGTCGTGTACGACTCCGAATGCATAACGTGAATCTGTGTATATGTTTACTTTCAGGTTCTTAGCACGTATGCAGGCTTGGGTCAGAGCGACAAGCTCTGCTGCTTGAGCAGACAGGGTATCAATACGATGTGTTTCTATAACTTCGGTTTCAGTAGTCACTGCATACGCGGCTACTAGTTCTCCTGTACCTGTTCTCATACATGAACCATCCACGTAAAGTGTCAGGTCGGGATCAGGTAATGCAATGTCTGTCAAGTCTTGTCTTGGCTTTGTCATGGTGTTAACAACTTCCACACAGTCATGTGTGGCAGGATTTGAGGTAACTGACGGTAACAGTGTAGCGGGATTTAAAATGTTGCAGCGTCTGATTTCTATGTGTGGCTGAAACAGTGTCAGTTCATAACCTGTTAAACGTGCAATTGTCAAGTGCTGAGTCTGTGTTCGGTTTAAAAGAACTTCCACGGAGTGTGGAACTTGTACTGTCAGGGAGTGTCCTAACACTATGGAATCACTTTGTCTGATAGCTAGAGCTGTGGCTGCAACTGACTTGAGGCACGCAGGCAAAGCCTGGGCCACCGGATCTAATGTGCTAGAAAAATAAGCACAGGGCTTGTATTGTCCTGCTTGATCTTGTGTGAGAACAGATAATGCAGTACCATCACGTTCAGTAACAAAAAGTGTAAAAGGCTTACTGTAGTTCGGTGTAGCTAGAACAGGTGCTTGGCATAAAGCTTTCTTTAACTCATTGAAAACAAGTGTATGTTCCTGGGTCCAAGGGAGGACAGTCGATACGGCTGCCTCCTGTGTCGTTAACTGTATCAGTGGCTTGGCTAGAAATGCGTACTGAGGAATCCATTGTCTGCAGTAAGAAGTGAGGCCGATAAAAGCTCGTACCTCCTTCTGAGTCTTGGGCTGTGGAAGATGTGCTATTAACTGGATACGGTCTGGTGTCAACTGCCTACCCCTCTTGGACAGTAAGTGTCCAAGGTAGACCACTTGCTGGACACAGAATTGCAATTTGGAAGGGGACACCTTGTGCCCCATCTCGGCCAGGAAATACAAGACTGTAAGTGGCGCACGTTCGCAGTCACGTTCAGAACGGGCAGTGATCAATAGGTCATCGACATACTGGAGCAGGGCAGTGTCAGTTGGCATGTGAATATTGTCTAGTTGTCTTTTAAGTGCTTGACTGTAAATGCTAGGACTTTCTGTGAAACCTTGAGGTGCTCGTGTGAATTTATAGCTTCTTCCATTTAAACAGAATCCGAAAAGAAACTGGCTGTCTGATGAATGGGGACACTAAAGAATGCGTTCTTGAGATCAATAACAGTGAAGAACGTAGCTTCGGAATCAATGGCTGTCAATAGGGAAGAAATATCTGGAACCACTGGGTACTGGGGTATGATACATTTATTAAGTTCTCGAAGGTCAATCACTAATCGATAAACTGGAGGTGCATTTGGATCAGTACGTTTCAGAATCGGAATGATAGGAGAATTACATACATTGGAGTCAGTTTCTACAACTACTCCTTGAACAATAAGCTCGTCAATAATTTTGGATAAGGCTGCTACAGCCTCAGGTGGCAATTTGTACTGTCGGATTCGTGGTAATACAACACCTTTCTTCAGAGTGACACGATGGGGAGTGATATGCATACAACCTACATCAGTTGGACCTTGCGCCCATAAATGCTGTGGTACATTCAATAATCTTGGATCAAAATCACGTAATACATAATGACCTTTAAAATCTCGCAGGAACAGTCGTACCCCTTCTGGGGAACAACATATGACGGCTCCTAATTCTTTCAGAGTTTTAATGCCTAATAAATTTTTTGGACAAGATTTCGTGAGTAACAAGTCTGTAGTTCGGGACAATGGACCAACTTCTAGAGTAACTGGTTTCGATATTTCATTAACAATAGGCTTTCCTGAAAATCCAAGGGAAACATTTCTAGAGCCTGAGAGTGGAGCCCCTGGAACCTCGTCATGACTGATGGTAGTCCTACTTGCCCCTGTATCAATCAGAAACTTTCTATCTTTCCCTAATACTTGACTATGTACATAGGGACCCTCTTGATCTACAGGAATCTCGATGAGAGGCAAGCCCACCTCCCTCTCTAGGCTGTTTCATGAATATGGCTGATAATCTGGATACTCTGACTGTGCGTACTGGTACATCTGCTGTGTAACGTGCTGTGTTGCAGCTATAGGCTGCGGTACTGTAACTGTCTGTTGTGCATTCTGCGGTGGCTGGGAATTCTGTGAAACTTGTTCTTGTCTAGGCGGACGTGGTCTCTCTTTTGTTTTACCAGTAGCTATGTTGTGTTTAAGAACTGCACATTCGTTTATATAATGACCTGGCTGTTTACAGTAATTGCAGGTCCCTTTAACGGGAGCTGCAGGATGACTGGCTTGGTTCGGACCCCTCTTCTGACTGTCTTGCGGAACAGACTGTGCAACTAGTACTTTCATTTTCGTGTCTTTCATACGTCTCCTTTCGTGTTCCTGCTCTTCCCTGATTCTGTTCTGGTGATACTGTAGCATCTGGAGCATCTGTGACGGAGTATTAGCTTGCCAGGTACTTTCAACTTTCAGTACTCGATTTTTAACTTGTGGACTTGAATTCTCGACTAGTTTGGTGACAAAAAGATGTGGATATGATTCACTACTTGTTTTCAGACCACAATTAATAATGAAACATTTCTCAAATCTAGAATAAAAATCACTAGTGTCTTCGTCTTGTTTCTGTTTACAGGCTGAGATGGCATCCCAATCTTCCTTTTTCGTGGCTAGTAATCTTGGCAAAACTTGTATTAACAATTCGGGCAAAGCTTTAGCTTTATCCCCAAGACCGGTACCTGGTACTCGTGTATTATCTTCAGTTTCTAATGCTGTCCAATCTATCTTTTTCTCTCCCACCTCCCACTCTTTTTCTTTGAGTTTTTCATATATGCCCGCAGGCAACAGGACCTTTAACATTTTAATGATATCAGGATACGTGTATTCTCCCATACGGAGCATGTCCTTTAATTCACGGTGGAACCCTGCTGGATCTTTATCGTGACAGGGAATTAACTTTTTCATTTCCAGTAGTTCTATTTTCGTGATAGGGGTGTAAACAAATACTCGTTCTAGACTACCATCTTCCCCTTTAACTGGATGTACTTCTCGTAACGGATTCTGTCTGTCTATGTAGAATGATTTTCTTTCTGGGGGTGAGACCGAAACAAAATGTGGATTCAGAAACGTTCTGTATTTGTGGCGCTGTTCTAATATGACGCTAATTAAATCGGTACCTAGACCTTTCCATCTGTTTTGGAGTAACTCGTTTAATACATCATGTAGAGGACCTGGATCAGAATGCTGTTCCTCATACAGTGTAATGAGGTGCTGGATCATGTACGTACCCACCAGACGTTGCTCGGCTGGGGGCAGTTTCAGAAACGTTTGAGCCACTATTTCATCTGGAAACGTGGTCGAATCACTAGTCCATCGGACTGCTGATCGGGCTAGTTCTTGTTCGTGCATGGTACTAAGCTCGCTATAACCTATTCGTGATTTCAGAATTTGATCGGTGGCCTGGAATACTTGCTCAAGAGAACACTGTTCTGGTGCTGGAGGAGGAAAAACTTTCTTGTAATCTAGGCGTGAATGTCGGTCTGGAAGTCTAGTTCTACCTACATACGCTATTCTGGAGGGATTCTCGCTGTCTACCTCTTCACTAGAAGAGTCATACTCTTTCTCGGTTGCTCGTTTTTCTTCCTCCTTCTGGTGTATACGTATTATTTCCTTACGAATTTTCTTGTACATACTCTCTACACTACCTTGTGTCTTGTGTTTTCCCTCGGCTATATTGTCACTCCACCTGGTCAGGGCTTTCATCTCGTCTTGATCTTTATCTGGGTAATCTTGCTCTCTTATTAAACAATTAATCAAGAACTTTAAAATCATAAGTTGAACCTCGGCTTTCCTCTGTGACATAGCTTCGTGAATACTTCCTGGATTCTCTCCTGTACGGATAAAACGATATATTCTGTTTAGATGTTCCTTCATGTCGGGCAGGGTGATCAAAAAGCTGGCCACCCGTCTTAAACGTACTGAATATAAGATCATGTGATCTTCGCCTGGGACTGGATCATATATACAGTCAGTAAGAAGTCGCTTGAGATCTGTGTATGTAGCCACTTTTGGCGTACGCTGTAACGCTACATCATGCAGCGCCAGTCGTCTTGCTTGAGGCGGGGTGTCAGGAGCACTTCCCCCTACTGCTCCTGGACTAGAATCGTCAGGGAATACTGTACGTGCTGGTAAAGTAACTGGCAAGGCGAGTACATTTACTGTGGGCTCGTCCGGGGGTGCTGTAACATTAACTGGACCCACGGGACCAGTGGCTGGAGGAACAGGAATTACATTATTAACGGGAAGCTGTGGGTGAGCAGGCGAAATAGGATTTGCATATTCTGGGACTGTGTCGTCCAAGTAGGACGAGAGAAAAATTTCAGCTGCGGTCGGTTTATGACGTAGCTTAATCGGGACCAATGGTGGCGGTAAATTACAGGGTGCTTCCGGGGTTGCTTTCGGCAAGCCCTCGGCAAGAAGAGGATACATACCTTTAATAAGGGCATTTCTCTGTCTGTCTGACTGTTCTGTTCTAACTCGTTCACCTTCTTCGATTAATTCCCTTTCTTGGGCTTTCTCTGAGGATTCCCTACTTAATTCTGTTTTTCTGAATTCTTTTTCGGTTCTTTTATGAGATTCTTTGCGCCATAACTCGATGGCATCTTTCTGGGACTGTCTGGCTTTCTTTTTCCATAATGCTTCTTCTACTCGCATGATGCACTCGGCATCCCATGTACCTGATACAGGCCATCTATATTTCTCTTCAAGATCTTTAGTATAATCCGCCCATAAGTCTAGATATAATATGGCATCTAAGCCATGCTTGTGATACATAAAATGTCCAGGACTGTCCCTAGGGGGGACAGGAACTGCTTCTTCGAGTAACCCTTTTCTGGTTTTTATCTGACGTAATTTCGAGAACAGAGGCATTTCGGAATTTGACTTGCGAACACAATACACAATAATCACAATAATGAAATGGCAAACAAATCACTCATACCACGACATAGAAATACAAAAATAACAGTTTGAACAGAATACAACCTGATACATTGAAAACAGAACACATGAATTTCTCGAGAACGGACTTACTAGAATTACTAGACGCACTGCTAAAACAGTACAGAACAGACCGGTCCCATAAAGAGACACGTAATACCGTATACACCTAGGTGAATACTTCGGACTGGATCTGCGTACCCAAACCCAACGGACCAGGAACAAACTAATGATCCTGTCTAGATACTTCCCCCGCAACGGTACTCACCGGGAAGCAGAAACTGGAAGGCCTCGGACTGGACTGGACTGCTACGACGTCGGACTACGAACTTCGGACTTCAGAAACAGGTGGGCCTCCGGATACCTCGGACCTTGTTCTCTCGGCTTGGGCTCTGGTCGGGACGAACCGCATTCCACACCGCCTCGTCTGGATGCCGGACCGCAGGTTCCGTCTCCTCCGTGGGCCTGAGGGAGACTTGAAGCAGAAATATCTGCACGTGCACGGTATGTTCCGTCACGGCTGCAGAGGGTCAGGGGGCCTGCGTTACATCTCCAGCGCGTGGGGAAGGGGCACGTTCCTATTCGGGCGCCATTATGTGGTAAATAAATAATTAAATACCGGTACTATTTTTGAATGCATTAACAATAACAGATAGCTCAATAAATAAGAGGCAGGATCCGATGTATCCGAGTCGAAAGGGCTTTATTCAGGCAAAAGGGAAGGGACTGGATCGGGACAGCCTGAAATAAAACGGAGAGGCAGCTGCAGCGCTTCATCAACAGTTCAAGATACATATATATAGTAAGACATTTCAATTAGATTACATACAGTAGGCGTAACTAGTGACAAGCGTAAGATAAGAACACATGGGCGTGAAAAGAAGGCGTGCACAGGGCGTGCACGTAGACATGTGATGAGAACGTCACAGAAGTGTCATGAATGGGCGGAAACATGGAGGGGGCTACCTGAGCAGCTGGGACCTTTAACCTAGTGGTGCGCGCAAACGGGCAATGACGTGTTACCGGGGAGAACTGGGGGCTATGACTTCTGCACTAGAAGAGGAGACTAAAGTCTGCGATGTCAGGACGACATGTACCTATAGCATATCTGGTATCTGGTGTTTGGAGTACATGTTGATAGAATCTAAAAGTTATCAGGGCAAAGGCTACTTGACACTAAGGCTGGTGCATGCATATATTCTACATGTATTGCGTGTGCTATGAATCTTCTATGAATATTAATACAGTAACTCTTGCATGGAGACAGAAAGACTAGACTATAGCTGAAACTGTTTATGCGGTTCAGTAGCTTAGGAATGTGAAGAAGGAGAGCTGAACTGATAACTGGAAGCATAACATATTCTTGGCAGACAGGCAGGCAGAGCCAGGCCGGGCACCGCGCTGCGCGGCAGGAAGTAAGTGAAGGGTCAGGGATGCAGGTGGGGGCTGCATCGCTCCTCGGAGTGGGTTCAGGAGACTGGAACTTGAATCTGGTGTCCGGGCCCTTTGAGGCCTAGAAACGGGGACAATTCAATGAATTAACGTGCACACTGTAAAACGTGGCAACATAGGCCTAATACTCGTTGCTTTCACGAGAACTGGATACTGGCATACTAGAGTTGGACACAACTATAATTGCATCTTTAATCGATTATAGGGGGATATATGCATATCGATCATGCACATATAACATAGGATGGGGAACACGTAGGCACATATGACAAGGCAAAATTCAATTTTCCTCAACCCCCCTCCTTGTGGGGTGTTCTCCATGTAACCAGCTTTACGTTTCTGTCACCAGTGACATGGAAAAGAATAAAGAAGAAGCGATGAAAAAAAGGGGGCGAGAAAAGAGGGAGTGGTTTGCAGGGAGACAGGGAAAGGGAAGAAAGGGAAACTCAGGAAACCATGCGATAAACTCGCATGTATTTCGGGGACTCACATGTTATTTAATTCACAATTTCAGGTCTCAAACTTGCAATTGCATGGTAAAGAGAAGGTGATACTTCACATTCACAGTAACAGTAATTATGGGTGTGGGTTACACCCTAGCAAAGCTGTGCAAGTTGTATTCAGCCGCTTGGTGGTGCACAAGTGATGGTGTGAGGCCTCATGCTCTTGAGGAATGGATCTCTGCTGTGACTCATGACTCTAATAGGGCAAGGACAAGGAGGTCTCTATATCAGCGACAATAGAGAGGAGGGTTGTCAACCGAGCGCTCCCAGATAGATGCCTGAACATCTCTCAGACTTAGGGATTTTGGCAGCAGACCTCGGGTCAAGAGAGGCTTCAGTTTGACTCCATTCCATTCCATTCGGGTTTACCTGGGGATGGTCTTGCTGAACTCTATAAACCAGTGGTGGTGGTTCACCAATGTCGTCTGTAGCCCATAAAGGGTTTTTTCCACTGGTTGGCAGATCTGAGGTTTGTGATAGGACCTCATTAAATTTCCAGAAGCTAAAGTTAGTAAACCTAGAAATGTGTGAAAAGCCTGCTCCATGCCCAGGAAAAATATCTTTATTTCTCCATGTTACTTCTTTTTCTATGCACAATGCATTCTGTATCACACCTAGAAGAAAATGCCTGTACGGATTGTTCTTGTGATGGAAGGTGTACCTTCCAACACAAAACCTGTTGGCACCTGACCGCACACAGTGCACCAGTGCAATGAGAGAGCAGGAATGCTTCATAGCTTTATTAATACGTAGCATGTCTGCTCTCTTCCTTTCACGGAGCTATGCCTTTCTAGGGCAGATTAACGCAACACAGCAATTTGTGCTGCATTACATTACTCTAGATATTTTGAGCTGGCTTTACGTGGCTTTAAAAATCTGACTTAGAGGTTCAGTTCACACATGGCCCATGTTGTGTGGTGCAAATGGGACAAAACGTTCTCATAAATATGCCCCTTTTGGTCTTTGACCTAGGCAGGATCGAGAGGGAGAAAAATATAAACAAATATTGAGCAAGCCAATTTGTCTGGAATTGACTTCCAGCCTTTTGGCTTTGCCAGTGTCCGTTTTGCTTTGTCATGGCTTTGGTAAACATTAATAATGAGGAGGCTGCTGAGCGCCCCTCAAACTAAAAAGAAATTGCTGAAAGCAAAAATGTTGTTTTGGTCTCAAAAAGCACTCACTCCCATAGTTGTCCCTGCCACTTAAGGGAACTACTTTGTATGTGGAGGTACTCTTTAGGAAGAGCAGAATACTGTCACTCACAATGAAGTTAGCCGGAGGCTGAATGAAGCAACCGATTGCCCTATGCTGTAGTGGGCTGCTGCGGCCTTGTGTGGTTAAGGGTGGTGGGGCCGGGTGAGGGGGGATTTCGAGAGACGATGACGAGGGAAAATTAAATAAATAATTGATTTTCACTTGTCATCGTCTGTCGAAATCCCCCCCCACCCCACCCAGCTCTTACTTGCACGGGCCACGGCTGGTAGTGGGCAGGGGCGGCTCTAGGCCGTTGGGGGCCCTGCGCAGGGAGCGTAGGTAGGGGGCCCCAAAAGAGGGGGTCCAGGCGCGGCCCCGAAGAGGGGGGGGCAGGGTGTTTGGAAGTGGAACAGAGCCGGAATCCGCCAAGTCCCTACCAGGGGCCGCCACGCAAATATGTATCCATACTCAGAGGATTATTATATTAACCTCATCGCTGCGGCGCAAATTGCGCCGCAGTGCTGAGATTCCAATCGCGGGCGTGGTCATGGCGGCTCCCGGCCGTCATCAGCACACGCCCACCGTGACTCATGATGGCCGGGAGCAGTCATGAGCATGGAAGAGTTTAAGGATATATATTGGTGTGGCGGCCCCGGGTTTGCCGGCCCTGTGCAGGTGCACAGCTTGCACATGCCTAAGGCCGCCCCAGTAGTGGGTGGAATAAATTGCGAATAATGCAATACCAGACCACTACATGAAGATAGCTAGCTGAAAGCCCAGTATATTAAAGATATATACTTAGTTAAATCAGATGGTCTCGTTCTACCCAGACATAAAAAGGGACACACTAAGGGGATCTTTAAAAAAATGTGATCCTTGAAAGGAAGCGCACTAGGGAGCTGAAGCTATGAACAAGCCTCACCTGTCCTATACTACCCTATCTTTCCCCAACAGTTAAACACCACACCAACATATATACACATCGAAACAAGTGCACAGGTACGAAGATATCCAGGCACACACTCCGCCACTAACGAATGTACATGCACCACACAAACGTGTGTGCACACATGCACACACACATAATATCAACTAGCTTGGTAAATCGAGAGACTAAGACCGAAAAATGCGTTGCCTCGTTTCTAGGATGACTTCATTAGAATCCGAACACGTGACCTCAACTCTTGTAATTCCACCCTTTCTCCCAGCTGCTGATACAGGGTGTGACCCCTGGCACTTCCATTCACACCCCCGGACCTCTTTCTTCAGCTGAGGCGGGTTGGTCTCAGTGGAATGGTATTGAATATCTGCCTCCTGCTCTGGAAACGTATCCATAATGAACGCCAGGCCAGGTATCTTTGTCTTCATTTACCTCCAACAACGCGCCCAGAAGTGAAAGCGAGCAGTGGGGAGGGGGTGGCAGTAGGGGCTAATGATGTGCAAGACAGAAGCAATTAGGAAAGAGAAACCTACACAGAACCCCGGATTGAAAAGATAACTATACAAGAGACTGAATTAATTAGAAGTAGGGGGGAGAACAGAGGTGGATTAAAGGTTTCCATCATTTGCATTGTGCATCAGCGTTAATTAAAACCTCACATTTAGTGAGAATGGGGACGAGGAAAGGCAGCCTGCCCTCTATAATAGGCAGCCAATGTAGGGAAGAACATTCTGATAGGAGATCAAGGAAAGGAGCAGAAATTACGAGAAAGTCGAATTAAGGTGTCCCCTTTCTTTATTCCAGAGCGTATTTAGAAATATGGAAAATAGACGAGGGAAAGGGCAGGAAAGGCAACAAGTTGGAACGTACATATTTAAAGATACAAGTGGATGTGACAATTCATTCAATTAACAGCGTCTTTACTGCACGGTAGTTCGAATGAAAGCAGTGGGCAGAAATTAATAAGAAAAATAGAATAGCCAGAAGGAGATGAAAATGCCTTTCTCATACAGCTTTAATTGAGGAGTTTTTGTGCCTTGGTAACTCGCTGCAGTCTCAATGAGGTGAAAGGGAATGTTCTTATCATTCAACAAAATCGTTTCCTTTCATGGACTGCGGAGGGATAATAGGATGAGGTGGAGCTGCGGTAAACATTTAAAAAAAAAGATTTTTTTCAGATCACAGCGCGAGGCACATTAGCCCACTGGGCCATCTTAAATTTCAACAAAGCAAGATCTGCAGACGCACCTGCGGCCTTCATCGTTTATGCTAGTGAACATGCTTTAAATAACACACTAGCCTCAAAAGGAGGTGTATTTTTGTATTCTGTCAATTTTTCATTGTCAGGTTTAAAATCTACTGCGCGTAAAGTGCAAATTATATGGCATTTCTGCTGTTGGTCGGGTTGTTTGGCCTCTCCACATCGTGCAAGGCAAAGCTTTAAATTGATCACTGTGTTCATCAATGCCCACTTTGCCCGGTTGTATGATGTTACAACGCGATCTTTTAGATCGCGGTACATCACAACTCATCTTTTACAACGCAAGTCGTTACCACGACTTGCGCTGTAGGGTGCTGGGATTAGGAATAGTAAGATTTACTATTCCAACTCCAGCCTACGTACAGTAGGGAAGGTGTTGGAAGAGTAAATCTACTATTCCTTAGTCTGGAGCGCCCTCCAGCGCAGGTCGTGGTAACGATTTGCGTTGTAAAAGACGCGTGGTAATGACAGCGCGGTGTTTTGACCGCGTTGTCGTGGATGTTCCCCCTTTGCCCATACCTTAAAATGGTATTTCCTTTTGGGTCTTTATTTTAAAAAGTGACCCAGGGTGCAACTGGCGTGTTAACCTGCTGTTTGCTCCCTTGTTGCACTTTGGTATTACAGAAGTGGCTGAAGACGCTTGCTCTGCCCCTTTGAGATGGGGATTGCGAGGGTGCCTTCCCTAAATGACATAAGGGTGTGGTCCTATATGAATGGGTAAACTTCACAATGGAGATCGTGGACACAGTCATAAAGAAGCTGCCATGAGGCCACACACAAGATGGTGCACCCTCCGTGCACCCCATGTGGACTCTCTTTGTGAAGAGGTTGCTGGGATTCCAGGTACTTCCACGTATTCCACTGATACTCATCTGCTGGGAGATCCCCACTCCCTCTTTAAACTGAGACCTCTGTGCTTCTAGTGAAAACTGGGCAGTGTGTTCAAACTGAGGGGCACATTTACTATTATTTCATGCTAAATGGTGCAGCACATTAATTTGCTGCACTGCATTGTGTGAAAGGGAGAAAGCAGAAATGCTCCATCTTTACAAACAAAGAGAGCATTTCTGCTGTCTGCTTGTGCTAGTGCGTGGTGTGCTACCTAGCGCCAATGCAGGCACCCCTGCACTATAGTGCAAGGGTGCCTGCATTATGGGCTGGATTATCTTTTTTGCAGAGAGGCCACCTTCCTGCTCAATAACAATCCTTAGAGGCATAATCCTCAACATACATGAAAAGAGGAAGTAATGAAACGAAATATAGTTGTCCTCGTTACAACTCTGTCAGGTAGGAGCACCTTTTTCCATGATCCAAGGTTGACTACTCTTTGTAAATCTGGGTTTGTATCAAAATACATGGGTGGGTGCATGATAACTCCCATGCGCCACTCCTATAATCAGACCCTCCAGGATATCGTGATTTCGCGGTTTGCCGTGAAATCGGCACTTTTGTAAAAATGCCGCGATTTTTACAAAAGTGCCCGCGAAATCGGCACTTTTGTAGAAATCGCGGCATTTTTACAAAAGCTAATTCATGCCGCTGTATCCTGGGGGGTCTGTATAATGCCTACCTGACAGAAAGTAATTCAAGGCAGTGCTATGCGCTGCATTGCATTCAGTTGTGTTACTAGGCAAGGCTTTGCATGGCTTAGTAAATGCTAAAAAAAGCATCAGGACTGCGCCACAAAAAGTGACGCAACCCAGATGGAAAATCATTGTAAATCTGGGCCTACATATCTAGCTTTCAATGTTTCGTTCCCGCAAGACGAGGCAACATAAAAAACATTACCCTTCCTGATACCGCTGAATGACTCATATGTAATAAATAAACCTCAGCTCTACCTTTCTGCCCTGCCTAATCCTAAGGCTAGAAGAGAGATTATGTACATGACTGCTGGCACTTCCATTCATGGACTTTAGCAGGGCCTGGGCAAACCAAAACACAGGAGAAGCATGCCGTCTGTGCGAATATAAACGAGAATCTTGGCAACACCTCCTGTGGTGCTGCCCGACCTTAGCCACTGAAAGGAGGATCCTTCTTAGAGAACTTTGCTTGAGAGAAAAAGTAACCACCTGCCAGGAGGTCTCTGCAGTATGCTTCATACAAAAAGAACCTCATAGCCTGGCCCGCGGCGGAAGATTTGCACAAACTATCAGGGGTGCTATGTACCCTGGCACGTCCTCCCAACCCAGCCCTTGAACTGTCCAAATGCTGAATCCGGATTACTCTAAACAAAGGTCTGCAAAAGAACACTGTTCTACACAATCGCAAAGCACAAGCACTTTATAAGAAAAAGAGCATCAGTGAAAAGAATGGACACCAAAGTAGTCTTGGTGATTTGAAGGATCTAGTAGGGTGACATTCTCCCATGGGACTAGCCAAAAGGCAACGTCCAATTGCAAACATGTTAAGAAGCCCCTAGTCAGACGCTTGCATTTAATTATTGCACTTTCTTTTACATCTATGAATTGCAGTGTTCTTTTTAATGTTTTATTGTAATGCGATGGTTTTAATTAACCCATTCAAACAAATAAATACATTTTAAATGTCACTGTTGTGCTTTCCTCAGCATGGATGCGAACTGTCAGAGAAATATTGAAAAACACTTTTTGCAATCCTCTTATGCCAGAAATTAGGTTCTGCTTTGTGAATGTATAGACATGCACACCTAATTGGTAAATCCTTAAACTAAATTTTCGGAAACCAAGTTTAATCAGTATTATAAGAGCGTTGACGTGCTATCTCACTGAGGGGTACAGCCCTAACCCCTATGTTATAAATCACCACTGTCGAGGCCTGGGAGTCCCCAGGTCTGTGAGACGCTCTGCCTAGTCCCTAAAGTTTCAAATTTGTTCAAATCACTTTTAACAAATATGTGAATCAAATGGTTATCAATGTACACATAAAAACTATCGATGTTCTTCATACAAAAGACACATAGAAGTTCAAGAAACAAAGTTCTATTCAAAGAAATTCTTGTGTTCAATGTAATTGAAATAAAACATAAGCAGTGGCAACATACGGGTGCCTGTATGTTTTTTTACCGGAAAATAATATAAACATAGCATTTGAAATAATCAGCTTGACAAAAAATCCCAATGCATTTTGGGTTCTTTCAACCATTCCTCGGGGGTATTTTTCAAGTCTATATTTTTGAAGAAGATGATAAGTGATTCCTTTCCTACAGACGTACACTACAACATAAACGGAAAAACAGTACCATAACGTTATCTAAATGTATGGCGAATACGAAGTACACAATAAAAATAGGATGTGCACATGAAGAAGAACCGAAAAAAGAGCCCCTGATGAAAAATATGTAGAAGTCATGCAAAAACAAGTGCACCACAATGTGTTAAAGCTGTGTAAACCAAAAGCCACGGATGCTTATAAACATGAAAACATCGACGCATGAATTTAAATACCACCAGGCCTTGTAACAAGGAGGACCTTATCTGTGAGCTATTATTAACATTCTCAGGGGGTGATCCGAATTAATGTGAAAAACACTAATAAGAGAACACTTGCTACTCACGGAGATCAGCTTGATAAACGAGCCTCTGTGAATGACATTAACAAAAACGGTATCACAACCTGACTCTCACTTTACTCTGCATGCTAAAACCCGAAACCACAAGCTACAACTTACCAGATACAAATATAGCTTGGTTCTGGAACCAATCTATGCAACTGTAATAGGCGACGTTTCCAAAGTCCAAACACTTGTCAATAGCCACTTTCTGGTTGATCACTGTGAATATATACAAGACTCAGTCTACTCACATTTGTAAAAAAGTGAATTAATGATCTGCCGTATGCTGTAAAATGCTCACCTCAACTTCTAAAATTGCTCGTGGAGCTTGGTGCTCAAACTAATGTAGAAAAACCAAAGGTGATGATGGACGGAGCGTTGACAATACAAACACTCACCCCAGTCAACTGATCTAGGTTTAATCCATCACCGTTCTTTAGCTCACTCCGCCACCCCAGTTCAGACATGGCCATATGCAAATCAGTCTGACCCTGTGCCTCATGGGAACAGTCCAGCCCGAACTGCCAAGCCATATCTTCCCTGGACCGGAATCAAGCTTCCCGGGACCGGTTTCTGGCATTACAGTCGTCTTCAGCCGGGCTTGCTTGACTCCAGTGGCAAAGTGAGCAAGGGACTCACGCCTGAGCATACCCTGCCAACTTAGGGCGAACAAAGCAAAACCAAAGGTGGTGATGGACGGAGCGTTGACAATACAAACTCTCACCCCAGTCAACTGATCTGGGTTTAATCCATCACCGTTCTTTAGCTCACTCCGCCACCCCAGTTCAGACATGGCCATATGCAAATCAGCCTGACCCTGTGCCTCATGGGAACAGTCTAACTCGAACTGCCAAGCCATGTCTTCCCTGGACCGGAATCAAGCTTCCCAGGACCGGTTTCTGGCATTACAGCCGTCTTCAGCCGGGCTTGCTTGACTCCAGTGGAAAAGTGAGCAAGGGACTCACGTCTGAGCATACCCCTATGACATAGGGCCCCAGTCGCACGCGGACTACTGGATTTCGATAAAGGAGGTCAACCATCCGTAAGAAATCTACATCAAGCTCGTATCTCGCTAGCACCGCTGACATGAGGACACACTTTCATTTTAGGCACGGGGAGATTAAGTGATTTGCCCAGAATCACAGGGGGTTTTTGGCGTTGTTACCGAGACTCGAACCAAGTTTCCCAGGTCGAGCGCCTTAGCCGTTACTCCAGACAGTCAAAGGCCTTTTCCAGGTCTAATACCAGGCGCCCTGCCTTAGGCCATTCCCTCGTTGCCTCAGCCACCACCCTGAAGTACCTCCTGAGGTTCAGGGACGTGGACCTCGCTGGCACAAATCCATTCTGATCTGGGTGTATTAAGTGGGGGACCACTGGCTCCAGGCGTTCTGCAAGTATTTTTGCAAAGACTTTATAGTCGACCGTAAGCATCCCCAGTGGCCGGTAGGAGCCCAGAGATGTGGGGTCTCTATCCGGCTTGGGCAGTGATACCAGAAATGCCTCTCGCATGGATGGGGGGAATGAGCCTGCATCAATTGCTGTATTGTACAGCTGAAGGAGTAGGGGCGTTAGGGTTTCCCAGTACGCCTTATAGTATTCGGCTGGCAGGCCATCTGGGCCTGGGGTTTTCCCCGTCGCCATAGCCCGAATCGCAGCTCCCACTTCTTCCAGCTTGAGGGGGCATTAAGCGCATCCCTGTGTTTCTCAGAGGCCTTAGGCAGGGTAACAGAATCCAGGAACTCGTCTAGCACGTGTCTGGGGCCGATGCCGCGAGCTAGGTGTAGCTGCTTGTAATGGTCAATCAGGGCTCAGTGTATTTCACGCTGCGTGTAGGCCATCTCTCCTCCCCCTGTACAAATGGCTCCTATCGGTGCACCGCGTCCTACTTGCTGTACTAACCAGGCCAACAGTCGACCAGCTCTGTCCGCCTTGGCCTGAGTTCTAGTCGTGTGCGCCGCATAGTTGTGACACCTTAGCTGCTCCATGAGAGCTGCATGCTTACCCCGGAGGTCACTCAGCGTGCGTGAGTGATCACCAGTCCCCTCACCCTCCTTCTCATCTCGCAGGAATTCAGATTCCAGGCGCGTCAGGGAAGCGGACAATGTTTTATGGAGCAGCCCCCATGCAATGCCCATGAATGGCTACTTTGTGTGCGTCCCATTCCAACAAGGCATCGCTCGCCGTCCTTGCTTTGTCCTCAAAGTAGGCTAGGAGGGCTGTGCCCAGTGAAGAGCAGAACTCAGCATCTTCAAGTGCGGCAGGCTGTAGCCTCCATGTGGGCACAGGCGGGCGGGCTGCCTCCCAACTAATTTGGAACCAAAGGGGATTATGATCTGAGTGTGTCCTACCCAAGTATTCTGACCTGTCCAGGAGTGGAAGCAGTGACTGGGAGCCAACTATTCGGTCCAACCAGACATGCAGGTCATGAACGGGTGAATAGTAAGAGTATATTTTATCTACAGGGTGCTGCGCGCGCCATAGATCATATACCTCCCAGTGCAAAAGTTAATCCCGGAACGCCTGCGCATTCGACATTACTGCTGCAGCTCAGAGAGGAGGAAAAGATCGGCCTAGTTGTACATCTAGAACCAGGTTGAAGTCCCCACCAAGCAACCAGGGAAGGCCAGCATATGGGTGAAGGAATTGATTCAAGCCCACCAGGAAGGAGAGCTAGTCCGTATTAGGCGCATATATAGATCCCAGCAGAACTTCCTGACCGTTCAGCCGCCCCCGCACTAAGGAGTACCTCCCCTCTGGATCCACCTGAGAGTCTTCACATATGAAGGGAACCCCCGCCCTCACACGAATCAGCGTACCTTGCGCATGCGCAGAAAAGGTCGTACCATAAATTTGCTCCCTCCAGCGCCTGCGGAGCCTGTCTAGTTCCACCTGGGTCATGTGCAATCCCCAACCCATGGCGCTGCAGATAAGAGAAGACAGAGTAGCGTTGTGTTGGGCTGTGCATACCGCGGATGTTCCAGGTCATTATATTAGTGTGTGTCATGTCTCGGGACGCAGCGCACCCGCACGGGGTCTGGGGAACGCCCTAAAGTGGGGCCTACGGATGCCATCATGGAAGGGGGAATCAATGTGCCGCATATGAAACGTGAGAACAGTAACAAACAGTGTAACAAAGTTCCCAACGGGGCATACGTCCAAACCTAAAATAAATCTACCTCTTGGAGATGTGTTAGCCCAGCACAGTGGCTATTCGGGTGAGCGTGTAGCCAACAATCATGTTATGTTACACCCCTGCCTCAGACCCCAGGCGCTTAAGGGGTGCATTAGGAAGTCTGGAAGGTTGAACGTGCAGAGCCGGTGTGGGTCACCAGTAGGGGAGCCCCTGCATGCAGTAATCACTCAGCGCTGTTCAACTGTGGGCCTGTAAACACACCTGCATACACTAAGCTGTGCATGCTTGCAAGGCAGCGCAAACACATTTGGGTGAAGACACATAGCAGCAGCGTGCAGAACAACAGTATTAGAAGGATATAGAAAAGAGAACATTCAGAGAGAGGAGTTCCTGCCTGTTCGCCTTCGTCCATTGTTCAGTCACACAATCTGGTCAGCCATTTGGGGCATCACCACCGGCATGCCCATGTCTTCTGAAAGCACAGTAGATGGGGAGGACGAACCACTCATATCCAGGTCACTGTGCGGTCGGGCGTCCGGGTGGGCAGCGGTGCTCACCACTCCCAAGGTCGCACCCGCTTCAAGTGCTTCCTGCCATTCCAGTTGCATCTTCTCCGGGCTGGGTGTGACCTGGCCCAGGCCCGCATCCCGACGAGTCTCCCTCCTTCTGAGCCTCCTCGATCGCTGCTCCTGCCACCAGCTCTCTTCCGGGCCTGCGGGTCTCGTTCCTGTTCATTGTCCCGTCTCTTCCAACCAGTCCCAGACGTCTGATGGGGCATTGAAGAAGCGGTCACCTTCCTTGGAGACCACTCGGAGACAAGAGGGGAACAGTAACAAGTAGGGCAGCTCCAGTTCCCGCAGCTGTCTCTTCGCGGCCATGTATGTGCTTCTCCTCCTCTGCACTGCTGCCGTACAGTCCGGAAAAACCATCACTCGGCTGTTCCCCACTTTGAGATCGCCCAACTTCCTGGTTTCACGGAGGACCACTTCCCGGTCCCGATAATTGAGAAGCTTGAAAAGGAACGGGCGAGGCCGGGCTCCAGGTCGCGGCGTGTACTTTGGCACCCTGTGTGCTCTTTCTACCACAAAGTGCGGAGACAGAGTCCCCAGAGGTAAGAGTTCCCGCAACAAATTCTCGGTATACAGCGCCGGGTCTTTCCCTTCTTCCCCCTCCGGTAGTCCAACCACCCGAACGTTGTTGCACCGAGAGCGCCCTTCCTCGTCTTCAATGGACACATCTCACTCTTGACAATTGGAGTTGGCAAATGTCAAGGCAGGTGCTTGAAATGCGGAGAATCTTGTGTAATGGACTTTCCAGGATGGTGAGCAGTTACCATGTGTCCTTTATTAGTCACAACCCTCAGCAGGTCAGCATCAAAAGGAGCTTCAGACTTGCGTTTCCGTTTCTGCCGGATGATAACTTAGTCTCCTCTGTCGAACATAGTGCTATGAGTAAAGTGTCGCCTATCAGTATTATTAGTATTAATTTTGCATTTATTAGTCATATCAGTAGTGCGCAGTTTATCAATGACAATAGATCTCTCAGTGGTCCATTGTGGCAATTTGGTGCCTTGGGCTCTCCCAAACATTATGGTGGCAGGTCTTTCACCCATGGTAAAATGGGCAGTTGATCTGTATACACGAAGCATAGACTGAAGACAGCGCAGCTTACTGAACAGTCTTCTTGAGGATGCTCATAAATCTGTCAACCACACCATTTGCCTGAGGCCTGAGAGGTATGCTTGTCTGGTGCTTGGCATTTATATGACTGATGGTCTTTAAATTCTCTAAGACATTCTAACTGAGAAGGTCTTTAAATTCTCAACAATTAAAAGGCGGGTGAATGTCAGATTTCAAAATCGAAGGAACACCCCAGGTTGCAAAAATACTTTCTAATCTCTCAATGACTCTGTCATTAGTAGTTGACAACAGATCTTCCACAAGGGGAAAATGGGAATATGTATCCACATTTACTAGTAGATGATGTCCATTGTCAAGGGGTTCAAAGAAATCAATGGAAATCTTCTCCCATACATGCTTTAGACGATCAGACATGTTTGACAGATGTGGGGTGGTCTTAGATGACAGGCAGTTGCACAAATGACATGCCTTAAACTCTTTTTCAACTCTTTCATCAAGATGAGGGATCCACACATGGTCCTGTAGAGCTCATTTTGTTGCAGCAACTCCATGGTGTACCTCATGGGTCAGTTCAATAACTCGTTGTCTCAGACTCTCAGGTATGACAATTCTCGACCCTCATAAGGTGATGCCTTCTGGGGTAATTGAAAGTTCTTCCTGCACATTTTTGAATTTCTGGTATTCAAGGTCATCATGTAGAGGTCGATAATGTTTTCACCATGATTGGTGTGTAATAATGTGTTTTAGTGTTAGCAAATCCCTGTCAGTACTTGTGGTAGCAATGATCTGTTCTACAGATATGGCAGTAGGGGTACTAGATTTCACTATGAAGTTAACATAAGCATCAGGCACTTTAGAAGTAATGTCATGACACTGTATTGGCACACGGGAGAAGTAGTCAACAGGGTTTTAACCTTTTCCTCGATGATGCACACACATATATTTGTACTCCTGCAATTGCAAACACCACCTCTCAATGCAAGGGGGCAGCTTGGCTTTAGGATTGCGGAAAATGATGAGAAATGCTTGATGGTTGGTGAAAGTGTAGACATTTTACCATGTAGGAACACATGAAAATGTTCACAAGTCCACACCACAGCGAGACATTCTTTTTCAGGTTGTGAATATGCACTTTCTGTCAATGCCAAACTTCGCTGTCATAGTCTACAATGTGTCTTGAGCATTGGGATGTCCAGTGAGCTGGGCAAAAACGGTACTCAACCCCACTGGCCTTGCATCAACATCAACCTCTATCTGTAATTTCAGGTCAACGTTTGCCAGTTCAGGGGTGTTCTCAAATGCATGCTTGGTTTTCTTGAAGCTTTGCTCACATTCAATAGACCATCGAAATTGGGCATTTTGTTTTGTTAAGTCTCTCAATTGGGCACTTACAGTGGCAAAGACACATATGTACCTTCAACAGTAACTGGCCATATCAAGGAAGGATAGCAGCATAGTTACATCTTGGGGGTCAGAAGTGGATGGCAAGGCTTATAGTTTACTCGATTCTAGAGTCATTCCCCATCAAAAAGGATGACCAAAGAATCTGAGTTTGGTTTGATAGAATTCTCACTGTGCCGCATTTAAAGTGAGACCTGCATTGGCAAGTATACAACACACTTGTGTAAAATCTTTATAATGTTCTTTTTTTGTGACTCCTAAAACCATTATGTCATCACTAATTGAATGCATTTGTGATTGGCTGTATCATGCGACTAATGACATCCTAAAAGTTTTCTGCAGCTGATGACACTCCAAAGTCTAGCCTTTTATAGCAAATATACCAACATGAGTCAGACCAGTGGATCGCTCAATGATGTTATGGTTTAAGAGTGTCTCAAGTTCTTCATCAACAGCCTCTTGTAAATGTAATGCAATTCGACAATGACTTTGAGCAACAGGATGGATGTCCTCATTTATGTGAAGTTGCACTTTCATGTTCTTAAGTCTTTCTAATCCATGAAACAAGGATAATCCACTATATCATTATAGGCATTGACATTGAAGTTTACAGAAATCAACCACGTGTCAGCAGCAGTATTGAAACTGAGTGAGTGTCACTTGATGAAGTGCCTGACAAGACATGAATTGGTGCTAGTACTTTTGTCTTTTTAGGTCGCGCCTAGCGCGCATGCGCTGCTCTATGGGAGGCTTCTTGTGAGCACTCCAAACTTCCCAGAGACTGTGTGGGTCTGGCAACTCCCACACATCCCGTTGGCCTTTGCGAGTGGCTTTTAATAATGAAAGCACGCAAATGGCCAAAGACGGGTGCATATCCCACCTTTTCTCTAAACCTTCACTCCCATGACATTTTGGTCTCAGGATCGAGCAGCAGCGCACAGGGTGGCAGCTGCATTCCTACCTTGTTGTTGTGGATCATGTTATTAATGAACACAGTGCAGTCGCTTTCACTTTTGCGGCCATTCTTGTTCTTTTAGTTAAAGATCTGAAAAGGCAAGATGGGGCGGTGTTGTAGTGCTGGAGGGACGAAGAGGTGTGAAAACGAAGTGCTGCGCTCAGTCTCACACTGTGTGAAGACTTAAGCTCCTATAATCCTTCCAAGGTCATGGTGTGGGCACTCCTCTGACACTTATGTCTCTCATGTTAACTGTCCGTTTGTGTTCACAACTGTTGAAGATCCAAGTGTCCGACCCTTTCCCTCCCCATCCGATGCACGCAGGACAGCCTTACTTTACAAAGGAAGGAGGTTGTACTTTACACCTTTACCAGGGATGTGATGTCCTCTATACAGTTTCATTTTTGTAAAGTGTGCAAATAACGGTTTACCATTATCAATATAAAATATATTTGTCCGTTTTACTTATGTAAAATGAGCAGGGCACGCTGTACATCGCTGTACTTTTCTACAGTATGCAGGTATATAAAGTGTACATATCAGTTTTACGTGCGTATTGTAAGCAGCGGGTGGTGTGTGTGTTACCGTTCTATTACTACCTGCATTTAGAGGGTTACTTACCCTTCACTTCTAGTTACAAAGCATGGATGAAATGCGCACATTACAGTTTGACTTTTATGAAGTGTGCCAGGCAGCTTTAATCAGGGAGTGTGCATTTCAGGGTTACTCGTGTAAACAGGGCTGTGAGTAATAATAATAATAATAATAAAGGGTTTTGTAGAGCGCTCAGTAACGCCATCACGGCGTGTCCCCGCGCTGATGGAGAAGTGGCAAACAAAAAACTCACTAGGAAACCCCCTCACCAGAGCCTCACAGTGTGTACAAGTGGGTCTTCAGCAGAGACCGAAATATTGCCTCTCTGCTCTCCAGCCTTAGAGCCAGCGGGAGTTTGTTCCAGTTTTGGGCGGCCATTCTGGATCTTTTTTTCCGCGGAACCGTCAGCAGCCCCGTACCTCCCGAGCGCAAGGCCCTGGGCGGCTCGTATCTGCAGACTAGGTCCCGAAGATAGGCGGGAGCCCTCAACCAGACAATCCGGTGGCACATAAGCAGGCATTTAAACAGAACACGTTTCTTTATGGGGAGCCAGTGGAGAGCATCAAGCGCCTTCTGAGTGCATGTTCTATTTTAATTTATGTAAAATAGGATTAGATACATTGTCTAAAATGACAGTTTTACCTATTTACTGTAATTAGAGAAGAGGCGTGTACATAGCAGTGCAGCTCCCTTAAAGGAAGCGGGGATACGGAGTATTAATGTTAATACTTTGGTGTATATCAATGCCTTACTTCTCTAAAGTGATCAGACCTTGATGTGTGCATTAAAGTTCTACCTCAGTAAGCAGGGATAGGATTGGTTCGCTGCAGCGTCACTTGGGTCAAGTCAGCAGGAGGGATGTGTATATCCTAGTTTCATTGGTGGAAAGTTAGCAAAGGTAACAAGCTTACTTGTATCAAGGAAGAGGGGTATGAAATAACACGCAACAGAGCCTAGTGAGTGTACGTTACAGCTTTACTTCTGTACAGTCTGCAGGGATATGAAATACCAGGCAACAGAGGATAGTGAGTGTATGTTACAGCTTTACACCAGTAGAGTCAGCAGGGATATGAAATACACACCAGAGGCTAGTGAGTGTACCTTACAGCTTCATTCCTATAGCGTAAGCAGGAATATGAAACAATACGCAACAGAAGCTAGTGAGTGAAAAAACAACTGTTGAGGTCTTTTAGGAATTCCAGAACACTGGGCGCACACCTGGGTAACCGCTAGCTGATGCTAAAAAGAAGAGTAAAAGGTGTAGGCAATGGGGCGAGTGGTAATCCCTCACAACCACTCAAACAAGACCAGAACAACTGGTCAACAATGAATAAGAACAACTGTGCCCCTGCACTTACAAATTATGTGGAGAATTCAAAGAGTTTGAATAAAATTGTATACATGTAATGCTGACATATAGCCTATCAATCTAAACAAATGGTGGCGGTACGAAAATTGGTGACAGATGGTAAAGTGAGACAGGTAAGTCAATTATTAGTCTGTAGGTAGAGTGTCCATATTCTGTTTAATGTTCCATTTTAAAAGCCAACACGTGTTTCATCGCAAGGAACAACTGCGAATCTTCAGGGCTAAACAAAAAATACAAAGTATATCTTCACTGAACATGTACTGTTTGTAGGATTTTTTGCACAGACGGGTGACTCTTGGTGTCACCCTGGTGACATAAGGCATGCTAAAAAGGTGGGTGGGTGACTTTGTGTTTATGTGGAGAACAGTCATGGAGAAAGTGACTTACGTGACATGGTGGTTTGTGTGGTGCCAATCGATAATCTTTCTGGATAAAAGTGACTGGTGTGATTCATTTTTGTACATTTACGAAAAACTGGCCGGTCTGTGAAGTGGAGTGGTGAGGCTACACAGTGCGTGTGATAGAAAGGACGACATCCCCAGTAGCTCATACGTGACATACGTGAACATAATGGTATACATACCAAATGATAGCAATGTTACATGGTTGTTGTTGTTCGTCTAATGCTATGTTAAGTGTATGGTATTCTAGATTTGTATAATAAATGTGCACAGCTTTAATGGTTCGTGTCTATCTGATTCATGAATAATGCAGATATGATGTGCCCAAAAATACCTGGAAAAAGTGGCTTTCAGGCTGGGATGTGCTGGTTCGGATAGATCATAAGAAAACGGCGCGAAAGGACCGGTCAGTGCATGGTCTGTGATAGTAAAAAACAGAATATCAAAACAAAGATAGAAGAGAAACGGAGGAAAGAAAACCAAAAATGGAAAGTTCAAATGATAAAAATTGTATAGGGTCAAATGAGGTCAAAAAGCACAACACGCTGGGCGTAGGGTTTACGTGTAAGGAGAGAAGGTAGCGTACATTAAACCGACAACGGAAGCAGAGTGAGGGATGGTGGAAATATGGGGGATAATGGCAGTATTAAGCAGAAAACAACTCTCAAGCATCCGAGCTCAAAGGGAAAACCAACAGATACAAGGTGGATTAGATCTAAATGTGATCTATGGACAGTCGTCTATTCAATAATGGATAGTAAGGTGCTCTCTAGCATCCTAAATGAACTCACCCGGAAAATTCCAGATTGTATTATCTTAGAGAAAAAGCTCTGTGGGTAACTACCACGGTATGGGCGGAGTACCGACGGTCAAGTGATTGGAACGAGGTATATTTTTTAGAGAGAATTAAATCTGCAATAGATCAAGTTTGTAAATCACAGGGTCAGTAGCAATCGTCGTGTCCAAAATAAGCAGTAGGGTGCTGTTTAACATCCTAAAAGAACTCACCAGGAAAAACTCTAGACTGTATTTGATTGAAGAAACGACTCTGAGGGTAAACTCCACGGTGTGAGCGGAGTCCCAAAAATCAAGTGATTAGACCACAGTATCCTTATTAGAGACAATTAAATTCTGTGAATAAATCAAATATGAAGCGCACTGTCAAAATTTAAAACATAAAACGTGAATTAGCATGAGAACAGCGAGGGCGCATGAATTAGGAAGACCACCTACCTCGGTAATTAACAGGTTTGGTGGAGACCGGGAGGAGAGAGGTCTTCGTGGAGCGGGCGGGTGCGCTCGTCACCACGTAAAGTACCTTGTCCTTTAAAAGAATAGAAGGAGGGATTGAGTCTCCATGTACTTTGGAGGATACAAAAAGTTTATAGATGCGGTGGCCACACTATATTGGATTACAAAGGAAAAGGGATCCAGGAAATGTTTACCTGGTGGACGATATTCTCCCTCTTGGAGTTTCCCGGCGCCGTGTTTCGGAAACGGACACGTGACTGGAAGTGAAATTCCTTTAAGTACCATACGCTTATTGGTACAGGTGAAACACTAGAACGCGGCCCTCAAACTCTGGTGAGGAGAGAGTGGCCAAAAAGAGAAGAAACACTACCAATGGTAGTGGGGTAAAAGAAAAGTATGACAAAGCTCGATACTTGGTGTGCTCCCCAACACGAGCGCTGGTGCCGCCAGGGTCTTTTGGCGCGCCCAAGGTCGGTGTAAAGAATTGCTATCTTACTCTTGTACAAAATAAACATTAATAAAAGTTCCGGAACCCTTGATGCAACG
This sequence comes from Lissotriton helveticus, assembly GCF_964261635.1. NCBI lineage: Eukaryota > Metazoa > Chordata > Amphibia > Caudata > Salamandridae > Lissotriton > Lissotriton helveticus. Next base: position 891,978,162 of record NC_136065.1, on the reverse strand, counting down.
ATATGTTTAGACAATCTATTTCTTTTTCATAGTGCCATTATGGTTTTTAAACTTTAAGGTTCTGAAATACTTATTGCCACAAAATTTTAAATATCTCAATTTGTGTTCTATTTTGGTGTTGAAAGAAACAAAATAAGTGGTATGTTTCTTAAAATTAAATTCAGCTCGTACATAACATAAAAGGGGTGAATCAGTTTTCACAGATTGTGAGGTCCAAATAGGGGCCTCCGTATATAACGTCACAGGTCAACTTGCGACATAATTTGTATGCCGCAATACACCCAGCTGGGTAAATATATGCGTCAATATGTAGGTGTGTCTACATATATAAGTAAAAAGATAAACTTTTTTTGTAAAAGGTCGTCTTTGTGGAGAAACGTGTGCAAAATGCGTAAACATGTGTCTACCTGGGTAGGGGTGAAATAGGTACATTAATATCGTTAAGTTGTCATATGAAGGATCAATGAATATTGCGAGTGAGTACTCATGTACAGTGGAGCAACTTTTTGTTCATATGAACGGGTAACTATAGAAGCTGGTTCAGATCGCAAAAGATAACAACAATAAATTGTTTTTAACATACGATTGGTTGTGTCAATACATATTCAAATTGGAGTTCTTTAAACGGGAAGAAAAAGGAAAGCTACAGGAATACAGTTCGGAGCAGGTTTCATTTTTAGTCACCCAGAAAGAATTGCAATTCTGGGTCATAATTTAGACCGCACTCAATGCTACGAAGACGCATTATCCAGGTAGCCTCTTTACGTCTTAATAGTAATTCACGATTACCACCCCTGATATGGATAGGTACAGTTTCTATTCCATAGAATGAGACTTTGAAATCTTCTATGTTTGGTTGACATTTGGCTATATGTAGAGCCACTGGGTATTTGGGGTCCTGCTTCAAGATTGCTCTCATGTGTTCAGAGATTCTTTCTTTCAAAGATCTTATAGTGCTACCAACGTACTTTTTGCCACACAGGCATTCGATGATGTAAATGACGTATTTGGTGGTGCAATTAATGTTGGTTCTGATCTCGTATGTCTCTTCCGAAGGGCCTATGAAGTTTTTAGTCTTGTGTTTGGCCCATTTACACATTGGGCATAGTCCACATTTGAAGAAGCCATTACCACGTTGGGTTAGCCAGGTCGGATTTCTGTCTGACCGTGGCACAGTGGGACTGAGCCTGTTCCTCAAGGTCCTCCCTTTACGGAACGTGATTAGAGGGGTGGTCGGCATCACTTCTTTTAGTGTAGAGTCCTCTTTAAGCAGCCTCCAGTGCTTAGTCATGCTGGTCCTGATCTGGTTGTGTAGAGCATTAAATTCTGTGATCATTCTCACTGTACTTCCTTTCTTAGTTAGAGGATCTTTGATCCTCAGAGTGTCCTCTCTCTTGATTTTGTTTAGTTTGGATTTCGCTTTTGTCAGAATTGTTTTTGGGTAACCTCGTTTGGTGAATCTCAGATTCATGTCATTAATTGTTTTGTCCAATTCTTCATCGTCGCTACAATTTCGTCTTGCACGAAGAAATTCGCCAAAAGGTATAGATTTTATCTGATGGAAGGGATGAAAACTATCAGCTCTTAGAATTGCGTTACAGGATGTGGGTTTTCTGTATAGCTTGCTCTGTAGGGTGTTGTTGATTACATTTATTCAAACTCTTTGAATTCTCCACATAATTTGTAAGTGCAGGGGCACAGTTGTTCTTATAGAAGCTAGTGAGTGTACCTTACAGCTTTACTCCTGTAGCATCAGCAGGGATATGAAATAACATGCAACAGAGGCTAGTGAATGTACCTTACAGCTTTACTACTGTAGCATCAGCAGGGATATGAAATAACACGCAACAGAGGCTAGTGAGTGTACCCTACAGCTTTACACCTATAGCGTAAACAGGGATATGTAATAACACGCAACAGAGGCTAGTGAGTGTACCTTACAGATTTACTCCTATACAGTCAGTGGGTTATTAAATAAGGCATAACAGTAATATAGCAATATCCAGAAATAGTAGTTATGTGGGAAAGATATGTTTCTTGTAGTTTTACAGCTGTTGCTGTGTAAAATAAACACGTACCCGCTGTGTAAATTGCAGTTGAATGCATGAAATGCACAAGTGTGGAATACAGTACCGTACATGTACTGTGTCATAAACATTACCCCTCTACTTTATATATTTCTGTACGTATCACACAACTACCTGCTTTACGCCTGTTGTGATGATGTAAATACACAATTTAGCTGTTTTAAGTGCATAATCCTAAACATAGCCTGCTGATGCTCATGTATCTGCCTTTCTCGAAGGGATGCAGGTTCTCGACACTCCATGCTCCTGTGTTGCACTCTGCACTCACTCCCCTACTTCGCAGGGCGGCTACCCGCTCTTTTCCAACCTTTTCCCTCCTTTTGACAATGGGACACCGTTTGCACCGTAGTCCTCCCCCTCCTGCAACTTCCTGCACTCATTCGCCCTGGAGTGTTACTGCTGTTACAATGCCCATCTCCCTCGTTACTCCCCAGATCATTGGCAGTGAGTGTTCCCTGGGGACACGGATCGCATACTGCATGTGTGATCTGCTACCATAGCTCATATGGGACAACAGTAGTAACATCGCGATTAAGCCCTGGGACTGCGGTGGAAGCAGCTGCACTGAGTGACCTGAAAAACAGATCCTGTGCACACGCAAGTGTAGTACGTAGTCCTAGTGTAAGGACTTGTATTAACCCGCTGAGAGAAATATTTTGCGTCAAAGTTCACAAACGCCAAATACAAAGGTTCATGTGAGTGAAAGTTGTTTATAAGTCAATTGTTGGTCAGTACAGAAAATAGTAGCCAGCCTGGCTACTATTTTCTGTACTGACCATTCAATCAAGCAGGATTTGTATAGAGCAGCTAATCACCTGTGAGGGTATCCAGACACTGAGAGTGATGCTGCAAAGGGCTAAGTGGAACAGCCAGTCTTGAGTCCTTTCCTGAATTCTAGCAGAGATGATTAGGTCTGTAGGTGGAGAAAAAGATTGTTTCAGGACTTCGCAGAGAGGTAGGAGAAAGAGCGTCCTCCACTGTTGCTGCAGCAGATGCCTTGAGTGTGTGGGCAAGGCAGTGGGAGGCAGAGTGCAGGTGTCTGGAGGGATGGTGGAAGTTCAGTCAGTGGTTGATGTACGCTGGTCCCTGGTTGTGGACGTGCAGTTTATTAGAGTTGGCTGAGAGGCCTAGTTTAGGGGGTAACCAGGGGTTATTACATGGGGATGTGTTGTTCCCAAAGATCAGCACTTCATTCATGCCTGTGTGAAGTTGTAGGCAGTTGTCTCTCATCCAGTTGGTGATTCTCGTCATGCACCTGTGAAAGTTGGTCAGCATTGCACAGGGGTCTTCTGATAGTGAGAGTTAGAGCTGGGTATTGTCAGTGTAAGATATGATGCTCAGTGCATGCGATCTGACGATGCTGACCAAGGTGGCTATGTAGGAGTTAAACAGGGTAAGGCTGAGGGCCGAACCACGAGGGACACCGCAAATTAGGTTCCGAGGTGAAAGGAAGAAAGTGGATTCTCTGGGTTCTACTAGTGAGGAAGTAGAAGATCCACTGAAGGGCGTCGCCTCAGATTCCCATGTTATGAACCCTTTTGATCAGGGTGTGGTTTGATACAGTGTTGAACCTTACTGAGAGGTTTAGGAGGATTCAGGCTGCTGTTTTTCTTTGTTCAGGGAGGGTCTGATGTCATCTGTAAATGCAATCAGAACAGTTTTGTGGCTGTGGTTGGTGCAGAATTCAGATTGGGAGATGTCCAGAAGATTGCTGAACTCCAGGTGCTCTGTGAGTAGGCGCTTCATGCCCTCCTCGACGCCTTTGCCGGGAGAGTGGAGCAGGGAGATGGGACAGTCGCTGTTGAGTTCTTTGGGGTCAGTGGATGGTTTCTTTAGCAGAGGCTTGACTACTGCATGTTTCCTTCCTTCAGGGAAGGTGGTTGTGGTGATGGACACTTTGAGGATGGTGGTGAGCTTGCTGCTGGTCATCTTGCTCCCAGAGTTGAAGATGTGGTGGAGGCAGGGGTCCGTGGATGCTCCTGAGTGGATGGACATCATGATGGCTGTGACGTTCTGCTTGGTGAGTTGGACCCAGGTAGTGAGCAGGTTGTTGCGTTCCTCATTTGGGAGGGGAAAATGGATGAGGATGTCGGTGGGTTGAGGTTGGAAATTTTGGTGGGTTGTGGAGATCTTCTTGTGGAAGAAGTCCGCCAGGGAGTCGCAGAGTTTCTTTGAAGGGGTTATGATGTTTGTGGTGGCTGACGGTCTAGAGAATTCTCTGACAATGTTAAAAAGTTGCTTGCTGTGGTTGGATCTTGATTCAATGAGGTCGGCCAAGGCTCTACTTTTCATCTTTTTCAGGAGTTGGTAGTATTGGTTGAAGGCAGATTTAAATGCTGTTCAGTTTGTGGACTCCTTGCTGGTGCGCCATTTCCTTTCCCTTTGAGTCATTTGCAGATGCACCTCATGGTTTTTAGATTTGTCCTGTACTAACTGGCTTGCTTGGAGGAACATTTGGACTTGGTGGGTTTGCTTGGGGTGATTCTGTCATCACAATCTTCACCACCTGTTCTAGGTCGGTTGCGGTGTGAAGGTGGGAGGTGTTGATGGTGTCGGTCCATTGGCTTTCAGAGATCTTGCTTGAGCTGCCATGCATACTAGACAGCTGAGGGCAGTGCCTGGGGATCCCTAGATGGCCATTCGCTTCTTCCAGCTCATCAATGAAATCATCAAAGGTTTTGAACCGGTCAGTCCATCTGTCACCAATATTTTGTTTTTTGACAGTAAGGAAGGGAAGGAGTGGTTTTAGGAATGTGGCAGCATCATAACTTGTGGAACTTTCTGCTACTAGGAACGGAGCCCGCTTGTACCAGCACCTTTGTTAAGCACTACCCACATGCTGACACCTGTGTTGTTGTCCCCGCTCTCCGACCATGAGGTGCTGTTTTCTTCCTTGGCAGTGATTAGAGGCTTTGTTTCTTGCACTTCTTCTTCATGATTCTCACCTCTTTGCATTGCCCATGATTTCTAATTCCTTCAAAGTTTCTTTGCATCAGAAATGTTACTGCTTTTATTGTTTCCTTGCACTCATCTATCATGGCCTTTAGTGCTTCTCTATCAGGTTGTCGCTGCCTTTAGCGTTGTTGAACTGTTTGCATGACATAGTGTGGTGCAGTACCTCTTGCCTCAACTTCACCAGCAAATTTCTAGCCAACTACAAATGAACTTTCTGTAAGGCCTTCGCTTTCTCCATAGGTCGTGCACTGGCTGGATTGGGGCTTCAACTCCACATACGCCAACTGTTGATTTTCACTTTGACTGAGGCACACATGGCACATTCGAGCAGTTTGCTGGACTATAGCAAACTCTCCAGGAGAGCAATCTCGGCTCTTTGGGTAACAGGGTTTACATAATCCCCTATCACTTTGCTATTTGTAGTGTCCTCCCCAGACAAGGTGCATCCAAATGATCACACTACACACAGAGCTTGGTGTTACACTTCTTTATTCCTCAGCATGTAACCATTAACTGAACATTCTACAACATGAACTCTATCACGCACGCACTTTTGTCACTGTCATACAGAGCCGGTCAGGAAATAAAAGGGTCCATCGTCTCTAACTCACAAGACACTATAGTATGTGAAAGACACAAGAGGATGAGCATTAAATGAGATCTCTTATGAGATCGGTGACAAGACCCACAATCTAAGGGTTCAGTTTGACATTGCTTTCGGAAACTGAAATAATACCACAGAAGGTAGGTTGAAAACTGTGGAAAATCAGCCTCCAAAGGCGGGATTAGGAGGAAGACAATCACATCTCGCTTCTTTTGCCTCAAATCTACACCTCAGAGGCTCATACCTGGAGTAAGAAGTGGTTCACAGATGTTTCAAAGAGAGGGAAACAACTATGGACACAGGAGGAGAAAAACGCCACCCAGATTCGAGGAACCATGTTGGATAATTACTGGAGACAACTTAATTGATTGTAGTGTCACCTCTGTAGTATGTTTTACACTTTTAAGAGGGGAGGACAGCTGACCCTTAAACTCACTCTCTTCATACTAACACCCTTTCAACTCTAGTCACTCTTTCAACTCTTAGTTTGGAAAAAGCAGGCAATCGAAAGAATCAAAGTCCCTAGGTGCGTTTTGGATTGAGTCAAAGATAACTTTAAGACTCAAGCAACTAGATCCACCTAGGTCCAGGTGATAGTATAAGAGAGAAAAGGAGATATTAATTTGAAAAGGCAGAAAAAGATTTTCAGAGACCCCAAAAGTTAATCAAATATAATCACAACACAATCCATGATTCTAGCACTCTTTACATTAGAAATCATAGAAAAAAACTGCAAAATCAGTACTGTGACAATTTCCAAATATGTCATCAGCTTGGAAACCTCAATCTGGAGCATCAATAAAATAATGCCCATGCAGCTGTATCACAAAGGACTTAATGGAGCTCGCTGAGAGGACATTGCTGCACAGCTTATCTATAGCCGCATTATAACATCTAAGTAATCAGTAATAATATATATATTTTTTTTATTTGAGGACCATTGCCTCCCCATTTTTCTTTCATCTAAACAACTCAAAAGGGAATTCATCCAATAATACCAGATCACCACTCTTCACCAGCATTCCTAATCTAAGATCAAAATCATGCACTGTTAAGCATCTTACTCCAGATTTCAAGAAAAATACATATCCATTAATAAACTGTTAAGCTCCTGGGGGAAACTAAGAAACCTAGATATGCAGAATTCATTCTCCACGTGTTTTAACTACAGACACTGTCCTAAACAGGACAAAGTCAATTATTAAAACCTAAAGAATACCTTCTCGGCCAAATCCTTCTAAAATTCCAACACATTTGTGTCAGAACTCACATATCTAGCAGTAACCCATTTTGTGGCATGAGACACCAACAAAACAGCAAACCTCTCTGAAGGACGTCAAATTGACCACTAGAATTCATCCCTACAGTGGCCCATGGGTTTAGTGGAATCTCAACGAAAGAAAAAGGAGTTTGTCTGACACATTTTTCTTTTTATTGTGTCCAAATTCTATACAATATTTTACCATGCTCTCCACCATCAAATCCAACCTCAGCCACCAATATTGTTCCCAAATTCAAGATTTCATCTCATTCCTTCTAAGGTTTCCTTCTTGGGCAAAACTGCAGATGTTCTCTCTTACTCCCCATCTTTCACACATAATTCTGTGTTTGACCAAAACTTCAAATCCGACAAACCACTCTAGTTAGGCCACTCATGCAAGTAAACTACACAAAAATTATCTCACAGACTACTTCTATCCAACTTTAAATCAGGGTAATTCTTTTCCCTGTTCCATTGCCAGACAACACATTAGTATGGGGATGATGATCATGCTTAATTTTTAAAGGTATACCTCCCCCAAAAAACTTGGAATATCGAATAGCACATGAGCTATCCAGTGATTTTTGTCTTTGTGTAAGAAGGTGAGGCAAATTTCTCACTTCTCTACATCTAACAACACTGTGCCAAGACCTCATAAAGCAGCATCCACTGTCAGCGTTGTTTTCTTGTTCTCGTGGAAGACATCAGCCAGTTAGAACCCTTTGATCTGCCAGTAATCATCTACTAACTGTCCCAAAGATCTGCACTGTTAAGTATGGTGGCAGATTGTTTTCCAAACTTGCCCCCATGATTTGGAACACCTTACCTCTGCATCTTTGCACTGAAAATGAACATAAGAAATTTCGTTTGTCCCTTAAAACCTGGTTATTCTTTGTCTCCCCCCTTTGATGGTTTCCTTTCTTTTCACTCTTTGGTTTCTGAGTACAGGCTAGCGCTATGAGACCTCAGGGTGATATATGCACTTAATAAAAATCAATACATAACATCACATAACATACCCCAAAACCCATACCCACCCTAAAACTAAAAATTCTCCATGACTTACCTTATAATGCAATGTAATGGCATGCGTTGTAATGGCATGCGTTGTAGTGACATGCGATGTAAATGCAGTTGCGTTGTGACAGTTGTGCTGTAAAAGCAGCGCGATGTAATGACTGCATTGTAATGGATGTTTCCCGTGTTGGCACTCCCTTGAAGTTGTATGTTCTTTATTGATACATGGCAATACTTTTTTTTAAATTATGAGTAAGTTTACGTAATTTTGCGGATATTTCTTATAATTATAGAAAAGCAAATTACATGAATTTTGTTCTCCCCAAAACATAACTTGATGATACAATACTAACAAACCTATTAGAAGAAACATTTGTGCCTTTCTCAAAACTGCAAATGCATCTGACATGTTAGCTGATTTGGTTGGTTGACTGTCTACTTAAATTGAATGTCTACTTAAATGTTTGTATTCTATTCTCAGAGGTAAGTACCTACAAATGCTTCAACTCCTCAATTATCAACACTGACATATATTTGGTATATTTCTCAGTTCATAGTTATTCACCAACCCTAATATTTCCTGCACAATTTCAGAAAATGTCTCTACAATACCCTCATCCTCTACTAATTTCAGGATCACTTATGGTGCATTTTGATTTAATTTTATGCCAAGATTGTGCTGAAGTATCCACTCTAACAAGTTGTGACCTCTCTTGGCTACATATATCTTGCCAAGTCTCCCTTTTCTTGAACCTGATTTTAATGTGATAAAAACACAATAAAACCAATACTCAACCTAGCATAACCACATGAGTAATGTTAAATGTTTGAAACACATTGCCATCATCTCCAAACATTTCATCCTAATCTAATCAGAAATACAGTCATGGGGAATACCAGCAAACACTTCCACAGCTTTTCCAAACATCTCAGTCTTGCATTCCATCATAAATATTAGTTAATATCAGTGACTTACAACACAATCTTTTTCAATTCATCCACACTTTGTATCCGCCCTCGTTCCATGCTACCCTAGCACACTTGTGCATAAAGACCACTTTTCCTTTCAATGATTTTCCCGCTATGCTGGATGCATTTATAGCTTTCACAATTGTAACATATTAGTCTGTTCTCACCCTTGCTCTTCTTTTGTCCACTCACTCATTTGCAATGTTTCTTTCTCATCATAATTTAGTACTTTCACTCTGGTTATTTAAGCTACACTATTATTCTCCTTTGCCATCTCCATTTCCTCAGCTAAGTGATGTTCCTTTCCTTCTGATATTGGAATGGCCTCCTTCAAGTCACAGCTCATTGCTAATAATTGTTCTTGCATCCTTGGGTTGTTATTGCAATGCACCAGCTAATGACACTTTAAAAATTCAGTTAAATCGCTAATTTTACAACTTCTGACCATGTTTTTGAGGCTGATGAAGGCTTAATTTGAGCCAGTAGTTATAGGTGGGGTACCCCGGACTCAGTTTTGGGGACCAGCACTTAATTCCCTCATGCAACTTTCTCCTGGAGCAAGAGAGGGAAAAACACACACGGGGGAAAGAAAGAGGAAAAGAAACACAGAATAATTGTGACAAAGGGAGAAAGCAAGGAAGAAAAAGAACCTGGAAGAGTGAGACAAAGAATCAGGGAGTGCATGGAGTTGGACTCAAGATTATTGAGCCTTAGCATTTGTCTCCTTGACCTTTAATTGTACTGGCTGCGAGCTTCTAAGCAAATCCTTTGGCCCAGCACTTATTCCTATTTGTTCAAAGAAGCACTGAGTAGGATATATAGTTTACTTTCCTTTGCACTGCAAAAAGTATGTATCTCTCAAAAACGATATTAATGAGTGACCTAAAGAATTTTTATAGACATCTTATATACATCCCCATTCCTCATTAACCACAGATAGTATGGATAGATTTGATATCCTTGGCATGGTATTCCCCCATACCTTTTGCCTTCTCTCCCTGAATTGTTGCTACACTTTTCTTTGTTGGCATTAGGGCTCTGTGCACTTTATCCTTGCTAACCAGTGCTAAAGTGCTTGTGCTCTCTCCTTAAAACATTATAAATTTGGCCTACACCTAATTTCCACATTTAGATGGTACTACATGTACTGAGGGCTTGTAAATTAAATACTGCTAGTGGGCAGGTGACTTCATTGTTCCACCAACTAAGGTAGTATTGCAAACATGTCTCAGGCCTGCCACTGCAGTCTGTAGTGTAGTTTTAAACTTCCATTTGAGCTAGGCAAATGAAAGCATTTGCAAGACCTAAATCTTCCTTTGTAATAGCTATCGGTCACCGCTAAGGTAGGGCCTAACCACCCCTAGGACAGGGTACATGGTATCGAGGGCGATCGTCACACCGGCACCGACAATTCGGAACCTATGGAACTTACCGGATTTGTTGGGCCATTTCAAATGTACCAAATGCAAGGCCTGTCCACGCGCGCCCGTACTCAAGAAGGTATGTACAGTCCACACTGCTAGGCTGGCTATACTCATTGTAATTCCGGACTAGCGGATCGAGTAAACTTAATTCAGTTCCGCTTTATTTTCAGTAAAACGTACCGGCACTGAGAACCCCACCGCGAGTGAACACGCGTTTGGGAGAGCAGGGTGGAAGTGACAATCCAACCCTGAAAGGTAATTGTTGTATTACCAGTCTCTAGTGCAAATTAGCTGTAGTCCTGATTTACCATCACGGCAACTCCATGTTTTTAAATAGCCTCCCCTTCTGATTTCAGACAAACTACCCCTATCGAGGATAGATCTACCTGTGCCTAGTCTCCGCCGGCACATCAAGTAAGTTCCTCTATTTACCTGCCCCCGATATTATTTTTGATTTAGCAAAACATAGGGCCCTGATGGCACCTGCTTTATTATATTACAGTTCTACCGGAGCATTTGAAAGCCCCTCCTGCAGACGGCACATTCAATGACCGTCGGCTGATGTAGGTAACCACCCATATCACCATTTTAACAATTATCTCCATGCCTGTTCACGCTTGCGAAATTCTGATTTATGTATTTACTTACCCCATAGGCTCTCTTTCCTCTTCCTGACGAAGACCCCAACATGAGGCTGTGAATCACCCTTCTTGCGTATCAGGGGTCGAAACGTAGAAATACGCTGTTTTTCCTTGACACACCATAGGAGCCAATTAAGAGATATATTCTCATAAATCTATGTGTGATGCAAAACTGGGAACCTTTGCCCATTAGCTTGGTTGTAGAGGTTTTTTCATTTTTAACTTGGATGCAACTATTTATGTCACAACACCTTTACTCTGTCCCCCTCACGTACTCACCTACCCTTCCCTTTTCACTGAGAGCACCGATTCCGAATACAGAATGTAATGACGAAACAATTACATGTCTTTAACATAAATTGCTCAACACAACTTTGGTTATGATTGAATAAAACGCCGGAAAGAAATACAAAAAATTAAATTGTTTCTTTTGATTGGTTAAAACTTTCTAGGTGAACATGGTTCTATTTGAATTTTTATGTATATGCATATTACATTTGTTACACTCAGACCATTCTTATTTGTACTGAACTTCAGATTGTGAGCAGCTATATATATAGTTTTTACACTCAGTTATTGTAATTGAAAATTTCCTTTAATGGTAAAGCCAGATTTTAAATTATAATTTTAAAAATACCATTTTTAGAACATTAGTATTTTCTTCTCCAAACCAACTGTTCCTTTCTGCTAGTGTACTGGGTCACATAAATGTTAATGGCTCTGATGTTGGGGTGTGTGTATTGCTTCAAGACAGCGAGGCAAAGAAAACCTGGGTGGGATGGAAGTGGATTTCCTGACCGGAAGGCTGAAAAGGAGCTGCCCCTGCACTGATTTTATTTCAGAGTGCTCTGCTTGCAGTACACACAAAGAAACCTGACACCAGGCCTGTCCTGTCTTTTGTCAATCTTGATCAAGACCAGGAGAAGGGAAGAACTGACCCTGGGGGTAGGTCAGGAAATTCTCCCAAACAAAGGCAGATACTAGGTATAAAAGTGGGACATTCACAACCTCTCATCAGAACACTCCTGGACCTATGGAAGATTCAGAAGAAGGGCTACCATGCTGCCAGAATGACTGTCCTGCTGCTTAAAGGACTGCTTTGCTGTTTGAAGAAGGAAGATTGGATGGGCTTGCCTGATCCCAGCCTACTCATAGTGACCCTAAGGGTTATTTGACTGGCCTCCTTTGGGAGTCACAGACACACAGCAAGCCCTCCTTGCAACTGCCCAGCTGACCAGCACCCACTGCACCTGCCTGAGTCCTGCTCCAGGGCTCTGTTGGAGTGAATCCTGATCCACAAGAGGTCCCCTAGATCCTGGATCCTTGGCTGGCATCAGCAAGAGCTCATCCTGAAGAAAAATATGAATTTCCTGAAGGTTATTTGCACCAAAACATTGCCACCCGTGATGACCACCAATGTGAAGCTCCAGGGAGACCTGCTCTTTGTGCCAACAGTGACCATCCATGATAACCAGATAACACGAGATCTGCACTTCTCGCCAACAGCAACGATCCACAACGATCCACCAACACAAAACTTCAGTAGTGACTGGCTCTTTACGCTACAGCAATGGCCATCTGCAATGCTTAAAACCCTAAAGAACCTCAGCTTGTCCTTAGGAATAAGTGTTTATTCTGGCTCTCAAGGTTTAAGCACTTTGAGTACGCCCGTGCAGGGGAGATGATCATGGTCCGTAGAGTAGGCTGGCTGGGCGATGCTCGAAAAACTGAGGCAGGGGAGTGTGTTGTGATTAACTTTAACAACCCAAATACTGCTTGTAGATTGCTAGCCACCCCCAATGCAGGGCATCATACACCTACAGGAATTAGTCTTCGCTCGTTGGATTATTTTTACCCTCAACCAAACGCCAACCATAGAGACAATGCATTTCCGTTAATCTACCCTGGGGGCCCAGGCCCACACATAGAAAGAAGGTGGAGCAATCCCAGCAGGCGCCCCCTGTTTAATATTGCAGTAGGCAATAGATATAAGAATCTGGAAGAGGTTGACTGACTACAGAGGGGTCACCTTACTGGTAACATTTGTGATAAACAGCATTCCGACACATTCACTGAACATGAGTGTCCTGATAGAGGTATGAATGGAGCTAGTGGTGGGGTACTAGACCACTGGCACAGCCCACAATTGGAGGGTGGTCAACTGAGCATGGAGGCTGCTCCCATCCCTCCCATAACCCAGTTAAGCTACATTGATATGGGAGCACTTAGTTTAGTACCTACAAAACAAGTTGGGATCTGTCAGGATGCACCTCCCTCCCCCACTCCCTCTCCAGAGAGACACCAATAGGGGTAGGACTGAGGAATAACGATTTACAAATTTTGTCTTGGAACTTAGCAGGACTGAGAAACAAGTTATCATGTCCAGACTGGGGCTCTCTTGTGGACAACCAAGATATCTGCCTATTCCAAGAAACTTGGGCCCGTGAAGAACACCAGAGGGTAGGCTTCGCGCCATTTAACACCTTGGCTACCAAGGGGGGGAGGGGGCACCCCTCTGTAGGACTCACGATCTGGGTGGGCACGCATCTCGGGCGAACGGCAGAACAGTTGGTAACTCCTACTAACGATATTCAATGTGCTCTGATGACATTCCTTGACATAAAGAAAATTGGCCTAATTAATGTTAATTAATTCCAGGCCGGTGATTAACAGACTAGAAACTGCTACCATAGACCGTCTCAGCCACTATATTACAACCCTGGATCCAGAAACCCTGATGATCATAGGAGGAGACTTCAATTGTCAATTCGAACCTTTCACTGACAATTCTCAGGAGGTCACCTCAGAAGAAGACCTTCACTGGTCAATTCTGGATCCACAGATTACCCCAATCAAAGTTTGGTCACCTCTAGCCATGCAAATTCAGTCATTCACTCTGTCCCATTCATTGAGGGCTTGTAACGGGAAGAAAAAGTCTGACCGCCCTGGTAAATTCACATTCAAACGTGATGGTCAGTTTTCGCTAATAGATTCTATCATGGTTGAAACGAGATCCTGGGAGAAAGTTCAAGACTTCTATGTACAACAGAGGCAGGACAGAGGCAGGACAGTGATCATAATGCTCTGGTTGTAACACTGAAGCTGGGGAGTCTGGGCTTATCTACTACTTGTCCATACCCGATAACTAGCACAGGTGCCCTAGTAACCACCAACAATCAAAGGAAAGTCAAATGGAACCATGTCCAGTAATCTCCCCCTAAACTGGCAGAAGTTTATCAGCTTGCAATACCCTTGATAGCCAGAATGAGAGAGCTGGGACAGGTAGAGGCACCCAGAGAGGACAGAGATAAAGTTAAAGTGATCCATGAGGAGTTAGTAACAAGGTTGGCAGATGTGTTCTACCCGGTAACAGTCTAGAGGGATTTAGATCGACCCAAATGCTCCTGGTATATTAGCAAATGCTGCAACGCAAAACAAGAAGTTGTGCAACCGGTTAAAGCAAAAGATAGGCTAACAATTAAACTAGCCAGAATAAAGCACAGGAAGATCTTGCACCAGCAAAAGAAACAATGGGAATTAGAAAGGTGGGAGGCCATTGGGACTGCTCTGAAGGATAACAACCTCAAATTGTTCTGGAGGCTAGTTAGCTCTGAGGAGGCAGGGGGCCGCGCAGCTATGGAGCCAAACATTGCGCCCGAAGCATGGGAATCAAACTTTGGGTCCCTTTATGACTGCGAGGGGGATGGCACCCCAAGCCAAGATATCTCGAGCAACATCATGGAGAACTGGCAGGAGGGAGATAGGGATATTTCATTGATGGAGGTTCAAGGCGAGATAACTAGCTTATTACGCAAAAACAAAGCACCAGGGCTTGATAAACTCCCAGGTGATTTGTTTCGGGAGGAGCCCATTGTTTGGACCCCCTATCTGTGAGCCCTATTCAATGCTACCTTGAAGGGGATGATCCCTCCAGACACCTGGAAAGGCGCGGAGATAGTACCCATATTTAAAAAGGGTTGCCCTCTTTTACCTATCAACTACAGACCCATCAGCTAAATTGACAAAAGCTGATGGAAAAGGTTCTATTGGTCCGCATTCAGGCGTGGATGGAGGAGCAGGGAATTCTGAGCCCCTTCCAGGCCGGCTTCAGATCACGTATATCAACCATGGACCAGATATTCAGACTCCAGCTACTTTTCTGGAAAACGGTGAAGATGGAGGGTGGCAGCCTCTATCTTATATTTGTTGATCTGTATCCGGTCTATGACCTTCTGCCAAGGAGGAAGTTGTGGGCAGTGGTTAGGGAGCTTGGCATTCCACCATACCTCCTCAATGTGCTGGTGAGGTTACATACAAATAACTATGACATTGATGCCCCAAAGCTTGCCACCGGGAGGATACCTGCATTGATGTTTGCAGACAATACTTTGTTATTGTCCAAGTCCCCCCTAGGTATCCAAAGCATCTTGGATGGGTTTGCACAGTTTTGTAACATGAGAGGTTTGGAGATTAATCTTTCTAAGACCAAATTAATGGTCTTCAACCCTCCAAAAACCTCGTATCCAAACCCCTCTCTTAATGGTATCCTCCTTGAAAAAGTTAGGACCTTTGATTATTTGGGCATCACACTGTCAGAACAATTTGGCTGGGGCCCCCAGATGACTAAAGCATGGCTTAGGCTCACACAGACAACGGGGGAATAATGAAAATGTTGAGAACACCCGTCTTCAAGCCAGTAGCCCTTCTAGTGGAGATGTATAAAGCCCAAGCAAGAGGGGCAACATTATATGGGGCGGAACTTTGGGGGCATAATTCCTCTATGGATCTTGTGAACTTAGAAAACAACTTCATAAGACAGCTCATAGGCCTACCATGTAGTACTCCTCTAGTTTCCCTCCGCCCGAGTGAGGCTGCTTGGAGCGGTGCGGTGGCTTCATGCTTTTCCGCTATCATACTACAGCTAAAACCCCACTGTGAGCATTGGAAGTTCCCTGGAACAGGATGTGAGTTTCAGCGCTCCTGATTTGGCTGTATAAATCTATTTTATGGTGAAGCAGATTCCAGCTGCAGTCCGATAATGTCGTGACCGCCATTTTGTTTTTATGGCTCCCTATTTTCTTCGTCATGCAGAACACACCAATTTGCTGCGGTGAGTACCCGCTCCAAAGCTATGACTTGGAAACATTAGGTTGAACTATTCATTCAGCATTTTTACTTCCCAGTTTGGAATTTTATCCCTTTTGCTTCCTGACTCTGATACTCCCCTCAGGTTCTGCTGGCCGCCATTTTGTGCTTTCTCGCTCATTGCATTGCAACACCCTCATTACAAAATCTTTCAAGTCCTGTAATTTTTAGCGTTTGTCTCACTGCAACACCAACGCTTCCTATATCATGATGGGGATTAATATTTTTATGCTTTTGCTCACATATCTTCCCTCTTAACATCTTTTGGTGAAGGAAGACACAGATGATATGGGTCACATGAAGCTCTGTTTATTCTTAACAAACATATCAAGATCTGCTTCTGGTTCATTAATTAAAGTGCTTACTGGGATAGATTGTGCAACTCAGTGATTTTACGTATTTATACAATTGCCCTTATTACAAGCAACGTTATTTTTCCTATGGTGTTGCATGGGCAGAGTAAAGAAATTCTATAATAAAATTTCAAAATATGTTACTGTTTTTATCCAAAATGGAAGACTCTGCATCTTCATCAGCTAAGAGCTCTAATTCAACTTTTAACACTTCAGTGACAGGGAAATCAAATATAAAACGTCTAAAAAAAGACCCTCCGTCTCCACCTAAATCCACCTCTCTGGTTTCAATGGAAATACTACTGGAAGAAATATGAGCCCTTAAGCCCTTTATGGAGGACACTATCTCTAAATTGCAATTCCTTACTGACAATTAGTCTCAAATGGATGAAAGACTCTCAGCGGTTGAACGTAACATGTCTTCTCTTGGAATCACTGATACTAAAGTCACAGCCCTTCAGTCGCAAGTATCTACCCTTCAAAAACAGGTCGAAGACTTGGAAAACCGCAATAGGAGAAATAACCTACAAATGTATGGTCTTCCGGAAGGAGTTGAGGGACAGGACCCCCTGGCCTTTTTCAATTTTTTTTATCCCCAAGCTTCTTCATATGCCGGAGGGAAATGCTAAACATTCAATGCGCTCTTAGGCTTGGACGTCCGTCATCCAATTCCTCTTCCTCACATATACCAAGAGGAGTAATACTATACTTTCTTAAGTTCCCTGACTCATTAAAGACTTTAACGGCTGTCAAAGCATCTCAGCGAATAATATGGTCTGGATTGACTCTTTTTTTTGCACAGGACTATGCTAAATTTACAACTACTAGACCCAAGGCATTTCTAAACATGAGACCTGATCTACGCTCTTTAGGAGCCCGGTATGGACTTTTTCATCCCGGTTTATTTAAGGTCACATACAGAAATAGAATGACTACTTACGAGGATCCACTACATCTACAGAGCTTCATCAATTCATGCAAGTTAGAGACTATGGATGTTACGGAATCCTAAGGCTCACACAATGTTTGATTTTATTAGAATCACAAGTCTTCTCCTTGTCCTGTGATCTTGTATCTTCTTCTTGTTTTGTTAACTGAGTGTACTCTTCATAATTGATAACGTTCTTTCTTTCTTCTTTTTCCTTCGTTGTCCTATTGTTTAAATGATTGTTTTGAGTGTTTAATTGCATAACTTGTTCTAATATTTCTTTCAATTGTTCTTCTTTTCCCCCTTCTTAAGATCTGTTGATGTTCGACACCCGCAATTAGCGTGTTTGTTCTTGGCGTGATCCCTTCCCCGCCCTCCGTTCTGTCGACTTTGGTCATGCCATGTGTTCCATGTGGTTTCAAACCCCCCTCACACCTGGTTGATATCTGTAGGAATGTCTTCTTCTTACCTTTCTTTTTTGTTCTTTCTTTTCTGCATTCTTTCTTCCACTACTTCTACTATTTTTGCAGACATTTCTTTTGTTGTTTCACTTCATCCTGCACTATCTCATTTACTCATTTCTGCAGCTCTCCTCTTGTTATTCGTCCTCCTCCTTTTTTCTTTCTTCTTCACTAAGTTTTTTTAAGTTTCATGGATAATTTTCATTTATATGTATCGTATCTCTTTTTTATGACATTTGCATTAAGGCTGGTTTATTGTTTCCTTCATTTTTGACTTTTTGATCTATGACCCTAAAGTTAGTTACTTGCAATGTTAAAGGTTTAAATTCCCCTATTAAGAGACAATAAGTGTTATTCCATTTATCTAAACTAGATGCTAACGTGGTTTTACTACAGGAAACTCATCTTAAAGAGCCTGAATCAATAAAGCTTAAGAGAAATTGGGTGGATGAAGTCTTTTTCTTACCTGGTGATGGTTAGAAATGGAGTCATCATTACTTTAATCCATAAATCGCTCAAGGTCTCCCTCATTTCCCAAGAGAGTGATACTGAAGGGATATGGTTATTTACCAAATTGGAGCTTGATGGTGTCCCTTTCTCTCTTTTCAATGTTTATGTCCCTACTTCTGGCAACACCCCTTGTTTGGTCCCATATACACAATTTGATCTCGCACAACAATGCTAACAACATTATCTTGGCTGGGGATTACAACCAAGTATTAGATCCTTTCTTGGATCGGAAATCCAAAGTTTCCTTCATTCCTTCAAAATCACACAAAACGTTTACTCAAAGCATAAAACACTTACATTTATCTGATGCTTGTAGATTGTGTAAGCCTTCCCTATAAGAGTTTACTTTCTATTCTCCTCCTCACTAGACCCAATCAAGAATTGATTATATTTTTACATCACCTAATATTTCCCAATCTTTACTATCTGCTGACATAGGCCCCAAACTTATTTCAGATCATGTTCCGGTTTGGATCCAGCTTGATATTATCTCCCACTCTGATCATCCCAGAAGATGGCGTTTCAATAACTCCCTGCTTTTAGACCCTCTTTTTATTCCTTCCTTTGCTTCCTTCTTTAACAATTTTTTTATTTTTCATAACATTGACACCCTACCATTTCACACTATATGGGATGCCTTTAAAGCCTCTGCATGCAATTTTATTACTCAGTATACCACTAATAAGCAAAAGTTAGCCAGGGAATCAAACTCGGAACTTCTCTCTAAGATAAAAAAACTAAAACACACTTATTACACTTCCAAGTCAAAAAACTGCCTATATGACCTGATTAACACTAAGATCCAATATACGAAGGATACAACTGATAATGCCTCTTTATTTATTTTGAAGATCAGTGCTAAATTTTATGGAGGACAAAATAAATCTGGTAAATTATCAGCTAAATATTTAAGACCAGCATATGGCTGGGTTCAATCTGGTATGGCATGGTGAGCAGAAAAACGATGGATTTAGGCCCAGATCTCTGTACTGGGGTGAATGTATGACATTGTTCTGCATTCTGTCCATCACCTGTTGTTTTTGCAATTGTCACCCCGAGTGGGACGAGTATGCTCAGACGTGAGTCCCATGCTCTCCACACCACTGGAATCAAGCTATCCTGGCTGAAGACGGCTGAAAGCCCAAAACCGGTCCTTGGATGCGTGTTTCCAGTCCAGGGAGGACCTGGCTTGGCAGTTCGGGCTGGACTGTTCCCATGAGGCACAGGGTCAAGGCTGATTTGCATATGGCCAAATCTGAACTGGGGTGGTGTGGAGTGCAAAAAAACGATGGATTTAGGCCCAGATCTCTGTACTGGGGTGAATGTATGACATTGTTCTGCATTCTGTCCATCAACTGTTGTTTTGCATTTGTCACCCTGAGTGGGATGGGTATGCTCAGACGTGAGTCCCATGCTCTCCACACCACTGGAGTCAAGCAATCCTGGCTGAAGACGGCTGATAGCCAGAAACCGGTCTTAGGATGCTTGCTTCTGGTCCAGGAAAGACATAGCTTGGCAGTTCGGGCTGGACTGTTCCCATGAGGCACAGGCTAATTTGCATATGGCCATGTCTGAACTGGGTTGGTGTGGAGTGCAAAAAAACGATCGATTTAGGCCCAGATCTCTGTACTGGGGTGAATGTATGACATTGTTCTGTATTCTGTCCATCAACTGTTGTTTTGCAGCTCAGATCCTCCCTCCTGGTCCCGGGCTCATAGTCGTTCATGGAGGGGAGCGGTCTTCATTATCTGGCAAGAAAGTAACCCGTTGAAAGGAAGGAAGGTGGAGGCCATCGACGGGCGCTGCTGTTTAATACTTGTTGTGCTGCTCTAATCCGGCTACTGTGGATGGTAGTGACGCCGAGCGAACTAAGCAAAGCCGTGGTGTAACGAAGGATGCAGCGGCGGCGTTGGGAGAAAGCAAGAACTGAGAGCCGGAAGAGCAGCTGGCGGAGTAGCGGTTGTAACAACAGCCGCAGTATTTTGTGAACGCGGACAGCTGCCGCTGGACACGGATGTTGGGCAGTTTATTAACGGCCCAGCATAGACCCCCCCACTTTGGCGACTCTCCGCTTTGCTGCTAGGGTATCGTTGTGGAGTTGTTCGTGGTCGAGGGTGGAACCACGACGAAAAAGATGATGCCACCGAAAGCTCTGGTGAAGGTAAACGAAGCAGAGAAGGTAACTACGCGCAGCAGGAAAACTAAGGATCAAGTTGTGGGGGAGACTGTTGAAAAGATAGGGGTAAATACTGCTGGTGACCCAGGTCAAGAAGTTGAGAATATTCCTGACACCCCTACCCCTAGCAGCGTCAAAGCTAATTTGAAAAAAGGGGGTGAAAGTAGGGGGAAGAATGTTGCCACTTTACGTGTGCTTAAACAAGGAACTCAGACTTTCCCCGCTATGTTTGAGAGGCAGAATGTTCGTAATATGGAACTTCCGTTGGGCCCGGCTGAAGCGGGTTGTGATGCTGCCTTAGTGAGTTTACATAGTGATCAGCTGCACCCCAAAGAAATAGTAATTTACGCAGGAGAAGATTTTGATGTAAACCTCAATGAGAAGCAGCTTTGCTCAGGACAGATTGGTGTTGAGAGCTGCATGGTGGGAAATGAAGTCCTGGAAAGAGTTGACGAATTAACTACGGGCAGTTTGGAAAATCTGGTAACGGAAATAGATCTGCTTGCTTTAAGTGAGGGTGCACAAGGAGGGACAATGGTACATGAATCTGTTGAAAATGTTTACTCTTTGTCTGAGGCTTCCTCAGACGAGGGCACAAATGCGAGCAGAGACTGCGTGGACTATAGCGACGGCAGCAGCCTGGACGAGGATTTAAGACAAAGCGTGGTCTCTCCCAATTCTAGTGTCACTACTATTAAGAAGCGGAAGAAAGAGAGTTCACGTCAGGCTACACCGGAAAATGTTTTAACCCCCAGTGAGATTACAAAGGGAGCACAAGTGTCAAATTTAGTCGGCCACGAAGGGGAGAAACGTGGAAAGGACATATCAATCCCACAGGAGATTACTCTGGCCACTATCTATGATACAATGATGGACCACAGAGCGGAGAGCAAAGGGGAGAATACTCGAATGCAGGCTACTTGTAGTAAGGTCAAAAACGCTGTCCGTCGTGCGTTAAAAATAGGTGCGGAAACAGCTGATAGAGTCACTGAAGCAGAGGCCAAAATTTCAGCTTTAGAAGATCATGCTGTTGCACAAAACGTGGAGCTAGAGTCTATCAAGGCTCATCGTGACGACCTGAGCTATAAATTGTCGGAACTTGAAAATCAGGCCCGTAGGAACAATTTACGTTTTTTGGGGGTTCCAGAGAAGAAGGAGGGCTCGGATGTGCGTAAATTTGTTGAGGAATTGCTGAAGGAAGCCTTCCCTGAATTGACATCATGGGACTGGTCTAGGGAAATACAAAAGGCACATCGGTTCCCGTTCACAGTAAAGAAACCTCGTCAAGGAGAGGAGGACCGTCCTAGAGCAATTTTAGTTTGCTTTAACAACTTTCTAGCTCGAGAGGACATATATGTGTTGGCGCAACCAGACAGGAAAGCATCTGCTAAGGACTGTAATTTTTTTGTTAGGCCGGATTTCTGTCAGGCCACAGTTTCAAAGTGGTGGCATCTATGCCAACTGATACCGGATTTTCAAAAAAAGTGGCCGGTTGTGTATCTACAGAACCCGGCAAAACTTAAAGTTATGTTTAAAGGGCATACTACATTTTTCTGGTCAGAAATTCAGGCTAAAGAATATTTGGATGTGTTGTAGGGGGCGGTGTTAGAAGATAAAAACCTGGGAAAAGTGGTGTTCTGTTAGTTATGCTCTGGGAAGATCTCCCTCTCTTGTTTTATTCTTCTCCAGACTTCTGGTTTTCCTCTCCAGGTGTTGTTATATATGTCTTTTTTTGGGGTGGGGGGGCACAGCATTCCATATTTTGCAGGGACAAATGGTCCTTGGGCCTCATAGGTTGGGTAGAATGGAAGGGGGGGCGGTGGGGGGGATGGATGGGTGGGTAAGGGGTTGGGTGTGGGGTTTAGGTGGTGGGGGGTGAAAAGACAGCAGCAGACAGGAAGTGGTTTAAGGAGGTAGGTGTTGAACAGATGAACGTAAAATCAGATAACAGCCATAAAAGACGTGAAAGAAACTATAAAGTACTCTTAGCTAAGAAAACCGGTTGCCCAATTTCGGAATTTGTGCTAGGTAACTCTGTTTATGGATAAGAAAATTAAGATCTGTACATTGAATTTATGTGGCCTCAATGACCCTAAGAAACGACAAGTTTTAGCTAAAATCGTGCAGATACTACATATTGATATACTGTGTTTGCAAGAAACACACGTTGCATGGGCTAACAGAGGGTATCTAAAAAACATAGGTATGGAGCTGGTAGTATGCTCTAAACAAACCGGAGTGAAAAGAGGGGTCGCGATACTTATGAAAAGGGGGGTGGGTGAGTGTGTAAAGGCTGCGGCGGACAAATGGGGCCGCTGGGCCATTTCTGAACTTA